>NC_088361.1:61126622-61164122 GCF_034508935.2 Berghia stephanieae | reverse complement strand
ATAGTCTCAGTCCATGAATCAGACCCCAGATTAATATTGTGGAATCAGTCAACCCAGAAGCGTTAAGTGATCTAATGAGAGAGAACAATTTATTACTGAGTATAAGTTAGAGTATTATATACAAATATATCACAACAACGTTGTACTCGTAGGTAGAAGGACAAAATAATATAGCACAACTATGGAAAGTAAGGAAAAACAGTGCATCCTTCTCTAAGGCATGACACACTGATATTTGTAAGCTCAACTAATATTTTTAATGGAATTAACGAATAATAACTAATTACTCTGTAACTGAAGTCAATAGCTAATAACAAAGGGGAACAACTCTTTCCTATAGTAACTCGATGTATAAGTCCGTAACGTTATCAATCTGTAAAAACTAGTTTTATAATCTTTCCAATCTCCACACACATCTAAATGTTCTTTCTTTCAGGATTACCTCCGATCCTATGTTGAAAACCAACAACAACGAAAGGGCTGGAATCAAAATGCCTGCCGCCCTGTCTTTGACAAGCTTGTCAACACGCCGATGGGGGAAGGGTCGCGGTACTTGCACATTCACTCTCAACGGATGGAGCGAACGTTTTGGTGGCAAGTACTTTATCGAGGGTCTCCAGTTCAAACTGATCCAGCAAAAACAACAAGGAGCCCCCACAGAGTTTACATTCCGCATCATTGCAAAAGTTGTCGGCGATAATTACATATGGACCATAATCAAAAAGGAAGGGAACCAGCCGTGGGTGCAATTTACTGTCATAACTAAAACGTCGAGAGCAGTTAGGGATGTGATCGACGGCTGTAGATTGCGCTTTGTTAGATTGAGGTCGAATTTCCTGTACGTCAATATCATGTGCTGCGCGATCCGATTTGCCATCCGTCCTTATAACATGAACAAGCCTGATATTGTTCCGGGTTTCTGGGTGATGACCAGGAAAGTTGCCAATATTAACAGCCTCCCAGATGGTCTCTGTAATAACGGCACTGACGCTGCTAGCATAACTAGTCTTATGGCTGATTATGGATTCAGGAGCCCGACACAATACACAACCTTTACAGGCTTAGCTTACGGCCGCCCATTGGATTACGTAGGTAATTATCCAGAACTTGCAACTCTTCAAGCAACTATGACGAGCTGTCAAAAGTCTATAGCCGGCGATTTCATGAAAAATAGCGAGTTTTTGTTCAACTATGCCAGGTTCATAGATTGTGAGGGTGATAAGATAATGAATATAACTCATGATGTGGTCAATGGCTTCTGTAACGGCGATTCCGTAGCCTGTGCTAGGGCTATCGACACAATGAATACGGATTGTCCAAATGCCAAAGACCACAATAAACAAATGAAAGCTTTCTTGAATAGGGGGTGCATATAAGCAATAATATAACCAGTTTCGAGTTCAGCAAACAATGAGCTTTCTCTTTCTCTAAAGGCGCTTATTATAATGTATCGTTTGGTAATCCGGTGATATAGCTGTAGCAAAGCATCATTTGAAAGCTCAATTTAGAATGCACCCAATCTCATGGTCACCATCACAATTGTTTGAATTGTTTATGCCGCAAGTAGATTTTACGCCGGCGTGTAATCTTTGGTATTTACAACGTCTTTATCCTGAAATGTAATTCAAATGAAGAGTTTCCCTATTTAATTTTTAAAATAATTTTTGATAAAGAAATTTATTAATTTCTATTTTAATAATCTTTTTAAAAGAAAATTGATAAATCAGCTCTTTGTGATGATGAAGGTGGTATTGATTTACATTAGGGCAATATTTGTCCAAAGAATCGATAAATTAAATGTAGCCTATTGAATAAAATTTATTAAACTTTATGATATTCTGACTTGCAAAGGCATCTTTATTTAATGATTTTCTTTTACAAAACCAGCGAACAGTTATTTAGCACTAAAATCATGCCCGGATGATAAAAAGCCATTACTCAATGCAAGCCTCAGTTTGTAGAGTGATGGAAAATTCGAACTAATTTGAAAAGCCTCAGTGTTTGCTTAAATAAATCAAACTATCCATTTTACAATCACTTGATTTTTCGTTTATTGAAATTCATTAATGAAAAAACACAAACTAAGCAATTTGGGATTTAATAGCAAATTGTTTATTTCTAAACGCAAATATCAACATTGGACATAAGTTACAAAATAATAGTTTTGAAGACGAAAATATAAATAGAGCTAGTTTTTCCACCATTTTTATTTCAAGGTCAAGCCAGTATAAAATCCCATTTTACTAACTTTTCGTATTGTGTGATACCGCCACTAAACGTGCTCAAAGCGCTTTACAAGGAATAACAAGCCAACAGTGCCTCTTAACATGACAAAATGATTCTTAATATGTAGACAGAGCATGATGCCCGTACAATTTTGTTTTCGACATAAGATGTTGTTACCCGCCCGGAAACTTATCGGCCCGAAGGCGAGTGTCATATTCAAATACCACAAAGCCACACAGACAAACCAGAAGATGTTTCATAAACTCTGAATGGTTTTGTATATGATATTTTTAAAATGATCCTTTCAAACTAGTGGAATAAATAATGATAATCATCGGAGGCTGACTTGAGTTGATATAATTGATTGTAGTCATCCATAGAATGTGTGAAACCTCTCTACATTCCGAAATTTGCCTGATAACCAAATTATTTAACTATCAGGTCCAAAACAAAAGATCAATGTTCCCCTCTCTATTTCCGTTCGGTGAATATTGACATGATGCTCTGACGAAAGGCCATGAATGCACTTCAAAATAATGAGTCCTTTTTTAAAAAAGAAACGGAGTAACTTGCTTTCCTTGACTACAATCTTTGTATGTTGGCAAATTAGTCATAATGTGACCCATCGTGTCAATGCGGCATTATGTCGAAATGGAGACAGATCGATGTGTACTAATTTGCAGGCCTGATAACTGGAAGTAACTATGGACTTGTTTTAGCATTGTTGTAATGGACAAAATTTTGCGTTGGTTTGAGAGTATTTCTATTACACCAATGAACCCATAAAATTTTGGGGTTATCAGAATGGCAAATAAAAACACGACGAACAAGACAAAATAGCAAGACCTATGTTTTTTGGGATGTTTTTTTTTTTTTGGTTCAGATCTCTAAGAGACAAATACTCAACCTCTACATTGAAGACATGTCTTTAAACTCAAATGTTATAAGTAGGGCTCAAAATCCAAATTAAATAATCAGGTTCATCCCTATTTAGTACCGTTTTGAGTCGATTGGTTACAAATTGGCAGTATGAAACAAAACTATCCAGAAGAGAGTGGGTGATGCCGTAGCCATCGTTAAGTTATAGCCTGACACTGAAACCCAAAAAGACTGGCATTTTGACGTCATTATTTGTTTTTTGCACCGCCTAGTGAGTTGTCGTTAGTAGTGCTCATGGAAACAAGTGATCCCATTGGTTGAACTATTGAATACAACTCACAATTTGTTTTCTTTTGTGGCCAAAGACCGGTATTTTGATGTCATTTTTGGTCATTGTCAGGCTATAAGGTGATACTCAACCGGACAAATACTAAAGTGGGAAAGACCAGGCAGAATATTATGGCAAAGTGGCGATTTCCACTGGTAGTCAGGTTACTTGCGGACATCCAATACAAACTCTGGAGCACGTTCTCTTGGAATACTCACTTCATCTCTTGTTGTTACCAACATAAGTGCCTGCTCCACTCACTTTTCTGAATTAAAAATTACTGTTTCAAAATAATTGAATGTTTTGTATTCTCTTAGCCTTAACACATAAAAAGCGGGATTTTAACAACGCTTTTGAAATCGGTAACGGTCTTCATGACTGACCCAAGGTACAGGTAGGAATTTCATCATCAAAAGGAGAACTTCAACATCATAAGGATAGCTTACCAGGGTAGATATTTCATCATCAAAAATGGCCATCAAATGAAGAGCTTATCAAGATAGGTATTTCATCGTCAAAAGAAGAATTTAACAATATAGGTATCATAAAAAGGAGAGATTATCAATGTCAACAGTTTGATATTACATATAAGGTGCCATTCTTGGATCAGCTCTTATTTGATCGTATAATGCCCTGTACTTGATGGTCGCATATATCTTCATTCTGGGGAAAAGAGTTAAAATGTATATTATATTAGGGAGTTTGTGGTATCACTAAGTCAAAGAAATAGATTATACAATTATCAGGCCCATCAATGCAATATTATAGGTAACACACAGATAAAATTTTGTTTTGAAATTTCCTTTATTCATCCCATGGGGAAAATTTGCCTATAAGGTCTATTCCAAGGGAAGACTGGAATAACCCAGGCGTCAGCCGCAGTACAACGCCGCAAATTGAGCTAGAGCGAGGTGACTTGCTCAAGGTCTCACAGCGCAGCGGCGCGTGATCGAACTCAGTACCTTTAGGGTACGAAACAAAGACCGTACCGATTAGCCACGCTGCCTCATATGATGTCACTACAAAAGCACAAAAACAATAAACATTTAAATGTGTTGTACCATACCTATCAATATCATGAACTTGGACTCGTAGAATCGGAATAACTTTTATACAGAGGTCTAAATAGTCATATGAAGATACCAGTTTTTCAAAAGCAAAATTTCGTAACAAATTAAATCCTAGACTGGCGGAAAGGATATCACTTCTGATATTCCTCTAGTGAGTAGAAAATTTGTCTCGTTCGTTCCGAATGCATTTCTTTTTTTTTTTTTTTTTTTTTTTTGGGGGGGGGGGCTTTTTTAATTGTCGAAAAATGTTGTAACCTTGAAAAATGACGCCACAGACTTTCCCTTTCGGTGTCAAATCAATTTCATCTCAATTTGGCTCGATGACGATAACTTTACATGTCAATAGACATTGAAATAACCACAACTCAGCGGCACTCACAAAAAAACACGTATTTACAATTTTGGCCAGAAAACTTGTCCTTTAAATATCGATAGTCATTTTAATCTATCGATATTTGTCGGATGAGTTTTCTGGCCAAAATCTTATCTTGGCAAAAAATTTCAAATGTTTTAGAGGTTTTGCCAACATGAAAGTCATTTTTTTCGATCGATATTTGAAGGACCCAAATTTTAGATACGTGTTGTTTTGTGAAGTTTTGGTTTTTTTTTCAGATCATGCAGAATTTATCAGAAGTCTTAAACGTAAGACTTGTTCTTCTCTATTGAAAAACAAGACCCTTGTAAAGCGCTTCGAGCATATCCAATAGATTATACTTTTTATAACAACCCACGTTTTATATATTATGATTATATCCATTCGCATCATAGTCCAGTGGGGTAATGTATGTCAAAATTTAGAGTGAATTTTTAAAAAATACAGATACACTGACAATTTAATTTGCATGTCGAGATTTCCGACGATACAGAATAGTAGATAAACTCACTGGTAGATGGGGAAACAGAGGAATTAAAATTATACTCACATACATATTAAAGGCAGCGCAGCTCAGAGTTACGGCCGTTGCCGGAAAGAGATTAAATATCGCATGAGTGTCAAGTCTCGTTTACATGTTAAGTCTTGCTGTTAGCTTGGGACCCATTGAAAGAGTAACTTGAGCACGTTTAGTGGAGATATAAATGCTCACGTTTTTATAACAGCGTTGTCTCTGTAGAAGCACATTGTGTGGATATTGCACCATATAAATGCTCACGCTTTTTTATAACAGCGTTGTCTCTGTAGAAGAACATTTTGTGGATATTGCACCATATAAACGCTCACGTTTTTATAACAGCGTTGTCTCTGTAGAAGTACATTTTGTGGATATTGCACCATATAAACGCTCACGTTTTTTTTTATAAAAGCGTTGTCTCTGTAGAAGAAAATTTTGTGGATATTGCAATATAAAAACGCTCACGTTTTTATAACAGCGTTGTCTCTGTAGAAGAACATTTTGTGGATATTGCGCTATATAAATGCTCACGTTTTTTATAACAGCGTTGTCTCTGTAGAAGAAAATTTTGTGGATATTGTACCATATAAACGCTCACGTTTTTATAACAGCGTTGTCTCTGTAGAAGAAAATTTTGTGGATATTGCAATATATAAATACGTATATAAATATAACAATAATGACCAGATAGACAGACAGATTTTAGTATACTAACTCATTAATCCGTCGTGCCAGTATGTGACCCATGAAAAGTTTAATGATGAGGTTATATCTATAATCTTGCACCTCGTCTAAGCTCATCCTTGGAAAATGGTACACGTGCATTACTTGCATTGTTCTGAGCTCTTCCTTGAGCTGAAAAAGATATATAGTCGTCATCATCATTATCCTCATCATTGTCATCATAACTATATCATCATCATCATCATCATCATCATCATCATCATCATCATCATCATCATCATCATCATCATCATCATCATTATCAATATCATCATCATCACCATCATCATCATCATCATCATTATCATCATCATCATCATCATCATCTTCATCGTCATCACTGTCAATTAACAACAGTAACTGGAAAAATTAAGCGCTAGCATGACAATAATATAAAGAATGAAGTAAATTAAAAGGAAAAGAAAGAGGAGAAGAAAAAAAGGAGGAGAAGAAGGAGGAAAAGAAGCAGGGGGATGAATAAGAGGAGGAGGAGGAGGAGGAGGAGGAGGAGGAGGAGGAGGAGGAGGAGGAAAGAGAGGATGATGATAATGATGATGATGATGATGATGATGATGATGATGATGATGATGATGATGATAATGATGAAGAGGAGGAGGAGGAGGAGGGGAGAGACTGCACACTATATGTTTATTATATATTACAAAGAGACCCTAGGGTATAATGCGCGATGTTCGAAAGTGATGAAAGTTCCTCAGTTTTTGATAGGCTGCTTTCAAACCTGTTTTTCACCTAAACTCATGCTTTCGGACATAAAACGTCGACGCCATCTTAATCACCAATAAATTTGGTTTCAGTTTCGCTTTTTTCGATATAAAAATTGGATGAAATATTGTTTGTTTTGTCATGCGTAATCCTACCGTTCACATAATGCTCTCCTTTACTCGCGATTTTATTAATGTTTCAGGGATTGACGTAAATTTGACACCATCAAGAAAATATTGTTTGCCGTTGGCGTTTCCTGGATCGATTTTTAGGTCAGCACCCATACATCCAAAGACTTTTTTTGTTCGATCTAAGCTTGAACTGTTGCATTTCATTCTCAAATTTAATCAAAAACACTCATGCTACACACAAAGTCACGACACACCCATACAAGTGAGTTTACGAAAATTCGACACCAACGTCTGTAGAAGAATGTAGGAGACGGCATCGTCCGTGCTACCGAACAGTTCTCTTTTTAATAAGAAAATTTATACCTCAAATATCAATCGAATAGAATTACTGCAAACTTGTCAAAATGCACAAACTTGACATTTCTTAAACTTTAGACTTTAAAGTCTTACGGGTGGTGTTTTTATTCGCACTTTATTCTAGTCAATTTTTTAAATCAATAAAAACCAAAGACACAACGCAGAAAATTTCTCTCCTCTATATAATGTTCCTCAAATAAGATAAACTAGTATTCTCTCTCTCTCTCTCTCTCTCTCTCTCTCTCTCTCTCTCTCTCTCTCTCTCTCTCTATGTATATATATATATATATATATATATAATATATATATATATATATATCTATATATCAGGCTGTCGCTTTCCCAGTCACTTTTGGGTATGAGAGATTCTTTTCCAAATTTGCCGGATAAATGTTACACAAATGCCAAATTGTCTCAGGAAATGGAAGTCCGAGCTTCAATCAAAATATGGAAAATATTAATTCAATTGATATTAATGAAAACTCATCTATCTATTTGACGGTACAAACCGCACGCCAATAACTTGAAAAACTAACGTTTTAAGCAAAGCAAATAAAAAACAAAGCATCCAGTGTCGAACTTCAGGCATCCTACCCTAATGAAATAGGAGATTGAATTGTAATCGGTCTGTAGAATAATCAAATATCAAGAATGTGTTATTTGTGAAGTGCAAGAGTGAAAGAGAAAAAAAATATGCCCTATAATAGAAGACGTTATCTGAAAGTAATGGACGGTTTTTATGTCAAATTTTCTGGTCTTATTTTCTCGGTTAGGTGATGGTGCTGCTCGTAGCCATCTTGAGTACTTGCCTGGTAGTCCCAACGTTCACATCATTTCTCGAAATAATTTGACACTCTGGTGTGAGAATTGCTTTGCGACACCTAACAACGCCATGCATTATTGTGTCAATCGCGAGTTATAACTGTGAGTGATGCTCCTGTGGAGCTCTTTGTTTCGGATGACAAGTATATAAGATAACGATGGTTTTGTACAATCTCGTGCCGTTCAAATCTCACAAAAGCCCAACGAATGTCTCAGAGTTTTATCTTATAGCACTGCTGTCCATATAGCTCGAACGATAACGCACACACACACACACACACAAATACACACACACACACAGACACACCCAGCAAGAGATCGGTTCGATCCCGAGTAAAGTTGATGTTTTATCTGACCCCTCTGGTCACCTTGCACTGTCATACTCTAAACTCCAGAAAACTCGTCTTTCAAATATCTATCGATTATAATTATTCCCAATCTTGTAATTTTGTCGTGACAAGTAATATTGGCTCTTAGTTAAATTATACAGAAACCCGTTCCCGGCTCCATCGGCATTATAACAATAATTGCTTATTTGGACAATAAAGATTATTATTATTATTATTATTATTATTATTATTATTATTATTATTATTATTATTATTATTATTATTATTATTATTATTATTATTTATTATTATTATTATTATTATACCTCTGACGGAATAAATTTCTGTGTTGCCATATATAACTTATATTTTTTATAATTACAGAGATGATAATAACAGTTTAGGTCACTTAAGTCTTACTTTTTCAAATCTCTCTTTGTTTTCTTTGGTTGACCTAACGAGAATTTCCCTTAGGTCTGTCATGAGAGCCTCTGTGACTTTGACCGCTTGCTTCTTATTGGTCACCTTGGTAAGGCCAAACCGCTGCAAGTAAGGCTGAAGATAATCTTTCAGGATATCTGCCTTCTTCAGGGCTATGGCTGCCTTTATCCGAGCCTGCAAAGAGGGGCAAAAAATAAATTTCTTTTAAACTTTTCAGTATGTTTAAATAATAATTTCACATTTATCAATGGTTATGTACGTAATCACCAAACTCTAAGGACTTTACAAAACTTAACTCTTCTTGTGCACAACCCACATTTAGGATTAATGATGCATCCTCAATGCGAGCGCTCCCGGCAGCTCAATCGGAATTCCAATCTCACGGATTACAAAGCGCTGTGCACAAGTGCAAATAATACTCTATTCTACAACAGTTGTACTGAGAGTATTGCAGCGGACTTTAGGGGAGCTTTCTTTTCAAGACCTGGACAAGCTATTTCAGAAAAGAAGATACTGAGACAAGTGGAGTGAAATTGTGAACTCTGCATCTTGTATGTCCCCAATCCATCCTAAAGATGGTGGGTGCGATCTTACTACCATTCTTCAAAAAAAAAAAAAAGAATTCAAAATATTGGCCAGGAAACTCGTCCTTCAAATATCGATATATTAAAATCTTAACTCGGCAAAAACAAAACAAAAAAAATCAAACTTGGGACTTGCGAAGATTCTTGCAAAGATTCAGGCCAAAATTTTAAATCTTTGAGGGTTTTGTTCAGGCAGGGTAGCGTAGCTCGTTACTTGTATCCTGACACCGACCAAAAAGTTGGTTAATATACAAGACAACGACCATCATCTCTTTCCTTGAGATGGAAAATGTCAGACTATCAGCCAACAATGGCTACAAAATGGGATGCAGAAGTCGTAACGTCACACCTTATTCTCTTCCTGTTCAAAACTGTTTGGAAGTGTGTAACCAGTCCCCCAAGCATTGAATAAACAATGAATAGGTTACATGTTGAATCATAAGGTGGTATAACTATTTCAGTGGCAGGCTGGATGGGTAGGTTGTTATCATTATGGGGCGCAAAAGAGTGAGGACGGGTGCTCTGTATTGACGATCAGCATTTATTTAGGCGAGAATATAAGATGCAATCACTCTGAAAGTAGAAGATCAGTTTGCACAATGAATGTATCCAGTCCTCCGGAGGACTCGTTTTACACTTCCAAGGAGATTGGAACCGACATCACACTGTTGCTCATATGAGTGAATGAGTGAGTGGATGTCATAATACTTCGGTAGCACGAAACCCTTAACCAGTCAATTAACTACCGCACTTTTAAAAACATTTATTTGAATATTTTGCTAGAAAAATTATTCATCAAAAATAAATCGATCTTTGAAGGACGAATTTTCAGTCCAATTTTTAACTACACTTTCGAGAGTACGATAGATAACTGGTTGAAACATTCTAAAGGACTTACTTTTTCTTGGAGACGAGCGATTCTGTAGGACGGGATGATGTCAGCGTCCACGTACGTCCTTACCAACTGTAGTTTGGCGATATCGTTGGCCCTTGTCTGGAGAAGTTTTCCTGTCTGCAAATTTAAATCATACTGTATTTGGATAAATAATTAAAAAGCAAGAACATGTATATTTTCCATTTCTCTAGATATGCCTTGCATGATTCGTTTCATGTATTTTATCTGATTTCGAGCCAGATTATTTCATACTAGCATCAAACTCGCGTTACATTCTAAACGAATACAACAATACACCTTTAAAGTTCATACTTTATGAATGCAGGTATAAGAATTCTTACAATATCCGTCATTGTCCAAAAACCAGATCTTCACTCACATGTGAGTCGAGTAGGATAATTTCATGTGCAAATTAAGTAATAGTAAGTCCGCGACATCAGGGCCAGAGTGCTCGCATAGTCGCACATCTGCCCATCTGGCAACTAACAAGGACCAGTGCAGCTTGATTCCATAGCAATACGACATGCATTACCGACGTTTCTACCAAAGCCACTTATTACCCCATTTTTAGCTATGATTATGATCAATTCTTGACTGTGGGAATACCCGGTATTCATTTTTTTAGTCTTAGGCATTATGAGAAAATGCGAGTAAAGAGCCATTTTCTAAAGATTCAACTTTGCGCCGTCCTCAGCGGGACTTGAACCAGGGACCTACATGCAGGTCTCAAGCTGAGTTCCATACTACTAGACTACAAATATACAGAAACCGAACACAACAAATAATATACAAACTTCTTTCTCGGACATCCTGGTCAAATTTCTACTCTTCGATTCAACATCCATCAATCCAACCATCATTTGGAAGAGGACAAGTTCACTCAATGGTTTGGCGTACACATCGGACTGAAACAAAGAGATGAGGGAAATCATTCTTACCGCATTCTGTCAAAACTCTTTTTTTTCTTTCTTTTTTTGTTTGTCTAGAAAACTATTACTTTCAATGTCAAGTGATTAAAATTACTCTCATCGGATTGTCAAAAAGTTCAAACCACCAAAAGAAAAAGTCCCGGGATTTAAGAAAGTATTTGCAGTGCAGGTTTTTGTGGTCAACATTAGATTTAAAAAATGTGTTTACTCACAAAGAGCGCTAGAGAAAATGTCCCTCTAAAATAAACATGTTAATTCTCGTCAGAAACTGTAGCAACTTCGAAAAAGAACAGAATGCTCAGCACGAAACGTTTAAGGCTCGAATTCCTTCCTCAGCCGACAGCAACAACAACAACAACAACAACAGCAACAACAACAACAACAAAAGTTGATATGGTAACGGTAACATAAATAAAATGACTGCTTTTAACCATTTTGCTCTTGGCTGAGGAAAGGTCGTGAGCCCAAAAACGCCCCGTGTTGAATTTTTATTTGATATTTTTTTTTTTACTTTCATGTTCAACCTTTGTTTTTATTATGCTTTGTTTTTAGATTCGATTTGTTTTTGTTTGCTATCGTTTCAAGTTCTGTTTTTGTTTTGTTTTGATTTGATTTTTTTTTAAATAACAATTTTACCTGAAATTCATGATGTAGTTCAGGCTTCCAGTCGAGGTAGAAGTTTTCGTCCCACCATCGTTCAGGTTTTGTAAAATGCCTGGTAGATCCGTATAATCTTTCGTCATCTATATGGTACTCGATATCAATTTCGTCACTGCTCACAGTGAATATCAATTTGGCAATGTCCTTGTTAGCAGGCAGTGCTCTGTTGCGAGAGTATGTTTCTGTTAAAGTCTGGTTTAATAAAGACGAAACCATTGAACACATTCAGTTCTTGTGATAGATGTATTTTACTAGTTTAGTCAAATCTCGGTATGTAGGATATAGCATTCTTAACTTAAGTTAATCTATTATGTATTTTGAATGAGGTTTGGAAAAAAAATATCTTTGTGGTTAAGCAGTTACATAGGATGATCGGAATTGAATTTGAAGGTGTAAAATTTGGTTTGAAATGCATTTTGAACACAGAAAGAAATCAATACAAATTTATTTGGAGAAAATAATGGATATATTTAATTTTCACCAGTTTCTCTGAGTTGATTAATGGGAAATAAGAAAGGTAATGACAATTAAATTAAACAATGAAAAAATAGAAATTTCAGCAAGAAAGAGTTGTATTAATTCACTAGCATAAAGCAAGGAAGCCTTAGATTGAAACGTATAGAATATTATGACAGACAAGATTTGTGCAAATACGCGTATTATATTGCCGTAACACTGAAAACATTTTTTTTAATTTGTTGGCAAGACAACTCGTCCTTCAAATATATCGAACGATTGAAATGATTGAAATCATCTTGACTTCACTGAAGTTTGGGATTTGAGTGTTTTTAACAAGATCAAGGTCATTTTTATCGATGGATATTTGAAGGACGAGTTTTTCTGACCAACGTTTTAAAAACATGGTTTGTTTGTTTTTAATTCCGAGTAGGCAGTATAGTGTATTGCTAATAATCTAAAATGCGTATCTAACCCTTTAAAGCCATAATCTATTGATAAAGACTTCCAATTTGCCTTTTATTTTTCATATTGTAAAGATTTAAAAATTGTAATATGATCAAATTAGATCCAATAATTACTGGGTAAATGGATTTCGTAATTTTTTTTAAAAGAATGTATTTCTACTATCAAAGATGTCCGAAAGTTTAATAAAAGATCATACCTCTTAGCATTCCTAATGTTCCTATTTTAACATATTATAAACAAGGCATTGTCTGTTCCAACAAAATTTGTCTACAAAAATGTCATAAAATCTAAATATTAGGTCTCTTTAAATATGTGAAATAGGTGCATTTATGCATTAAATGGTAAACACAAGACATCTCCACGAATGACTCAGTCTGGCAAAACATTGTAGGCATTCGTATTTATCAAATTATCTAGGTTTCATGTATTCATTTTATTATTAGCTTTATAATACCTCAATGGGTCTGGCTTCAGGCCACAGGCCCCTCTCATGGAGCCTTCCATCGGGCCCAAACGTCGTCTCCCTGTAGGTTTTTCGATCAGGCCTTTCCTCGTACCACTCTTTCAGAAAAGTTGGGCTCTCCTCTCTCTTGAGCATGGCATCCAGACGTCGGTTTTTGTAAAACACAATCGTGCGATGGGTCTCGGGACCAGGCGTGTGTGCAAAGTAGTGATGCTCTAGTAGTCAAAGAAATGGACGACGCGTACTCATTTACAGGTCTGATAACCCAAACTCTCAAACCAACACAAAATATGGTCCATTACAACAATGTTAAATCAAGCCCATAATCGCGTTCGGTTATCAGACCTACAAATATGTGTACATCGATCAAGACATGTGACGAATATGTATAAATCATAGAATTAAACGAATGAGAATACGTACGAAGCCTAAAAAGTGTCCACCAATGAAAGCATTCAGCGCCATTTTGTTGTTGGCTGAGAATGTAGTAATTACCATTCATTCGGTATCTATGTCAAAATAACGACACAAGAAAAACAACAAACAATATCAAAATCCACAATAAAATGTTTCAGAACTGTTGCGTATATTTATGGCACAACGAAGCTGTCAAAAAATGAAGTTAGAGAATGTGTGTAATCATGTATTATAATAACCTGTAATGTGTTTTCCAACCACCACATCATCTACTACTACAACCACCACCACAATATCATCACTAACACTACTACTACAACCACCAGCCCCACATCATTATCACTACCACTACTACTACACCACCACCAGCACATCATCATCACTACCACTACTACAATCACCACAACCACATCGTCATCACTACCACTACTACTGCAACCACCACCACCATATCATCATCATTACCACTACTACCACAACCACCACCACCACTACTACTACAACCACCACCACATCACTACCTCAACTACTACAACCACCACCACAATAGCATCACGACCACTACTACTACAACCACCACAACCACATCGTCATCACGACCACTACTACTACAACCACCACCATATCATTACCATTACCACTACTACTACAACCACCACTACCACCATATCATTACCATTACCACTACTACTGCAACCCCCACTACCACCATATCATCACCATTAGAACTACTACTACAACCACCACAACCACATCATCATCACTACCACTACTACTACAACCACCACCACATCATCATCACTATCACTACTACTACAACTACAACCACCACCACATTGTCATCACTACCACTACTACTACTGCAACCACCACCACCATATCATCATCATTGAAATATTTTTTTTTTAAATTGAGCTTTATATAGTGCAATATCTACTAAATGTGCTCAAAGCGCTTTACAAGGGGTCCCTGGTCAACATTTAACATGTAGGACGGGACATGACGCCTGTTAGGCGATATTACAATTTTTCGGACAAAGACAACTCTGTTAACGGCCAGGTACTCATTTTACACCTGAGTACAGTGAGAGAATGTGAGTAAAGAGCCTTTTCCAAGGACTCAACTATGCGCCGAGCGCGAGGCTCGAACCCAGGACCTTCCGATCCGGAAGCGAGTGTCATACTACTAGACCACATAGCCGCATCATTACCACCTTCTACTACAAACACCACCACCACATCATCATCACGACCACTACTACTACAACCACCACCACCACCATATCATTACCATTACCACTACTACTACAACCACCACCACATCATCATCACTACCACTACTACTACAACTACAATCATCACCACCACCACATCATCATCACTCTTACTACTACAACTACAACCACCACCAACACCACATCACCTCACTAACACTCAGTACTACAATCACTACCATTAGGTTTTGGAGCTTTACTTCATTTGAAATAAGGAAACTTCGGAATTGTATTTGGCATTGTGTTTATATATCATAATATAATTCTAATCAGTTATCTGTTTAGAAATAGATACTATACAATATGTATGCCAAATACCACCCCAAGTCATCTTTCTTGTGTGCGGGAATTCCTCTTTCGGCATTGAAATTGAGTGTGAGAGAGTCATCACTACACACATAAACAACAGAAACAATTTAAAAACAAGACTATGACACGCAACCACTCACACACGAGGCTATACTATTTATCCTTTTCTCTATATAGAACAGGACAAGACAAACAATAGCTTGACTCTCGCTACACTTCGCATTGATGTTTGTCGTCTCACGAGTTCAACTCTCGGTCGACCTGTCAATATTCCTTTTTGCCTCGGACGTAATCATTAATAGAATGTTGTGTGGTTTTGACCGTGAAGAAAACCTTAAGAAGTCACATTTATATCATTTTAGAGAGATCGTTTTGAATAATTTTGAGTTAAACGAGCGAGCAGCAACTTGTTTTCATGAACGGCCGATCAGCGCTTGTTTACTATAGTAACGCGATTCCCAGCCAACATCAAAATGGCGGATATTTTTCTCATCTAGGCCGCTGGTTGGTTAGCCAATAAGAGCACCGTACGGTTTCCATTGGGTAAATTCCTTGGTATAAATACACATTCGTTTTGACCTTAAAACTAGACCCACAGTCTCCAATTATGTTATAACGGGATGAACAATGTGTCAACAAATGACGGAGATATCGGTTTAGCCACTGCAATGACTCGCACAGACTGCATGAATTTTATTTGATAAGACGTATTGATGACATGCGTTTAAGTAAAATGCTCACAACACCCGCCAGACAGATATAAAGTACCAACACACAAAACGATGGGTAACCTTAAGCGTTTTAATCTGATTAATATAATTTAATGAGAATTAATCATTAAAATGGCTGTCTAACAACTAAAAACAATACCAAAGGGTTGAGTGATGTCAACTTCGTTCCTTCTATAAACCCAAGTATCTTCTTTTTCATTATAAATTCGATTTTGAGCAACTACTTCACTGAAGAAAGTACCGATGTGAGGTGGTTGGTCACTTATTCCACGATTTCACGATGGTCAGTGTGATTCACAAAGATTCATGGTCAGTGTGATTCACAATGATTCATGGTCAGTGTGATTCACAAAGATTCATAGTCAGTTTGATTCACAATGATTTGTGCTCAGTGTGATTCACAATGATTCATGGTCTGTGTGATTCACAATGATTCACGGTCTGTGTGATTTACAATGATTCATGGTCAGTGTGATTCACAAAGATTCATGGTTAGTGTGATTCACAAAGATTCATGGTCAGTGTGATTCACAAACATTCGTGCTCAGTGTGATTCACAAAGATTCATGATCAGTGTGATTCACAGTGATTCATGGCCACTGTGGTTCACAGTGATTCATGGTCAGTGTGATTCACAGTGATTCATGGTCAGTGTGACTGACAATGATTCATGGTCAGTATGATTCACAGTGAATCATGGTCAGTAGGATTCAACGTGATTCATGGTCAGTGTGGGGATATGTAGCAAGCGACCACGTTACGTCCCTGGAATCCCTCGCAGGAGACCGATTGCTACAACACGCACAACGCCAACAACAACTCTTCCATGGCCAGGGTGGTAAAAGGAGAGTCCCTCGGCCCTCACGACGGATAACTTAAAGATCGTTAGCTTCAACGCAGAAGGACTGTCATCAAAGATTGTCAGTGTTATTCAAAATTATTCGTTTTAACTTTCAAGAAGGTAATGTGAAATCAACCTTTCACTTCTTTAAGTAAAGAAACGCTTAGACTTAGATGTCTCTTTGAACCAAGTCAACTCTATCAACACTCAGGTCATATTCTAGACAAGTACTCATTCACAAACGGGTGGGTCTAACTGTGCAATGCTTAAAAGTTTCTTACGTGGTTTCTGGTTTTGCAGTATAACACTCGGCTTCTGGCCTGTAGGTCCCTGGTTCGTTTTTCGATGTGGCGCATGTGTAGTTTTTCGAAAAGACTCTTCAATCACATTTTCTCAACATATCTGGTCTGTGACAGAGGTGTCCTTGACAGGAAAAAATGTCACAACGTCTTACTGACGTAATATTATATCTCCTCGGTGTTAAAAACAGGGATCTGAGCCTTTCAGTCAATGAACGAGCTCAATATTGCATTACCTTGTTACAAGATGTGATACGGTATCTTTTGAAATAATGGCAACTTGATAATGGGTTGGACATAAGAAGAGGGTGTAATAAAATTAACAGCGCATATAAGTCATGCCGTAACACCTTCTACTCTTCCTGTTCCAAACTCCTTGGAAGTGTTATATGTAACCAGTCCATCGGGTTACTAATAGAGAATAGGTTACATATTGAATCGTAAGGTCTATAACTATTTTAGGAGCAGGAAGTATAGGCAGATACTTAGGATTACGGAATGTAAAAGAGCGAGGAAGAATGATCTTTATTGATGGACACCAGACTAGAAAATAAGATGCCATCACTCTGAAACCAGAAGATCAATTACATAAGGCATGCACCCAGTACTGGGGAAGAGTGCTTTAACAATTCGAATGAAATTAGAAACAATTGTTTTTTGTTTTTTTGTTGTTTTTTTTTTACATCACACTTTTGTTCCCTATTATGTTTCATGAAGCTATGATATAAAGCTTCTTATATCCGATTTAATTTTTGGAAGGGACCGAACTTCTTAAAAAAGTATCACCTCTTAGTTGCGACTAAAATAATATACGATTACATCCCTTATGTCAACAGCTTGGGACGACAGTGGTTAAACAAGAGAAGGAGATGTCGCGATTTGTTTGTTTTGAGAATGTTATTTTCTTTTACTACTTTAAAGGGATTTTCTTTTTATTTCTGATTTTATTTTGTTTTGTTGTCTTTTTATTGTAGGGGTTGGGAAGAGGTGATTTTGGGGGTTTTTTAGGGGTCTTTTTTATTTAATTCGTTTTGTTGGGGTTTTTTTCTTTTTGTTTTTGTTTCTTTACTCGGCCTTCTTTTTATTTTTGGTCATTGTTTTCTTTTTTTGTTGGTTTATTTTTTTGGTTTTGTATTGTTTTATTTTGGTTTGGTATTGTTTATTTTTGTTGTTTTTTGTTGGGTTTTTTTTTTTTTTTTTTTTTTTTTTTTTTTTTATCTTCGTGGACTTTTTTTCCGGGTAATTTTTATTCGGACCGAAAGTAATGGTAATAGTATGTAGTAAATACATTGATTACACTTTCATTGACACATCATATAATAGGCGTGGGTTGCAATACTACCCCACAAAGAACGTCCACAACATTATGTCAAATAAACACAAATTATACCTTTCAGTGCATCCTCCCGTCCATACGAGAAGTATTCTAATATCTTCCCAGTAGCGCAATGAGAAAAGCGCTTGTATAAAAAATCCGATCGGTGTTGAAAAAATTCTTCAGTATAGTGGAGATCTTGACCTATAAGATATGACAATAAATGTTTGAAGCCTACTGGAAGGTTTTTATCTGGGTTTAAAAAAATATTCTTCTTATAGCCATATAGAATATATATATATTTATATATATATATATATATATATATATATATATATATATATATATATATTAAAGGAGTGGTAAATATATATCATTAAAATATTTGAATACTGACTCCTACAGATCTGTTTCGTACCTTTTACTTTGGGCAATCTTCGGGGAGTGATATTGTTAGAAGATAAAATTTGATAATTTGAAGTAGTTTTTTTCTGGGTTTTTTTTCAATATATCCTTCTTATAGCCAAATTATAGAATATATATATATATATATATATATATATATATATATATATATATATATATATATTAATATATATTCTCCTCAAAGATTGCCAAAGGATAAAGATATACATATATATATATATATATATATATATATATATATATATATAATTTTAATATTTACCACAATGTTGGATTCAGTCTACATCGATGTTTCAGGCCTGAAACATCGATGTAGACTGACTCCAACATTGTGGTAAATATTAAAATGATAATTCGCTCCATTGCTACATGTCGAGCACTATCCGTACCATATTTGTATCAAACAAGATTATATATATATAGGGTTGGTTGGGTTGAACTTTTATGTAGGGCAATAAATATCCACTAAACGTGCTCAAAGCGCTTTACAATGGGTCCCTGGCCAACAGCAACTTTTAACATGTAGGACGGGCCGTGATGCCTGTTAGGCGATATTACAATTTTTTTCGGACAGAGACAACGCTTTTAATGGCCAGATACTCATTTTACACCTGAGTACGGTGAGAGAATGTGAGTAAAGAGCCTTCTCCAAGGACTCAACTATGCGTCGAGCGAGGCTTGAACTCAGAACCTTCCGATCCGAAAGCGAGTGCCATAACATTGTACCACATAGCCGCACGACATCTAAACATAAAACTTTCATTATTCTTATTGTTTTACCTTAAACTTGTCATATTATATTGTTGTTCATTCGATGGCTTGGTGGCTCAGCGCTACAGTGTCTCGACTTGTCATAAAAGTCAAGCGATGATAAGCACGGTCAGTAACCTGATGAGTGACAGTAATTATGGAAATTCTGATCCCAAAGTTGTGTCCTTGTGTAAGGCACTTATCACACATTACCCCACTTGACTCAGGTGTGATCGAGTATCTCGCTATAGGCCTATATTGTGAGAGTGTTTATACAAATTGAACACCTAACAGGCGACTGGTAGTGTATGAAATGAAAATACAGTTCTATATGTCCTGCTGGGGGGAATAAATGAAATATTGGGAAGCCCGTTGAGGATGGTAAATCGATGAAATGCGATATAAAAATGTTCTAATTTATTGCAATATCGCCTAACAGGCGTCATGTCTCGTCCTGTATGCCACGTGTTGCTGTTGGCCAAGCACCCTTTGTAAAGCACTTTGAGCACGTTTAGTGGATATTGCGCTATACAAAAAACTCAAGTTTTATTTATCTCGACATAATACAGGTGGACACGATGGGTCACATTTATTATTGTTTGTATGACAGTCAACCTTAGCCTAAGTCTTACATTCCAAATCATAATAGACCCACACCATGGTGACCAAACCTTCGGGGTGTAGATACGGGGCGAAGTAATCAACTTTGGACTTGTACCAACGTCGAGATATTTGGCCATTTGGGTAAAGCAGGTCATAATCTGAAATCAAGAGTTACTGAGTTTGTTAAAAGAGTAAACAACGAAAGCATTCGAATTGTTGGACTTTTGTTTTCGTTGATTAGTTCAATATTTCGTGCAGAAGACGGAGAAGAAGAAGAAGAAGAAGAAGAAGAAGAAGAAGAAGAAGAAGAAGAAGAAGAAGAAGAAGAAGAAGAAGAAGAAGAAGAAGAAGAAGAAGAAGAAGAAGAAGAAGAATAAGAAGAAGAAGAAGAAGAAGAAGAAGAAGAAGAAGAAGAAGAAGAAGAAGAAGAAGAAGAAGAAGAAGAAGAAGAAGAGGAGGAGGAGGAGGAGGAGGAGTAGAAGAAAGAAGAGGAAGAAGAAGAAGAAGAAGAAGAAGAAGAAGAAGAAGAAGAAGAAGAAGAAGAAGAAGAAGAACGACGACGACAACAACAACAACAACAATGACAACAAGAAAAAGAAGAGAGAAAAAACAGTAAAAGGAGATGAAGAGGGGAGAAGAGGCGAAGGATGGGGAAGTTGAAGAAATGCAAAAGGTAAAATCAAAAAAAAGATTTTATCACACAGAATTTTCAATAAATTTACGACCATTTTTTCTTGAAGTTCTTACCATGCCGTGATATACTTAAGGGAAGTGACCAAGAATCAGGGAGGTCAAAATGTTTCTCGTCTTCACAAAGATCATCCTGTCAAAAATATTTGAAACTTTTTTAACTAAGTTCAAATTAGAGCTAATCATCTGTTATAAGGATAAAATGTGTGTGTGTGTGTGGGGGGGGGGGGGGGGGGGGGGGGGTTAGACGTATGTGTTTTATTTTATCTCTAGACTCCTCCTTGGAGTTAATATTACACTCGAGTGGAACCCTAGATCCAATAATAAATCGAATGGTGCTTTTTATAACGATTATAATATTATACTCTATTCCTTAAAAATAATATATTTCGTAGTAAACTGGGGGAGTAGACTAAAGCTGATCTCTCTCTCTCCCTCTCTCTCTCTCTCTCTCTCTCTCTCTCTCTCTCTCTCTCTCTCTCTCTCTCGATATATATATATATATATATCTACCTATCTATCTATCTATCTATCTATCTATCTATCTATCTATCTATCTATCTATCTTTCTATCTATCTCTATCTCTATCTATCTATCTATCTATCTATCTATCTATCTATCTCTAGCTATCTATCTTCCTCTCTTGTGTCTCTCTGTATCTTTGTGCATGTCTGTCTTACACATACATAAGCACATAAGCACACTCACACACACACACACACACACGCATACACACAAACCCACACACACATTGTCGCACTTTAAAGTTTGCTTACGGCTATCATTTTTTGCCTCCTGTGCAAAGTGAGTTCAGAGGCAGTCATCATCATTGTAATGTGTAAATCCTGCCCGGCAAACACGTATTCCCAATCCCGACTGTCGCCAATGTTATACACAAGCCCCTGAGCAAACAAATGAAAACAAATACACTATAATTACATGATATAACGAAAGCATTATACAAACCATTGTCTAAAACGAACTATTTCTCCAGTCTCATTTTTCCTCATAATATTCTTTGCAACATATTTTCACATAAAACAAAATAATCTAAATTTTCCTGGTCCCATTGGTAACAAAAAGATATCATATTAAGTGCACTATTGTACTCTTCGTCACCCTTAATCAGTAATGATATTGAGCACCTTCTCTGCCACCCATGCGTGTGCCAGTGAGCGATTCATCACGAAAAAAAAATATAACCAAGGGAAGTAACTGGTATAAACAGAAATTGCATATACAGTTTTAATGATTGTCGCTCTTAGTTATTAAATTAAAATTGCTTTAAAATCTGAGATCGAGCTATTTATTATTATATCTTTCCGACGAACTTATTTTCACGATTCAAATGAGGTCGTTGTGATACCGATTTAAAATGTGAATGAAAAATTAAATGAATATATATTTCTTTTTTTTTTTAAATTTTAAAACAATGCATATTCTAAAGAGAATCTTCACGATATCACCTGGTTTAATGCTTATCACATATTTGATTAAATCCTTGAGCCAGATTGTCCATTACAAGGGAGTAACTCATTGATTAAGTGATTCAAGATTAACTATTGGTAGGTCAGTCATGGGAGGAAATTTGGAGCAGGCAATATTGCAAGTTAAAGACTCAAGGCCAGAGGTATGGCCTATCTCAATTTATCAAATTAATATATAAAGTGTTGCTATTGGTTCTTGGTTGTATATTTTTACATTTTTCTGCATTTGCATATGGGTTAAAACCGGGGGTCATGGGGACAACATGTTTCGCTTTGTAAAATTTATATATATATATATATATATATATATATATATATATATATATATATATATGTGTGTGTGTGTGTGTGTGTGTGTGTGTGTGTGTGTGTTCATTGTCGCCATAGATTCTACACTTTGTGTTTATCCATTTTTATGCATGCCACGTCTGTAAACGAATTTCCATTTTTTTCAGATGAATAAAGTATATATTATTATTATTATTATTATTATTATTATTATTATTATTATTATTATTATTATTATTATTATTATTATTATTATTATTATTATTATTATTATTATTATTATTATTATTATTATTATTATTATTATTAACAATCGGCAGTTACATTAGATGATACATTGCCAGATAAAGCTAATTTTAAAATACAAGAAAAAAATCAGCGAAAAGAAAGGTTGATTATTTTATGAATCTTTTTTCTTCGTTTTCTTTCCTAACCTCCCTGTATCATACACAGATTGTATTTAGATCATCAACCAATTTTCGAAATGTAATTGAAACAATGCAATTTACTCTTCTACCTCCATTGTATCTGGTTTCTGATCTTGTTGAACATTGACGTAATAATTAAGGTGGTTCCATATGGCTTCAAGTCCCAGGTATCCCTCCCAGTCCAGAGGATAGGCCACACCATGAGTTGGTTCGATGAAGAAGCTCTCTTTGATGTTCCTTCGACCTGCCATTGATTGAAGTACAAACATTAATTGTTGCATAATATATAATATTTTTAACTTGAGCTTTTATTTAGCGCAATATCCACTAGACGTGCTCAAAGCGCTTTCTAGTGGTCCCTGACCAAGAGCAACACGTAACACGTATAACGAGACATGATGCCTGTTATGCGATATTATAATTTTTTTCGGACAGAGACAACACTGTTAATCCCCAGGTAATTTTACACCTGAGTACGGTGAGAGAATGTGAGTAAAGGGTCTTTTCCAATGACTCAACTATGCGTCGAGCGAGGCTCGAAACCAGGACCTTCCGATCCGAAAGCGTTTGTCATACCACTGGCCCACGTAGTAGTTTTTTACTCTTCTGTATTCTGACAAAACGCCTTTTCTTGATTTTGTCAGATTCATTTTTATTTCATTTGCTTTCGATTAATAAAGATAACCACAAACACGTCAAAAAGTCTTAAATCTGAATTTATGACTATGACCTGAAAGTGAATCTTTACCTATATTTTTTCTCTTTCTATCTCAACTTTGTCTCGTGTTACGATGATGTGACAAACGCATTCTGAACGAACATGAGACACACATCCAAGTCCACCCTTACCTTGCAAGACGAGTACCCAGGAGTGGATTCGCCACCCTCTCAGTTCGTCATCAGGTGGTGCTTCATCTAACTGCAGGATAGGATGGAATGGAAATTAAATCCGAAGCAAGGGATTGTTGTCGAAATTAGAAGGTAAAAGTTACATTTGATAATATAATATACTTATAATAATAATAATAATAATAATAATAATAATAATAATAATAATAATAATACACATTTATATAGCGCTCATTCTCGTGTAAAACACAAGCTCTGGGCACTTTACAATATAAATATCAATTTTAAGTGAAAAAAAATAATAACAACAATAATAATTCATAGCCAAATCAAGGATTCATATAGAGTCAAGAAAAACAAATACAGTAAAAATGTGTCTTGAGATTCTTTTTAAAAGTAGGTAAAGACTTGCACTCCCTCAGACCACGTGGTAGTTCATTCCAAATCTTGGGGCCGAAACAAGCAAAGATCTATCACCAAATTTTGTTCTTGATCTTTTTTCCGAAATTTTCGTTTGGTCATTACATGATCTTAAAGTGTAATTTTCAAATTTACACATGACCACGTGATCTGTGAGATATGCCGGTGCTATACCAGCCAAACACTTATAAACAAGACACGCTGCTTTGTAATATGTGCGCTTTTCAATGGGAAACCAGTGGAGAAAGGCCAACAAAGGGGTTGCATGATCAAATTTGTTTTTGCCAAAAACTAATCTTGCTGCACTGTTTTGCAGTAGTTGTAATTGTTTAATAGAAGCCTGAGGCAAGTTGACAAGCAGTGAGTTACAATAATCTAGTTTCGAAAAAATGAGGGAAACAACCAATGTTTTACATGTTCCAATGGCAATATACTGACGGATCGAACTGATTTTCTTCAATTGAAAGTATAAAGATTTACAGAGAGCAGAAATGTGAGCTGACATTCTCATTTCTGAATCAAAATAGACACCCAAATTTTTCACAGTCTTTGAAACTTTGATCTTTTCACCCCCAATCAACACCTCAAGACCATCATTCACCTTCAACTGCCCTCTATTTCCCACAATCATCACTTCTGTTTTTGACTCATTCATTTTCAACTTGTTTGCATCCATCCACTCTTTCACATCCGTCACACATTCTTCCACACGTTTCACAATATTTTCGAGATTTTTAGTTTTATCAGTAGCATAAAGTTGCGTATCATCTGCATAGAGATGATAGCGCAGCCCATGACCAGTGATGACATTAGATAATGGAGAAGTATACAAAACAAAAAGAATTGGACCCAAAACAGAGCCTTGAGGAACACCAAAAGACAATGTATGTTGACGAGAAAGTTTATCTAAAATCATAACCTGTTGTTTTCTGCCATCTAAATAAGATTCAAACCACTGCAAGACAGTCCCAGACAAGCCAAAAGTTATATTAAGTCGTTTAATGAGAATACCGTGATCAATAGTATCAAACGCCGCCGAAAGGTCTAACAATGTCAGAAGAGAAACAGAACCTTTATCTAAAACATCAAGCAAATCACTCGCAACACAGCACAGAGCAGTTTCTGTGCTGTGGTAAGAACGATAAGCTGACTGAAATTTTTCCCATAGATTGTTTTCATGGAGATGTTGTGAAAGACGTCTGAGTACAACTTTTTCAAGGATTTTAGAAAGAAATGGCAGATTTGAGACGGGACGGTAGTTACTAAGGTCATTTACGTCGAGATTTTGCTTTTTTATGAGATGCTTTACAATTGCATGTTTATAGATATCTGGGACTTGTCCTGAGATAAGTGACTGATTTATAATATAAGTTATGCAAGGTATCAATTCAGGAAGACATAATTTCAAAATATTAGTTGGTAAAGGATCTAAATCACATGACTTCGAGGAAGATGAAAAAATTATTTTAGAAATCTCTTCTTCAGTTGTTTCTTTAAAACAAGAGAATCCCTGTGAACCCGAAAAAGGGTGGAAATGTATATCTTCATTTTGCACGAGTTCCAAATTGTTCCGAATTTTCGATATTTTTCCCGAAAAGAAATCTGAAAATGCATCCGGCTGCTTTTCTACCGGGATATTAGTGGGTAGACACATGCCCTTTTCTTCCCCTAAAAGTTCCTTTGAAACAGAGAAAAATTCCTTAGTGTCCCTCACTGATGACAGTTTTGTGTTATAATAGTTTCTTTTTATAATCATACTAATATAATATACTTATATAGCGCCCATTAATCCACTGACAAGTGTTTTATGGCGCTTTACAATCACTCAGACTATATTATTATAAACTAGAATTCACACCATCACGCTCACACACGTACACCCGTACACCGACATACGGAATTTTCTCCGCGTCCACATACACAAATTCTTTACATGCACATTACTACCCTAAATAAAATCTTAAAGCATATTAATTGTCGAGAAACGCTCTTCTAAATAATTCAGTTTTCAATTTCTCTGTAAAGGTTTCTAAATTTTCACTATTCTTAGTATTATAAGAAAGGGAATTCCACAATCAGGGCGCACTCATTAGGAAGGATTTGTTGTGAACCAAAGACTTTGAGGGTACCTCTGTCAGAAGAAGCATACTATTAGATCTTAGCGATCTGCAAGGTGTATAATGAGAAACAAGATCGTTTAAATAGGGTGGTGACAGGCCATGAAATGAGCCATAACAAAAACGTAACACCTTGAACTCAATACGCTGCTTCACCGGCAGCCAATGAAGAACGTCCAGAACAGGGGAGATAGGATCGTCACGTTTTGATAACATCACCAATCTAGCCGCCCTGTTCTGAACTTTCTGCAATCTTTGAATATTGTAATTGGGACAACCAATGAGCAGAACATTGCAGTAGTCAAGTCTACTAAGAATGAAAGAAGTGACAAGCGTTTTTGTGATTTCAGTGTCAATCAAGGACCTAATACGACCAATATTTTTAAGATGGTAGTGACAGCTTTGGATAATTTTGGTGATATGATTATTCATGGACAAATTGTTATCAAAAAATGCACCCAATTTGCTAACATAGAAATTAGAAATAGAAACTTTGCAACCTGCTACATCAATTTTATCTATTTTGATTAGCTTGACTCCTTTTCTATAGGGGGAGGGGAGGGGGGAGGATGAGAGAGAAAAAATTCAGTGTTTGTAACATTTGATTGACCCGTACGTACCAAATAATGGGGGCTAGGTAGAATTGAGTGACACAGAACAAGAGGTTTGTTTGTTTGTTTTGTTTGTGTGTGTGTGTGTGTGTGTGTGTGTGTGTGTGTGTTTGTCTGTGTATGTGTGTGTTTGGAGGGTTTTTTCACACTTAGCAGTCATTCCATTTTACGACATTCAACACACAAACTGATTGAGTATGTGTAGAAGTTAACCAAGTGTAACCTTTCATCATATGTAAACCATCGACTCACAACAGTATCACTCGTGAACCTTTTGCCAATGTGATTTTTAAGTAAAAATATCCAGAAGTGAAATGTAAAATTTCCGATTTTGTCACTTAATGAGGGTCCTATTTAGTGTTTGTCTACTATGAGATTTGATTATTTTATATTTATTTTTTGTTGTTGTTGTTGTTGTTGTTGTTGTTGTTAGGTATTTACGCAATATGTTATTATGGCAATTAATTAGTTGATTACTTTAAATTGGCAGTTACATACGGAGGATCTAATGTGATCTATATGCCGGGCCTAAGAACGTTGCCTGCTGCTTCTTATGGTTCACACTATTATGTTATGACGATCGACCCAATCAGCAAAGTCCGGTCCGCATTCGTGCACCGTCGCGAACCCGCCTGGTAGCATCGTCACAACACACCTTTCGACTAGATGCTCTGCCGTTTCGGGTTCTTGCCCACAGCGTGGACATAAAGGACAGGAAGTTAGACCCCACTGATGTAACGCACCGGCCGTTAGGCAGCTCCTCGACCGAAGCCGATTCGCAGCTACCCAGTGTCTCCTCTTACTGGTATCAAAGCCTGGCAACTTCTCACCAAGCTTGGAGGAGTGTAGGTCCCCGCCCCCACGAGGGATTGAATTCGTCCAAACCGACTTCCATCTCGTATGTGCAGCTCTGTCCGTAGTCAGGGATTCTGCGTACAAGGGTTGCCGGGACTTATTTCGGCTCGAAACGGGGGCACCGTTCATTATGCGCATGAGAGGGGTATCCCCATTCCCTCTCTCTTTGATCTTACTCAGCCAGTTTCCCGTAATGGTCTCCCTCCGGACATCGGGGGGCTGGATCGCTGCCATCACCGGGCCCCATTCTCTAGGGGTTGTTGCTAGCGTTCCCGACACTATGTGCATCGACTTGCGAAGTTTTACATCCACCTTCTCAACGTTTCTGCTTCTACCCCACACTGGAGCGCAATACTCCGCGGTGGAATAGCATAGTGCCAGGGCGGATGTTCTCAGGAGCGCTTGGCTGGCGCCCCAAGTCGATCCCGCCAGCTTCCTCAGAAGACTATTCCGCTTCTCTATCTTCCGGGCAACCCCTTCGAGATGAACCCGATAGGTAAGGCTGCGATCCAGCGTCACCCTAGGTATTTTGGACGCGGCTCATATGGGAGTGGCTGGTCCCCGACTAGGACATTCAGTTTACGGGTGTGCCAACCACTGCATACGTGAAATGCAGTGGCCACGGTTTTTGAAGTGTTCATCTTCAGGTACCACTTGTCAAAGTAGGATTTGAGTCTGGTGACGTCCTCGCTGAGTACTCTCTCGAGACGGGTCCACACTTTACTCTGAGTAACGAGTGCCCAGTCGTCTGCGTATCCCAGCCTCAGGGAGGAAGTGTTCGGCATATCGCTAATGTAAACGTTAAACAACATTGGCGCAAGTACCGACCCCTGAGGGACCCCATTCTTCAATTTCCTAACTTTGCTCGTGACGTCTCCCAGCGCGACGTGGAATTGCCTTTCCCCTAAGATCAAAGAGAACAACTTCAAGGTCTTTTTGCACCTTATGATTTTTGCAAGTTTGAGCATTAACCCATCGCACCAGACCGTATCGTACGCCGCTGATAGGTCTATAAACACAGCACCTGTTTGCTGTTTTCTCTCGAACCCGTGCTCAATATGCTCTGTAAGGGCAATGACCTGCTCCGTGGTGCACCTCCCTTCCCTGAAGCCTGCCTGCTCAGGTGGCAGGGCAGCGTCTAGGACCGGCCCCCATCGGTTTAATAGAACACGCTCCAACAGTTTGTAAAGACAGCTCAGCAGCGATATGGGTCTGTAACTGTCTGCCTCCTTCGCCGGCTTCCCTGGCTTCAGGATGGCAACTATCTTCGCATGCTTCCACACTTGTGGAAGCTTTCCGTTTGCAAGGATGTCAGACATTGCCTCTGCTAGCTAGGCCCGTGCCCTGGGGCCCAGATGCGTCACCATATCGGGATATACACCATCTATCCCAGCTGCTTTGCCGTTCTTCACTTCGCTAATGGCTGCACCCACTTCTCGGGGACTGAACGGGGCCGTCCAGTCCGACTCCTCCGCAGGTAGCGAGTCCAAAATCGTACGGTACGCCTTGCGGACACCGCGCTCAAAAGCCTGATTAGGGACCCGCTTGCTACGGTTCTTAATATTCTTGGCAATTGTGTCTGCCTCGCATTCCGGTGCAGCCTTCGCGAAATTCCGATCTGGGTCCAATTTCTTTATCAAACGCCAAGCGTGGCGGCTGGAGTGTGTAAAGTCGAGACTTTCCACGGTCTCCTGCCACCGTTGCTTCCTTCCCTCTGCCAGAGACTGGAGTAGTCTATCGGCTGTGTCCTGGGACTGGGTCTGCTGGTACTCTCGGTACAGCTCTTCCGACTCTGCTGTCCAGCAAGGGGTGTAGAATTTCCGTTTGCCCCGTGGAATAGAGCGTTGAGCGCTCTTAACCAGTAGCCTACTAAATCTGGTTATATTCTTGGACTTGGGAGGAATGGCAGGGCAGACCTGCTCGATATAGGAACTGAATTCCTCCCAGTCAGCCTTCCTGAAATTCCATCTGCAAAGTGGGAGAGACTGCACCCTCGGTATTGTCACCCCAGCTGTGACAAGAACCGGCCTGTGCTGGCTATGCGGAAAGTCCCCGAGGACTGTCCGCTTCACCTGCAACGGTTCACCGTTCGCGCCTTTCGTTACGAGGGTGAGGTCTGGAGTATACTCCTTCTTATGGCGGGTACCCCGGAAGGTACCCTTGGCTGTAGGATCGTACACTAGGTGTAGATCATTACAGTCCATCCATGAGCGGAGTTGTCTTCCTGCCTCATTGCAGTCTCGGTAGCCCCATTCGTGATGGTGGCTATTAAAGTCTCCCAGACAGATGGAAGGATGGCTGACCACCGGTACCGGTGGTGTAGTCCAAGTCGCTCTAGGTGGTTTGTATATATTATGCAAACACAGTCCACCTACTTCCACGGAAATTCGGTTCACCCCATTGCTGTCCGTTACGCTCTCAATGACCCTTACCTTCGATGGCTCTTTAGCGTAAACGCTAACCCCTCCTTTGAGCCTCGAGGTGTCCTCGCGTTGGACCACCGTATAGCCTGGGATCTGGAATCGGGAAGATTGCGCGCCTGAATAAAGGTGGGTCTCCTGTAAAAGGAGGATATCAACGCAATGAACGGCCAATAGCTTTGATAAAAGCTCATTTTTTGCCATACTCTGGCTCTCGACGTTCAGGGACAATATACGCGTCAGCTCGCCATCCCCGCCGTCGCATTTTCCGATCGGCAGGCCGCGAATCGATTGATGCATGGGACGTTTGCTTTTTTCTCGGACGTGCCGACGACCCTGGCGACACGAACGCGGTATTATTTGGCTAGGCGGCAGACCGCTTCGCCATTGACGGGACTGATTGGGACTCGACATAAGGACAATAGTGTGGCGCCCGGGATAGGGCTGCTATTCGGGCACCGGGTTTGGATCAAATTTAGTCACACACCGGGGCGAGCAGCTCATGTGGCTCGTTGGCTCGTTGCCGTAGTCGCGCCCGCACGAGGGTTGTCACTGTATGTTAAGCCAAGCATCCGTGTATATTGTTAGCATTAAACATTCAATCATACAATAATGATTGTACGCTTAAATAATTATTATTTTCAGTCATTCGTGCTGTTAAACCTCTGTAATTTGAAATTGAGCAGCTGCTATTAAACATTCGTAAGTTTAAACATTTAAGTGGACATAGCCAAACATAAAAGTTCATGTTTACGATGATAACAAAAACAAACGAACCCTTATAAGGTAGCATCATCTTTCATTGCTTACTTGCTTACCTCTTTCTGTCGTCTTGTCTTCTCCATCAGCTCGTCATCTTCTTGTTTTTGCTCAGTATCCTTTTTCGTTTTCATCCGCAACAAGTATTCACTCTGTAACCATCGAGGAGGACGTACTGTATACCTTTTAATAGTCAAGGTAATCGGCCGGGGGAATACCTAATGAGATCAGATTTGAAAACCCTTGAATACAGTTTATTGATTATACTATCGGTTTGTTTTCTTAAAATTCACCTGTCAATTATTATGTTCCTATCTAAAGTGGTTATTAAAAACTATACAAAACGTTTTCAATAACATGCCGCAATAGATTTATGAAATTGCCCCTTATATGATATGATAGAGCCAAATTTCAATTTTATACGGTACGACTCGTTCGTTAGATATCTCTATACTAGCGCTCTTGAAATATTCCTCACTGCTTACTTCCATGCTTTCGAAAACACCTGAGCCAAGTGTATTATCAAGTTTCTAAATTCCGAAGAAGCTGCCTGCTTTTCATACAAAGCGCCTCAGGAGGATCATAAACATTTACTGGCAGAATAGATATTTTTTCAATGAAAAATAAAAATCTGTTAGATCAATGAGGAATGGAAGATATGAAGGGCATCGTCATAAGAAGAAGGTGGAGATGGAAAGGACATGATATGAGAAAGTAGGTGGGAAACATCAGCAAAAATGAAGTACATTGGACACCAAAAGGAAAGATAAGAAGATGAAAGCCCAGGGCAAAGTGGAAGAGAACAGTGGAGGGAGAGATGAGAGAATGGAAGATCCCTGAAGATGATGGCCATGGACAGAGGAAGATGGAGGTCCTTTGTTGCTGCCCTGCATACCAACAGACATAATGAGCAGTAAGATAAGATACGTAATTCCGAAATATATCCTTAGTTAACTGGACTCCAGCAATTCAAACAATGATCAAAACATACCTGAATGTAATGTACATCAAAATTAACTTGTGTCATAATTTGAATGAACAGATAATAGAGACCTTTCTTCTTCAAAAGTTGTAGGGCTGTGGGGGGGGGGGGGGACGAGATTTTGATCCATCCTGTCAACGCTCCTCGAATTTCCTTTTTTTTATTTTTAAAAAGAAGTCGAGACGCGGTCAACGAATCGACCACCCACCTAACTTACCGTAATGTCTTCCTCTATCAGCGGGCATTTAGTGTAGGAGAGATCCCTGTTGGCAACCTCTCTCAAGGCATATCCGCTGACCACATAAGCGTCATAGCCAGAACCAATCAGCATGGAACACAAAACAGTACTAAACTCGAAACAATGACCTCGCTTCCTGCCTAGAACTGTCTGAGGGGCGTACATCGTCTCGGGCTGGAATGAAAGAAGCCTTCAATATTTTAAAAATATATTATAGATACTCAAAGAGCAGACCTGCCTACCATTGCGAAAAATTCGTAGAATTACGAAACATTGACTCCAGTTTCAGAACTTCACAAGTTTCCCTAAAATGAAATTTGATGCCAGACTACACATCTGGATTTTGAAGTGTTATTTAAACCTTGTGATGGTAAATTGTTGATATTTGATATTAACTAATAATATGGCGATTACAATTTTTATCACCTAAATCACATTTTAAAGTAGAAATGTCTGAAAGAGTGAATGTTCGAAGTTGCTAAATTATCTTCACATTGCTCCATTTATCAATCATCCGCTAACTGCTGATCAAATGAAATCCAATTTGTCCCTTTTTATACATTTCAAGTCGCTTATGAAACGCCCCTGCTAATTCACACGAGTTGAATGGAACTGTGCGTGAGTGTGCGGAAAGGTCATTTTGTGCCCCGGACTGTCCCGGACTGCTCATTGTAATGCCCGCCCATTCTATAAAGACACGAGCCGCCACTGCTTTTATGTTTCAGCTGGGTTGTTCCCTTGAATGTCTGGGCCGTCTATTATGACGCCTTTTACTGTTATACTGATGTTTGACTGTCAGTTCGTCCGTCGGTTATGCCGGCGTGTGTGTTCGTAATGTCTTGATTTAATAAAGTTGTGTCGCACACTTCAAGCATTCAAGTGTTTCTGTTCTCTACCTTCGTCCCAATCGTAATTGTTTGTCTATAAGGACAGAATTTTGTCTCTAAAATATAAAGCATTCCTTGACAGAGAATAAACGTGAAAAGCTAAACACTCTCCGGGGCAGTCCGGGGTAGTCCGGGGCAGTCCGGGGCACACAGTGACCCGACCCGTGAGGGTGTGTTAACCCAAGGGTTCCGTTACGAGGGCCAAAATTGTTACAAACTTGATCACATATTCCGACAGTCAGCATGCTTAAACTGGCTGAACTTATTACAAGAAAAGTTCGGGCAAGAAACAATGGACAAAATTAGAAAAAGGTGATTCCTTTGAAAAAATCATTTCACCTTAAGACTCTTATGTCGGTTTCTATAACGTGTTTCATGACAATAACAATTCCTCTCTCGTTTTTTGAATATTTTGTGATCTGTAAACAAAATATTATTTCTGGTATCATTTATCTTCGCACAATCATCTATTTCAGGTGACAGGACGATTTGTGGAAAACAGCTAGTCTAAAAATGTATTTTCATCCAAACGAGTATAAGGAAAAAGAAATGAGCTGGGCACAAGTTGAAACAAGGGAGCAATAACGTCACTCAGCAATGAACCCTATCTGGGTGGGGTTTCCGACCTCCCATAGTGGGCAGGGAGGTACTTGCTGTGTCTTCTATCTCCCTGTATCTGTTTTCCAATTGCTTGCTGTCTTTGTCTTGGAACGAGATTACTTATTTTTGTCCTGATCATGGTCAGAGTCCTTGGCAGGGTGGGAAACGGTTGAAAGTATAATTGTAATTTTTGGAGGGGATATTTTTTCCGTGTAAATCATCTGTCTTATGTACTGTTATTTTTTAATTCTTAACATATGTTAAGAATTAAAAAATAACAGTACATAAGACAGATGATTTACAAGGAAAAAATATCACCTCCAAAAATTACAATTATACATTCAACCGTTTCCCACCCTGCCAAGGACTCTGACCATTTGTAAACATGTGAGTGTATTTCTCTTAGTGGGGACTTGTGTTGGTGTCTGGTTGAGAATTTTAGGTGATCTCAAACTAAGTACACTGATACAGGGCTCTTGGAATCTACTTCTGTTCCATTTTTTAACTATTTCCCCTTGTCTTACGTTTTCCTCAAGTCCTTTTAATTATACATCTAGAATGGTTTTACTATCCAATTTTCTTCCTTTTAATGGCACTGATTTATAACTTAAATATGTTGCAAGCGCCGGAAAACCCTTACGACACAAATAAACAAAACAATGAACCCTATCTAGAACCCCTCTTAGGCTCCGACAATTTGACGTTGTTTGAAAAGTACATGTATTTAAAAAATTGGCCAGAAAACTCTTCCTTTAAATATTTAATGATTAAAATGATACACATATTGCCTAAAACGTTCAAACGACTTACGTGAGTTTCCTGGCAAGATCAATCTATATTTGAAGCACGATTTTCCGACCCAAATTTTGAATACTTATTTTTTCAGAATACGGCAGTATCAAGTTATTGAATCTGGAATTCATCGATTCTATCTGGTATATTACATCGTTGTGAAGAAAACATAACACAATTAAATTCAAAATCAAAATGATCAACAAATACAAATAAATTACAAGATTTGAGTGTTTTCCTGTTTAAGGAATTAATGGATAAATTCTCCGGAAAGCAACAAATCTTAAATTTGGAATTCACAATTAATTTTTTTGGCCCGATACGATACCAGATTGGGTCTCCCGATAGATCAGTTGGAGATCAATCCCAGGTGAAGTCGAGATATTTTTTCTCTCCCCCCCCCCCCCCCCCCCCCCCACCATGTCCACACAGCATTGATTAGGTTGCTGGGTCTGTCAAATCTGGCGGAAAGTACTTTGCAATAGACTAGCTTCCTATCCAAAGGGTAACAAGCAATTGATATTGTCTGTATCACGCTTTTGAAACCGGGATAAACTCCAGCTTCATGGGTCAAATGGCTCTGAACTCTGAAAGACTACTTTTTAGTGATGCTAGATTGAAACGCTGGTTCACATTGAAGAACGGTCCGAGCATTGTTTGTTTGTTACACTGACCATCTCCATTGGGGACGGTAGTCTCTTGTAACTGAGGTGATTAGACACGAACTTTGCAATGTCTGGCCAGTCCAGTAAGTCTTTGTATGGCAACTGGGTGGGACAGATCGTTGTGCATACCACTTTCTGTAAGAAATTAAGTATGTGTTTATCGCCACATAAGGATACATTATAACAAAAAGGTTAAATTATTTCCATTCTATTTCCTGTCATTAGCAAATGGAGGATACCATGCTGGTGCCATCATTTTAGACTGTATTTTTTTTATTTATAGACGTATTATAAAAATATATAGGTTGTAATTTATAGTTTACAGTATCAATTTACAATATAATTTACTGTTTGGTTCATGCTACATGTTATAAGTAATGTGGTCATCATCATCATCATCATCATCATAATCACCATCACCATCATCATCATCATCATCATCATCATCATCATCATCATCATCATCATCATAATCACCATCACCATCATCATCATCATCATCATCATCATCATCATCATCATCATCATCATCATCATCATCATCATAATCATTATAATTATTATCATCATTATTAATATTATCATTATTATTGTTGTTGTTATTATTATTATTATTATTATTATTATTATTATTATTATTATTATTATTATTATTATTATCATCATTATTATTATCATTATTATTATTATTATTATTATTATTATTATTATTATTATTATTATTATTATTATTATTGTTATTATTATTATTACTTTTGCGATTATTCTTTTAACATTATTATATTATTATTATTATTATTATTATTATTATTATTATTATTATTATTATTATTATTATTATTATTATTATTATTATTATTATCATTATTATTATTATTATTATTATTATTATTATTATTATTATTATATTATCATTATTATTATTATTAGTATTATATTATTATCATCATCATCATCATCATTATTATTATTATTATTATTATTATTATTATTATCATCATTATCATCATCATCATCATCAACATCATCATCATCATCATCATCATCATCATCATCATCATCATCATCATTATGATAATTATTAATATTAATATCGCTTTATAAGCTTTATAAAGGTTCAGAAAAAACATTTGACCCTTTTGGGATTCGATATACGTCCGTTTACTTGTGAGTCAATCAGGTCTTATACCAATCAAGCCATAGAAACCCTATTTGACCTTACCTTCATTCCGAATTCGTTTTTTGGCATCAATATGAGAGGACGTCTTTCATCGTACAAGTGTTTGAAATGCTTTCGAAATCGCTTACATGTCTCAACAGCCCTCTGTTCCTTTTCATTGTTATCTTTGTAAGATGGTGGGTAGAGGTCTGGATCAAACGTCGGCTCCTCCTCTATCAACTCTCTGATAGCGAATAACAGATAAGGAAAGAAATGATTATTTGAAACGCGCATTCCATTTCCTGTCATAAGCAAATGGAGGCTACCATGCTGGTCATATCATTTTAAACTGCTTTTATTAAATATATATCTAGACGCATTTTAAAAATTAAAATTATTAAAATTAAAAAAGTAATGCCCATCAATGTTTTTGTTTATTCCTCTTAACAACGCCACTACATTACCTCATCCGTGTGTAGTGTTTCATTCACCCTGTTTTGCTGATAAAGGGGAAACTCGAAACGTCCATTTTATCTGTTTTCTATTAAATTGAAGCTTACATTCAATTTTACATTGATATATATTTCTTCGAGCTTCGAGCAGCAACATTTACATTACGTATACAAGAGAATATGCCCAGCTTAGAAATATACATTTAATATTCTAGAGCTCCTAAATTACAACTTATACCCGTTTTAGGAGAGGGCGAAGGGCATTATTTACATTTTTCTTTGTTCTTTTATTGCGTTTCTAATCTGATACATATGATAAACATGCTATGGCGGCATTTATATAGACGGGGTAGTTTTTAATTATCTAACATGACGATTCACAAAAGTCGATGGAGATTGCGGTTGACAAAAGTGAAATAAATGAGATGATTTAAAAGCATTCTTGACACAGTATTTGTCTCC
>NC_088361.1:61104122-61119122 GCF_034508935.2 Berghia stephanieae | reverse complement strand
TCCGCCAGATGAAATAGACCCAAGCTAGCCAATTACTGTTGGATGGACAGGGTAGTCCAAAAAGTAGTTCTTCAGAGCCTGTATCAGGCCTCAATTGTTGAGCAGAAGATAATCTCGTTTATCGTGTAAATCAAAACAGTAAAAATTGGTTTCTCTAAGCAGGGACGGCTGGTAATAATGGGCAGGGTGGGCAAATACCAGCCTGTTTTTTCAAGTTATAAGCTGTATTACCAGGTCCGAAATAATCTAATTTAAATTAGATCATTTTAAAAGTTAGTACTTAAACTTGATACTTCGTACTGAAATCAATTTGTATGTATTTTTGATAGATTGCGAACCCCCCCCCACCCCGTAAGGCATAAACCAGGATACGCTCCTGCTCTTTTTTATCACCCCCCCCCCCCCCCTTTCCCAACCATTCCACTCTGCCCACATCGTCATCTCATCGTCACGTCGCCTGACGGTGATTTTGCTGTCTGGCCTCTCTAGTTCTAGGTCGGGCTAATTCAAATGAGCCCACCTTATAAACCAGTGAGCACTAAATAGAGATTTTGGCAAACGAACTTTTTCTTATTTATTGCCTTACTTGTACTGGTACCATTGCTGTAATAACATTGGGAAGGTTACAGTATTGAATTAAATTTATCAATTTACTAATATTATATCAAGTTAGGATTAACTTGTGTTGTTTTAATATATTTGTTTATCCATTTAAATTATTTCTTTTTTTTTCTCGTTTTCTTTAGTGCTTCTCAAAATTCATTTATTTAAATTGTTGTCTTATTTGTTTCTTGTTTTGTTTTGTTTTGTTTTTTTAAACAAATTAATTTGTTCCTTTTTAAAAATTTCTTAAAGTAATTACCGCTGTATTTTTATTGCCAGACTAAATATTTTTGCAAAACAATGTATTTTCTATTGCATTTCCTCTAATAAAACACTTTTATTCAGACGTCACGACTAAATAATATATAAAATACAACCACCATTTTGGTTTACTCAACAATCAACAATTGAATTAGTATACAAGAAATACTCTTCTGAGAAAGGAGAGAGTTGAATTCTAAGTTATAGAGGAAATAAAGACGTTTAAAGGAAGGGTGGGCAGATTCCGTACTTGCCCGTCCTGAAGCAAATACATACATAAGATAGTTCGCGATGAAGAGGCGAGAAGCTAGGGGTTGGTTGGGTAAGGAGTAAAGATAACACGGTCGTTATTGTTATAGTCTAACGAATGCATGAGGAGAGATTGGTAGCATTATTTAATTTGTCTTAATTGTATTGTATGAATTATTGGCGAAAGCCTAAGATTAAGTAAACTTTGTTTTTATTTGTCTTTTTTTTACTATGGAACTGATACTTGTCATAGCAGACCTGCCTACTTGAAATAGGAAAATAAAAATTGTAGTTTTCAGGGTTAATAAAATCGTAGATATTTTAACTATCCTTTAAAAAAATCACCGGAATTTTCGTCTATTAAGGTATCAAATTTTTTAAAAACGAGAAAAACTGATTGGAAACGTAATAATGATGGTGATGGTGGTGGTGGTAATAGTGATGGTGGTAGTAGTAATGATGATGGTAATATTATTATTGTTATTATTATTATTATCATTATTATTATTATTATTATTATTATTATTATTATTAGTATTATTATTATTATTATTATTATTATTATTATTATTATTATTATTATTATTATTATTATTATTATTATTATTATTATTATTATTGTACGTATTGGTGGTATTACGATTGTTGTATTTTTGTGGTTATTAATGGTATCAATTTATTGTTTGGTTCCATTTACCATTTTTGTCCACTTTCATGTATGTTGTCATCAAATTGTATGATTTAATGGCGAAAGCTTAAGATTGAATAAACTTTGTAATATCGTACGGTAATCATCATTGTCGACGACATCGTCGTTGCCATCATTATCATCATCATTAACAACAACAACAATATTAACACCAAGTACTACAATAGCAATAAAAACAATATCAACATCATCATATAATTTTCGTCATCGTCTCCACAACTATCATTCTAACCAAAAGCACCACCAAAACCACTACCATAATTACATCCTCCCTCACCGTCTACTCTTCCTCCTCCTCCTCCTCCTCCTCCACCACCACCACCACCGCTACCACTATTCCAACCACTACCACCACCGGCACAATCATTTTAACCACCAAGAGAGCAGTAAAAATGATGCAATTTGAGCTCTGAATGAAACTCGAGTCATATCGCGGTTGTTGCTTCTCGATGAAAACTTTAAAGTTACTACGTACTTCTGAAAATGTAACAGAAATATCAATCTCGCCGTTGAGGGATTAAAGCATCTCTTTAATTTTTTGAGTGAACGAAATGGACTTGTATTGTCAAGGTGTTGTCGCATTTTGTCTCGTCGCTTTATTTTTTTTTTTTTTTTGTTGTATTCTCTTTCGTGATTCCTTTTTGATTACGTTTGGAATAATTAAAATCTACTGGTATTGTCATTTCATAGTGAATGTGATTATTTGTGGTTGAAATATTTTATTTTTTCAAAAGTTGAAATTATATATATATATATATATATATATATATATATATATATATATATATATATATATATATATATATATATATATATATATAATATATGACCGAATCATCTTTGCCCCACCACTATGAATAGGCTAGAACCGCCACTGTCTCTAAGTAAGAAGATAGAACGAATTTTCAATACAATACAAGATTTTAATCTAGTCAACTAAATTCTTCACGCATTCCTGAAATGATTTGTACTTGCGATTTAGAATTAAAGACAACTTTTAAAAATTATTTTCGTTGACCTGGTGACGAGACTTTATCAAGAAAGTTTACTTTTTTCACAATTTCATTTTATTTTACTCTTTCTCTCTCTCTCTCTCTCTCTCTCTCTCTCTCTCTCTCTCTCTCTCTCTCTCTCTCTCTCTCTCTCTCTATCTCTCTCTCTCTCTCTATCTATCTATCTATCTTTCTCTATCTATCTATCTATCTATCTATCTATCTATCTATCTATCTATCTATCTATCTATCTATCTTCCTCGCTGTCTTTGTCTCTGTATCTCTATCTATATATCTATCTATATATATATATTTCTATCTATATATCTGTCTGCCTATCTATGTATCTTCTGTGTGTGTGTATGTGCGTATGTGTGTAAGTATCTATCTCTTTCTCTCTTGTCTCTCCCTTCCATTTCTTTATTCCCCTAGTATCTCTTCATCTCTTCTCACGTTCTATCTCTTCTGTTTTAATATTCCTATCTGCAGGTCTGTGACTTTCATGAATTTTTACGTGTCGTGTATGTGTTTATGTGATAATTAGTTTCCTTAATTTATCATTGAATAGATTTCTGAACAAAAGCAGCGTGTCTCCGATATTAATCGACAGGGGTTCGTTCCATTGTGATACTTTGTCAATCTTAATTGTAGGCGACACGCTCGACAAATAACGATATTGTACATGTCTATAATTAATAATAGTATCCATGCAGGATCATCAAAATTATACATATATATATATATATATATATATATATATGTGTGTGTGTGTGTGTGTATGTGTGTATGTGTGTTTGTGTGTGTCTGTGTATGTGTGTATGTGTAAACATGTATGTATGTATGTAATATATGTATGAATGTATATTATAATGTATGTATGTATATAATGTATGTTTGTATGTATGTATGTATGTATGTATGTATGTATGTATATATGTATGTATGAATGTTCATTATGATTTATGTATGTATGTATGTATGTATGTATGTATGTATGTATGTATGTATGTATGTATGTATGTATGTATGTGTGTGTGTATGTATGTTTGTTTCTCTCCTATTTCAGTCTATCCTTCTACGTCCATCGCCATCATCATATATCATCATATAATCATTATTAACGCCACAATTATTTATATTTGATCGCCATTGCATCATTACCCCATTATTGTCATTATTGTATTATTACTACCCATTGAACCAAGTATGTCACTCCCATTAATTATATCAGACAATTAGATCTTGTTAAGTACTCTCAAGGACGCCGGAATAATTCTTTCGCCGTTAGCCTCTTGAGATCCGTACGTACTTCATTTGTTTGTACGTCCGAAAAGAAACCGGATAATGATTCAAAATACATTGTTTCAATCTGTAAACAAAGAAACAGAAAATGTAGCTTTCTTCCTTGTTGTGAAATTCCAGCACCACCAATGAAAGCAATTTTGAATGTTATTGTTTTTAAGATGGCGACTTCAATCACTGAGTGGTCAACGCAGGACGGCAGAGCGTTTCGTTTACAAAAAGAAGAAAACCTTGTGAAATCCATCTTGAAATAACCGAAGCATATAGTGAAAATGCATTGTCTAAGTCTCCGGTTGGTCATTTGTGTTCTTGGTTCAAAGACGGCCGTACAACTATAAAACTAACATACTAACAAAACCAACTCTGGTCGACACAAAGCGTCAAAAGTGATCAGAACCCAATTTGAGTCGTCATGTGTGTGTGATGAGAGAGGTACAATTTGAGAATTTGCTATAAAATCTTACAAATGATTCATAAAAGTGTCGTGGTATATTGGGGGTTTTGGACAATGTGTGACAGATGGATTCCAAACGTGTAAACAGAAGAACACAAGCCTCAAAGAGTGGAAGTTTCCCGAAACGACCTGAATTGATTTCAACAAGATGGTGCAGTATAGGCACATATCAATGTAGGAGACTGTCAAGCACAAAAAAAAAATCTTCTGGAATATTTGGTTACCACAGTCTAGATATGATTATGTGTGACGTTTTGCGAATTTTGGCCCTTAAAGAACCGTTTAAAGAGGAAAGAGCTAGATCTACGACACGAAAGAAGATCTTGTTAGAGTTCAAAGCTTGGTTTCCAAAGCTTGACGAACAATTCTTTAGGTCGGGTATCTTTTCGATTTTGTCATGTTGGCAAAAATACATCGATCTACAAGATTAAAGAGTAACTCTCGAAGTAGGATTTACGCGAATGTTGTCTAATCAAAACTTGTTTGAATTATGACAAGATACCGGTTTCATTTTGGACGTCCTTTGTGTGAACCAATGCATATTATACTCGTACATATGTTTGAATTACGATTTTGTGCATTATAGAGAGACATCAAAACTTTCGCAGTATTACAGACCAGGAAATCATTTTACTTTTTAGTATGGTGTTAAAAAGTTAATAAAGCAGTTTTTCAGAGGACTCAACTTTGCGTCGATCGTTCTCACAGTGGAATTCGAATCTGGGTGACCAGCCAAATATCGTAGCATAAGACCACAAAGTTGTACAACTTTTTTGCGCTTTGATGATGATTTGTGATGTTACTTGAGTTAAATCTCAACAGTAACATGACTCGATTTCCCATTATTACTAGTAAGTAGAAATCGCTTAAGAAAAGCAGTAATTTAGAGTAGTAGTAGTAGTAGTAGTAGTAGTAGTAGTAGTAGTAGTAGTAGTAGTAGTAGTAGTAGTAGTAGTAGTAGTAGTAGTAGGAGTAGTAGTAGTAGTAATAATAGTAGTAGTAGCAGTAGTAGTAGTAGTAATAATAGTAGTAGTAGCAGTAGTAGTAGTAGTAGTAGTAGTAGTAGTAGTAGTAGTAGTAGTAGTAGTAGTAGTAGTAGTAGCAGTAGTAGTAGAAGTAGTAGTAGTAGTAGTAGTAGTAGTAGTAGTAGTAGTAGTAGTAGTAGTAGTAGCAGTAGTAGTAGAAGTAGTAGTAGTAGTAAGTAGCAGTAGTAGTAGTAGTAGTAGTAGTAGTAGTAGTAGTAGTAGTAGTAGTAGTAGTAGTAGTAGTAGTAGTAGTAAGAGAAGGAAGAGGAGTAGTAGAAGTAGTAACCATCGTTGTTGATCTTCGTGCTTTAATAATGACATTCTTGAAATTGTAACTGTAGAATTAATGGTGGTGTTGGATGGCAAAATTATTTTTGTCGCTTTATCGCAACAACTGCAGGAAAGCCGTTTATGCTTACATTGACCTATACATAATATAATAGTCTTTGTTATTGCAGCTTAGCGTATCAAGGGTTTAGCGCCTATTTAAAATAACCAAAAACAAAAATGTTAACGCTGGTAGAATAGCAGAACAATCACCCTTTGTTTAAATGTTAACAAGCCTATTTTTCGCAGCTGATGTTTCCGGAACAGCTAAATCTATTTTTTTTTTATTATTGGTAAAAGATTCCCCTTAAAGTACAGTGCATGTTATCATTTTATTTCTAATTATTTTATTATGACGATTTCTTTTCAGTTCATGCATTTACTGAAGTGAAGATAATGATGATGATGATGATGATGATGATGATGATGATGATGATGATGATGATGATGATGATGATGATGATGATGATGATGATGATGAAACCTTTTTAGCTTCTCGATTTTTCTAGCATGAAAAAAAACGATGGTTCCGATAGCTAAATTGGTAATACAACCGCCTCTGAAGCAAAGGGACCAAAATATCGATCCCTGATTCAGTCGATTTTTTTTTTCGAACCCTATGCAACAGTATTTGGGCGGCTGGATCTGTTCGATCTGACAGAAAACACTTTGTGAGAGACTAGTTTCTTATTCAAACTGCCGTGAGATACGTACGAATATTTCCATATCTGATAATTGAGCGCATTTAATATTGTTATAATGGACAATATTTTGCGTTGGGTTGAGAGTATTTCCGTTACAACAATGAGTCCGTAACAATTTGGGTTATCAGACCTGTAAATAAGTAGCCTGTTGTGAATGAAAGTTATTGTATTCAAGTATCGTAACTTGTATCGTCCATCTGATGTAGTATTCGTTCACAACTAGCGTCTGTTCTAGTAACTACCTTGTTGAGAGTCATTCTGTATCCAACCGTCATCCTGTATACTCTGTGTATCTTATGTTATGTTGTTTAATAAATGTTCTTTACTGTAACAAGTTGGCTTGTTGGTTCTTGGAATAAAACGTCTTATTAATTAATGATTTAAGAACACAACATAGCTAGAAAGCAAATAATCATGAGCGTTTGATTCTCCGGATTAAGTCGGCTCTGATGACCTTCAGACTATGAAGGACTGGGTGCGTTTCCTCTTTGTACACTCCACACGAAGCAGTAGTTTCAATAATTCAAGGAATATAATCAGTTTACTGTCGTACTCTGGAAAAAAAAAACCAACCAGTTTTTAAAATTTAGCCAGAAAACTCGCCCTTCAAATATCGATTGATTTAAATGGCCCTCATCCTGGCAAAAACTCTCAAACCTGGGACTTCGCCTTCGTCCGGATTTGAGGGTTTTTTCCAAGATGAGGGTCATTTATTAAATCGATCGATAATTGGAAGAACGAATTTTCTGGCCAAATTGTTAAATACGAGTTTTTCCAGAGTCCGGCAGTTAACTGATTAATTTTCTGGTCTTTAATATTCCATTATAGATGGTGACGTCAGAATACAACATTGTACTTTGGGTTTGAAACGAATATTTTTGTGTTCGTGGATAGCTCACACGGTAGAGCCACGCTCTCACCTGCCAGGCGGAGTTGTCGTACCAATAAGGTCGCAGGTTCAAACCCCACCACCGCCGCGGGAAAAAAAATTTTATTCTCTATTGTCTTCTGGCACTTTTCTACTCACTTCATATCTTGTTGTTACCAACATAAGTGCCTGCTCCACTCACTTTTCTGAATTAAAAATTCACCCCATACACCGGAGCATACTCAATGTCTCAATCGTTTCTATGTTATATGTTTGTGATGAGAATATTGGCTATTAAGCTTAACTGCTGGTCAAAATTACTTCGCGATGGTGGCGAACGAATCGGCGATCTCAAGAAGTGGGTGAGAGAGGGATCTAGAAATGACTTTGGGTTTGAAACGAATATTTTTGTGTTCGTGGATAGCTCACACGGTAGAGCCACGCTCTCACCTGCCAGGCGGAGTTGTCGTACCAATAAGGTCGCAGGTTCAAACCCCACCACCGCCGCGAAAAAAAAATTTTTATTCTCTATTGTCTTCTGGCACTTTTCTACTCACTTCATATCTTGTTGTTACCAACATTGTATCACTCATCTTAGTGGGCACATGGCTTTTTCCACCATTCATAACCAGCACCTCCCTTTTACCTTTCTTAATCAAACACTCGCAGGTACATAAAACAATTATATCTAGCTGTTAAATGTCTGCCTCTAAAGTTTTCAACTTTTTTTTGTCTTCCTCATGCGGGCAATAAATTAAGTAAATGTCAACACAAATGAAACATTTGTTCGATCATTAATTCATGTAAAACTCAAGCAAGTTCAAACTTATCCTTAATATATTGAACGAAATTGACATCACTCAGCTTTTTGTTGTTGTTTTTAGACAGCCATTTTAATGATTAGTTCTCACTAAATTGTATTAATCAGACTATAATCGTTTGAGTTTACACAGTGTTATGTGTTTGTACGTTATATCTGACTGGCGGATTTTGCGAGTATTTTACCTAAATACATTGCACGAATAAGACTTTGTGCGACTCAGGACTTGAAAAGTGCCAACTCTTGAAAAATCCTTTATGATGTGAAATAGCGTTTTCGACCCAAAGAAGAGAGTCACAATAATTCAGCGCAAAGCTAAGTGGTTCATCTGGTTACCGTTGACAAAACTTGCCTCTCATGAGCAAGGCCCATGAAATGAGTAGGTCGTCTGTAATGAATGGCCTTGCACACAATATATTATGTTTTGATCGTACAGATATAACTTTTTAATAATATTAAACTTCATTGACGTAAGGCGGTCTCATTGACTCATTGAAGCCCCCAAAACAGCTTTAAAGATTATAACGTAGATACTCGAAACATATAAGGGCAGCATTAAAAAGTAAAATAATTATAACCTTTCGCTTGAGTGCTTTCGATAAGTTGAATACAATTGTATGGCAATATAGAAATATAAAAGACTGTTCAAAAATTTTATTGTTTTTATCAATTCAATATGTGGGATGCTTTTATTTAATATTCATCAAATGTCATTTCACTGAGTAAAATGGTAATGAGTTTTAATATTTGATAACAGGGAATGGCGGTATTAAGGGCGGGTCTTTATATTTTAGTTGTAGGGCAAATGCCAATTCGTCTCACAGGAATTTCAGTACGGCTTTGCTTTGATAACATGTGACCCACCGTCTCAAAACGGTATTATGTCGGTATGAACTAGGTGGTGGAAATGTATTTTTAGCCATAAATATGAAATGCAGGGTTAATATCTCTACTAAATGACGGAGAATAAATAAAAGTTCTTTCATTGCAAAAGACCCAAAGTTCGTATTTCTTACTATATTAATGGTAAACTCACTTTTTATGGTCCAAGCTATCCCGACATGATACCGTTTTGAGACGGCTGGTCACAAATGCCTAATCTAATGTGGCCGAAGGTTATTTACTCTAAATATCGATGAATCAAGATAGCCCTCACCCGGTCAAAGATTTCGAAGCTTGAGACTTATTTGATTTTTGTATCTTACTGTTATACACAGAAGTCTTCAATTTGTTCCAGTACTTTTAGAATACGAGTCCAAAACCAGGTACTAATTCATATCGAATCAAGTTAAATGACGTATGTAATACCTTACAACACATAGAACAAACGCCGTATAAAAATTCGATGTCATTCAGTAGTACTGTTTTATTATAAGCACTAGGAACTACATTTAAAATATAATTCAGATGGCAGTGTGGGTGGTTTTTGTTGCAGTAATAACAAGATATACAATCATTTTCTCAGGTATAAGATTACAATATAATTTCGTTCCAATAGTATTTAGAGAGTTGTACACCATAGAATTAGAAGTTTTGGTAATGCAATAGTATTCAGTATTGTATTTCAAAGATCCGTCATTGTCGTGTTATGTAAGAATTGCTATGTATGTCATATTTGTGAACAAGATTACATTTCTCAGCACACATTCGCCGTTTCTATGCTGGCTAATTTTTACATTATATAAGGGTAAAATGTAAGGGACGGGGCCCGTCTTTCGATACCTTGTGACCTTGTTTTTGTTGAAGTGCTTTTAAGCTTACAATATATTGTGTGATCTTGATATGAAATTTAAACTGATAAAGATTATTGATGTGGGCAATGAATAGAAAACTGACAAAAAACATACTTTACGGCTCAGGTTTATAATATTTACTGTTTTCTGTTATTGTCCCAGGCATATTATAACGATAATGACGATCATAATAATATAGTACATAGTATGTACTGAGGAAGTATACAAATGAATTGTAAAATATTGTGGAGTATTGTAAAGCATTATGCATGCTTTGAAGCGTATTGGAACATAGTGGCAGAGTATTAAACATGATACAAAACGTGGAATTTTGCTTTGAAATATAAAAACATATTTAACAGACCTATAAAATGTCCGACATTTGTCGGATTTCCAACATGATAATATTCATAATATTGATAAAACATGGGACCGTATCGCTACGTTCCTTGAAAAACTTTCAGACAAGTTTGCCGGATGCCACTTACACAAGTCTAATTCAATCAGTCAATTATCGTTCTTTGGAAATACACGTATTTAAAAATTTGGCCAGAAAACTCATCCTTCAAATATCGATCGATTTAAATGACCCTCATCTTGGCAAAAACTCTCAATTCTGGGACCTCGTGAAGCCCCAGGGTTGAGAGTTTTTGCCAAGATAAGAGACATTTAATTCGATCGATATTGAAGGACGGGTTTTTTTGGCCATTTATTTTAATACGTGTTTTTCCAGAGTACGAGAGTTTAATGGTCAGGCTTATAACAATACGAAATCAGCTTATGACATTTATAAGAGTCACTGTTCACATACCGGTCTTTTTTCCTCATAATTCGCCATTGAAACAAAAATGCCCTTTTGAATTGACATCTTGTCGCTTTTTCTGAAGATTGATTTGACGGAAAATATCAGTATTTTAAGAAGATTTTTTTTCTTTGTTTCATGTTATTCTTCGTTCTGCTCAATACACAAGTTTTCCCTCTCTTATTTTTCGTGGTGGCAAATATGCCGTACACTGACAAAAAGAACTGTTAATATTTCGGACAGAAAATATTACTTTTCATGCCGAATGATTAAATTTACCACCAACGAAAGTTAAATGGAGACTTTTACCATTCTTGGGCATGTAGTATGAGCCTGATAATAAAAATTCAATTCTAAACTTACTCTCAATATTTAAGTTTGATATAATATACCTTCTTTGGAGATAGTTGACTTCATTCCAAAACCCCCAAAAACGATTTTTTTTTTAAATTTAAAACTCAAATTCCTTATGTACGACGATGTGGACTAGTGGTATTATACTCGTCTTCCGACCGAACGGTCCAGCTCTCGTTCTGAGCGGAGCATAGTTGAATAAGGAAAAGTTGTTGTTCATCTTAATCGATCGATATTTTGTGAAATGGCGTTTTGTCAACAAGTCTCGGGTTTAAGAATTTCTTACAAATTGGGGGTCTTTTTAATTGGTCGATAGTTAAAGTAAAAGTTTTTCTGATTAAGATTTTAAAATGTGTTTTGTCAGTGTAAGACAGGACAGGTGTATTACACATTCTTTCATATGTCTGAAATGTCAAGTCAGTGTCTGGGGAGTTTTTTTTTTCTTTCCAATAACATATAGACGTCTAGCTTTAGAAGAGTTGTGTTGAATTACTCTGGTTTAAGCACACAAGATAATCCTTTATTTTTACCTTTTTAAATGTTTTGAAACATTTTGTGTGCAAATAGATGAGGCCAAGCTTAATATAGGGAGAAGGGGGGGGGGGGGGGGAGGGGGGGGGGGAGAGGGGGGGGGGGCAGAATTACCAATGTGTCGTTTAACTTCTTAATCCCCCAAAAATAGTGAAATTTATACAGCCATTTTCGGCATATTGGTATGTTTTGGCAGTTTTCTCATCAACACATTATGTTTTCACATGTTTTATAGATAAAATAACATGTCTGATGATTTTCTCCGATAGAGAAAAGACAAACTAATGTTGGATTTTTTAAAGCCATAGAACTTACCCTGGGCACTGTGTATAAGAATTTAAGGGTTAAAGTCAACTTTAAGAGATTGCAAAGAATAAAATTGTGTTTTGTTTTGTTTTTTAAATGTACGCTTTTGTGCATCAACTGATAACTGCTAAGCAAGGGCTATTGCCTTCTTCATTTTTAGGCCAATATCAATCTTCGTTTCCAGCTATAAAAAATTAGGCAAGAGGCATCGGAATAGGAGGAGAGGAAAAATGAAATAATATGTTGTGTATTTTAAATGATATTTCATCTTTCAATTATTGACTTAACACAGTCATGAGATGTTAAAAGCAAGGGTTTTATAGTTTCGTTTTTATGATGTCACCTGCAGATCTTTGCTCGTTATAATGTTATTTCTTTTAATATCTTTGTATTCCTCGTCTAGCTTATGCTTACTCAACCAAATCAAATTTATGACTTCATCTCGCTTCATGCACTATTCTATCGCTCCTCAGCAGTTATGCGTTACCAATATGTTCGGTTTTTCAATGCTGGTGCAATTGAGATGTATTTTCCTGATATGTAAGATATGTATGGGAATTGTGACGCAGGGTACAGTGTCAAAGATTGCGAAGATAAAAGATATAGTATGTATATGTATATATATATATATATATATATATATATATATATATATATATATGTGTGTGTGTGTGTGTGTGTGTGTGTGTATATATATATATATATATCAAATGCTAATAATGATAATAATAATTATACATGACATTCATATCCCGCATTTTCACATCACTTTCTGGTGCTCAGTGCACCTTACAAATAAATAGACAAAAGTTACACATATAAAACGTATACCACAATGATATCAATAGCAGCAGTGTATGTAATATCGTATCAATATCATGAAAATGTAACGGTAAAAAGGCAGTGCTTTAACAATGATTTGAAACTATCAATTCTTCAATTGTTCATGCTTCTCGAATCCTTCTGGGAAGGTCATTCCACACAAGGGACCCAGTATGGGTAAGGGAACGGCGTCATAAAATTTATAATTATAATAATTTCTAAGTGTAAGCTTCGTTTTTTCCGTAGAAGATTGTAAATTCCTATTTGGTACAAATATTTCTAACATGCTTTTAATATAGGCAGGTGCTTCATCATTTAGGCTTTTAAAACAAAACAGAGCATTCTTTAAAATGATTCTTTCTTTGACAGGCAGCCAGTACATCTCATTCAGAATACGTAGGGAGTGTGCCATTCTCTTTTGTCTTGTCACTGATTTAGCTACACTATTCTGTATGACCTTCAAGCGCGAGATTGTATCATGACTTATGTGAGATAAAAGACCATTGCGATAGGCTAGACGTGATAAAACAAGAGTTGTGGGGAGTTTCATTATTGCATCTTTAGTAAGTAAATTTCTAAAGGTGATACCAAAAACACCTCCGCACATTTAGTCTAATTATTTTTAACGACTGTAATGAATATTAATTAGCAAAGACAGAATCACAGGAATGAAAATTGTAAGATCTTTTCAATATTTTTTACTGCGACCCTTAAGATTGTTACCAAACGTCTCAAAACAGTATAATGAGCGTCATGATAAAAATTCAATTCTAAGCTTGACTCTCAAAATTTGAGTTTAATAAGCTGGAGATAGTAGACTTCATTCTAAAACTACCAAAAATTGATTTTCTATGCTGATAATTTTTATTTTAAACTCAATTTCCTTGAACAGTTCATTCATATAGAACACCAGATTACCGAGGTGGAGTGTTTTATCGTTCAGCTAGGAAGCCTTTTTTCATATTCTGTCCCCCAATCATCAAGTAAATGTAAACATTGAACCGTATACAGAGTTAAAACTCTAACTTCTATTATTTTTATCGTGAGACCAATGCGACTCCGGCTTCACCCAGAGCTGTTACTGCTCTTTTTGTGCACCAGTCAGGCCTGTAGTTATAGCAAGATAAATAACGGGGCTTCTTTTCGTGGAAAAAACAAGTCTCACAAATAAGGGGTTTAACTCATCAAAGAATTGTAAAAAACTGAAGTTGTTCGTGTTCATCAAAATAATATCCCATAACGTGTGGCCAACCATCTCCAGACGGCATTATCTCACGAAGGCCTCGACTCTTAAAATTGGATTTATAGATTTGGATTTTTTTTTAATTGATTAAATATAAATGTATGAAATGAAGAGAGTGAATACATTGCTTTGAACCCCAAAAGACGATTATTGCTTCATTCTGTTCATTTTGACTTTGAATTCAATTCTCCCAAGAACATTATTCGCCAACATATAATACAATATGGAGATAGTTAGTTACAGTTTTAGACAGCGGAGTTGCCGTTTAATTACTGTTTTCTAGACATTTATATTGACGTTCAAATCATCATATAATTCTTCTGTTTAAGCGATTCACACTGTAAATTGTTTTATAAACAATCGCGAACCAGTCACCTGTGCTGTCGTACTTTGAAAAAACGCATTTTAATCATTTTGGCCATAAACCTCTCCCTTCAATTATCAATAAATTAAACAGACCCTCATCTTGTCAACAACAACAACAAAACTCTCAAGCCTGCAATGAGAACCCAGGTTTGAAAGTTTTTGACAAGATGCGGATCATTTTAATCGATCAGTAATCGAAGGGCGAGCTTTCTGCAAAATCTTTGAGATGTGTTTGGGTTTTTTCATAGTACACGTCAGTGTTTGTTATATCATAACCCTTGGTATTTCCCATCCTTTTCTTTCCTGGTTTTATGCAAATTGATTATTATTATTATTATCGTGCTCGTGGGAAATCTCCGTAAATCCTGTCGGACATATTATATATTATGCTACTCGAGTACGGTGAGAGAATGTGACTAAAGAACTTTTTGAAAAGACTCAACTTTGCGCCACCCAGAACGGGACTTGAACAAGAGTCCTAACGATCCGAAGGCAAATGTTATATCATACGACTACAAAAGCCACACAA
>NC_088361.1:61096622-61099122 GCF_034508935.2 Berghia stephanieae | reverse complement strand
TACTCTATCTGACGGGTGGGGACGGCCTAGAAGATTGGACCGTAGAATGATTACTATAAGAGAGTCAAACAATAACATAAAAGCACTCGAGCTTGTCAACTGTCTTTCACCTGAGAATCCAACAATCTATAAATTTGCACGCATTTTGAGTTTTGAACGAAGTTCTATGTGCACCCATTTTAAAAGCAAATCAGAGTCGGCTGTGGTTGAGGATTCCGAAATTCATAATTTTCTTTAAAATGACATTTTTGTATTGAAGCGATATTTTTAAAACTTAAAAAGTTTAAACCGTGACACCACAAAAAGTATGATCCGTGACATCACAAAAAGTGTAATCCGTGTCATCTATAACGAAACAAAAGCAGCCATATTCAATGACACCATATTGCTATTTAATTATTTGTAGAAGATAGTGTAAGGTCGCAAAAGGGGGAGGGAGGTTGTTTTTGTTTTTGTTTTATTTTTATAGCGATATTTTATGGTTTATCGTCATTTTTTATTTTGAAAATAGACAAATAAGAATTTCTTTTTTTGTATGTGTATGTTTTGTTTTTGTTTTTCTGCTGCTGTCTTTTTTTTTTTTTTTTTTTTTTTTTTTGTTTTTTTTTATTTGGTTTTTGATAAGCCAATTACCTACCACAAAAAAAATCTAAAGTCTATATTAATCCCCGTAACTCGTTTATCGTTTGAGGGAGAGAAAGGCTCTATCTAAATCCGACGCGTGTTTATTTGCAGGTCTGATAACCCAAATTGCTATGGGATCAATTTTGTCATGGAGATACTCTCAAACCAACGCAAGATACTGTCCATTCATCATCATCCATCGTGACTTGGGCTCTTGAGCACGGTACCGGTCAGTTGTCTCCAGGAATCACGTCCATTACAACAATGTTAAGTCTAGCCCATAACTGAGTTTGGTTTTCAGACCTGCAAATATGTACACGTTGTCTAAAACCGTTTTAGAGTCTTCGCAAGCTCATACACGTTTCGCGTATCAGCAAGTAGCTCTATCGTTTGTATATTGATTCACTGGATAATGAAATTTGTAATTACGTACAAGGATATAAATTTATAGGGATTCAATTATTTGAGACTCGGCCATTCCCGTCCTTCGATCCCATTTAGCTTACATCGCTTTACATTAGTCATACCATAATGTGTTACTGTATTATTAGATAAGCGAGTTTTAAACAACAAACAGTGTGTCTATTCTTTGAAGTGTCAAGAAATGAATCCTATTGATATTTCCTAGTGTTTGAGAACGACCGTGAACAAACAACATAAGATAAATAGCCAGACTGTATCAATTTGAATGGATCAAAGACTCTTAAAGAACTATTTTAACCATTGTCATTATGTGAAATAGATGGTGTCTTGGTGTGTTTAAGTCAATCAAAATGCAGTCTACCTTAATATTCCGTCAGAATCAGAATCGAGTTTGATATCCTTTTTTTTTTTTTTTTTTTTTTTGCCTCAACGAATTGTAAAGTAGAACCAGAGTTCGATATAAGAGGATGGAATTACCGAAGTTGTGATTCTCTCAATAGTGTCTTGTCCGATTTATGAATTACTATATCCTTGAATTTCTTTACAGGTAAGACCACACGATTAATATTGAATTACAGACATACTCAAATACATACTTCTATTTATCATTTCAATATTATATCAAATTGGAGAACGAATTGACAATAAATATGGGGACGTTTCAGGTCTTCCCTTTGTCTCTCATTTGTCTTTAGTTTTTCATTCATCGTGTTGACAAAGGGGAAATCCGAAATGTCCACATTATCTGTCTTTGTTATTTAAAACGGAAGCTTCCATTCCATTTGACTATTATTATTTTATTTCCTTGAGATTCAAACACCAAAATTTGCGTTATTCATTACCAAGATAAAACATAAAAACGTTACCCGTCTAATATCTTTTATAAATCTCTACTTCATTTTGATCTTTTGTTTGTATAAACTATTATCTATTTATATCTACTCATGACAGGGCATTTAAAAGTATTCAGACCTTTCAAGATTGTATTAGACATTGTAGAAATCAGAATGAGTCTGTGGCGTGTGAAGTCTTAATACACTACAATATGTTTACCAACAATCTGCCGTTCTGACAGATTCAATTTTGGAGTGATTGTGAATATCAGTGTAGTAATTATTAATATAAACAATGTTCCACGTATCATAAGAATGAGAGTTTACAGTAAGATTATTAACTCCGACTTGTCAGGTCTGAGATTGGATTTTATGAGACCCCCGTTTAAAAGGACAACAATATGTCGGGTTGGATTAGATTTTATGAAGTTACATCTGTAAAAAAAAAAATGTCATATGTGAGACGAGTAAAGTTTAAATGTTTTAATGATGTAATAAATATAATGTCTTAAAGTTAATCAAACATCCTTTCGGTGTCTGGTTCACCTCGTCATAATACCGTTCTGAGGTAATGGGTCACAAATATTATTTTGGATTTTGAGAAATTCAAGGTTGTATTT
>NC_088361.1:61056622-61091622 GCF_034508935.2 Berghia stephanieae | reverse complement strand
AGAGGATCGTGAAACGTGGAGACAGCTGACCGGCAACGTGCTCAAGAGTACAAGCCATGATGGATTATGATGTATGCAATAGAAACATTATAGATTCAATTTCTCGGATTAGATAATTTTCGTTTATCAGACATTGCTCAGGACGTTCAACATCTGAGTTCTTGCAGAAGTTGTTGTATTTTTTATTTTATTTTTTGTCTTTTTAATTTTTGATCTGTTGTTATTGTTGATGTTGCTGTTGTTGTTGTTGTTCTTCTTGTTGTTATTTTTGTTGTTGCTGTGGTTGTTGTTGCTGTTGTTGTTTTGATTTGTTGATTGATTAAGTTGGTTTGATTTATATGTTTTTGATTTTGTTTTGTTATTTGCTTGGTCTTTGTTTTGTTTTGTTTTTTGTTTTTATTTTGTTGGGGTTTTTGTTTTGTTTATTGTTGGATTTTTTTTGGTTATTGTTTTTTTGTTTTTTGTTTTGTTTTTTTTTGTTCTTGTTGGGGTTTTTCAGTGTTATAATTAGTCTTTTTGACTTTTTTTATTATGCATGTCTGTACTTTCAACAGTAAAATTGACGGTGATTATTTTTATTTGATTCCACAGATTCTGGTCTTCATCTTCTTCCGTATCATCCGACGATTGGTTGTTACCTTTCAAAAATTCACATGGGCTGTCACCGGGGTCGAACGCGTCCGGCGAGACGCTGCCAGGGGCCTCAACTTCAAACAGAGTGCGCATGTGCAAGAGATATTTTGGAAACGCAAGTTCCTTGACCACTCTGTGGCAGGCATGAATAACTTCATCACGACTCACAAGGGCTTCAGACCTCCAAGCTGTATATTCAAGCCAAACGTGTCCTTGTACTGTATGACAAGAAAAGAGGCTGTGTTCGTGGAAGTGAAAGAGACAAGCAATGTGTATAAAGCCAAGCACAGTGTGTATATGCACCAGAACCAGTTCCATCTTGCTGTCAATATCATCACTCTTCCCCTTGCCTCTTTCCACAAAATGGCCAGCGATGTTGGAAACCCGAGGATTCCGGTGACTTGGACTTCCTGTACCTCCAGAAGTGGGGCTACACTGCTGACACAGGTGATAATACGAATTAAATATTATGCAGAATTGGAATATTATATGTATGAGAAAGGGTCAAGAGGTCGACTGTAGACGAGTCGGGGGGGGGGGGGGGGGGGTGGATTTCCAAGCAGTGTGGCTTTGTAATCTTATGGTACTTGCATTCAAAGCAGCAGTAGGTGCCTGGTCCGAGTCCCCGTGCTTAGGCGGTGCAAAGTTGAGAAAATTATTGGAAAATGCTCTCTACTCACGTTTTCTCATTGCACTCGTGTGTAATAGGCCGGTAAAAGCGTTGTCCCTGTCATGAGGAAATGTGTGATAAGCGAGAGATTTATATGGCTATTTGTCTCGTCTTATATGTTAAATGTTACTGTTGGTTGGAGACCTCTTATAAAGCGCTATGAACATATCATATTTAATTGATATTGCGCGATTTGAAAGCTCAAGAATTGCGGTATATGTGTCAGTGCATGACAAGGAAAAAAAGGTGAACATTTTGGATTTGCATTTTCTGAAAGAATATGCTCCCCAGAGCATTTTAATTTTAATTTGAAGTAAATCGGTTGATTTTTCATGAAGTTATGGTCAGATGTATGGGAAAGGTATCCAGCATTTTTTCTCAAATTTCATAATTTTTCAACTTGACGAGCTCTAAACAATTTAGAAGTGAAATGAAGCTTTGATATTTCCCGAGGATGTACAAAAAGGGTTGAATTAATCATTTATGACAAGAACTCATTTTTGATACAAATTGACCTTCTAACTAAACTTGGCAAAATCTCAGTTCAAACCTTTTCACCATCCGCCTGATGATGTCATTCATTGTAAAATATTTCCAATTCAGAATTTTGATTGATAAGGGAGAGCAATGAAAATATAGGTGAGCAATCGTGGTCAGCCTGCTACGGGGCCTCACCTGAGACGTCTTCGTGCACTCAGACTGTACACCCTCGTGAGGAATAATGATCATAAGAATACATCATAATTTTGCTTTGCGTGCAGACATTTTAGATTTACCTGACAGACAATGATAAAATTTTATTTTTGCCGTTTGTTTAACACCATAATATTACTCTAAACTGATATTATATCTTACTGTCCTGAAAGTCAGACCCAGGGTATAAACGGTTTAGTTAATTATAAAAAGTAATACATCAGAGATGTCAACAGGAATTTATGCCATTATATTGTACCGTATATGAACAATAAGAATAATCGGTTGTAAGAAAGTCAAATGACATTTATACTTTTATACATTCCTTCCCTTTATTCGGGTAGAAACGGATTTTTTAACTATTTACATTTTGGACATTGCAAGACTTTTTCGAGGAACTTATACCTATGTGACCCCAGCGTCTCAAAGCGGTCAACTGTCGGGAAGAACTAAATGAATAAAATCGAGTTTAAAGTTAAAATGACGTGCATTATGATTTTTTTTTTTATTTTAAAAAAAAAACATATTTTTTAAGTTTGAGAAACAAAACACTTTTGTTTTAATGAAGCCTTTTGTTTTTTAGCGGAGTTTACTTATTTGCAGGTCTGGTAACCCAAATTGTTATGGGCTCATTGTTGCAATGAAAATACTCTCAAACCAACGCAAAATATTGTCCATTGCATCAATATTACAAGCCCATAATTGCATCCGGTTATCGGACCTTCAAATATGTGCACGTCAATTTTAACCCAATTTTTAAAAAGTCAAGATTAAAATCTAATTTTAAACTTCAGGACCACTCCGACATAATTTCATTTTGAGACGATAGGGCACCTGCAATTAATAATGCTAGGATCATAATAAATAATGAAGCCTTTTTGAAACTCAATGAGGTTACCGTGACAATGAGGTTACCGTTACCTTGTGCTTATACGTTTATTATATTATTGTACGGTTTGCTGGAACATTCCAGGTAACTGTGAGGTGTATTGCATTGGCGGAGTGAAATAAATATCCTATCGAAATCCCCCGCATTGTTTGCCCTTAATGCCGGGTTTCAACATGTGAAATGCATTCACCACTTTTTCTCCTTTGAAATTTAAATCTTTGTAGTAATCACAGTGCTAACGGCTCGTTCAGACATGTCAATGTACCTCGGGGATTTCAAGAATTTTGATTCTATAACCTTTCTTTTTTTCAGTGAGCGGTGGATTTGGGTTCATCATGAAAACGATTTATAACACGGTTTGCTGAAACGTTTCCTTATAATATTAGAGGAATTGATAGGCTTGTTAGGCTGTAGCTGTACTTTCAGCTGTTGATGCTATGCGTTTAGGTAAACTATTCACAACACCCGCCAGTCGGATATAACGAACCAACTCACAAAACTGTGTATAACCTTTAATGTTTATAGTCTGATTAATATAATTTCGTGAGAACGTATCATTAAAATGGCTGTCTAAAAACAAATTTTTATTCTCTATTGTCTTCTGGCACTTTTCTATTCACTTCATATCTTGTTGTTACCAACATAAGTGCCTGCTCCACTCACTTTTCTGAATTAAAAATTCACCCCATACACCGGAGCATACTCAATGTCTCAATCGTTTCTATGTTATATGTTTCTGTTGAGAATATTGGCTATTAAGCTTAACTGCTGGTCAAAATTATTCGCGATGGTGGTGTACGAACGAATCGGCGGTCTCAAGAAGTGGGTGAGAGATGGATCTAGTAATGACTTTGAGTTTGAAACGAATATTTTTGTGTTCGTGGATAGCTCACACGGTAGAGCCACGCTCTCACCTGCCAGGCGGAGTTGTCGTACCAATAAGGTCGCAGGTTCAAACCCCACCACCGCCGCGAAAAATTTTTATTCTCTATTGTCTTCTGGCACTTTTCTATTCACTTCATATCTTGCTGTCTAAAAACAAAAACAAAGAGCTGGGTGACGGCAATTTCGTTCCATCTATATTTAGCCTTACTTTAACTCTTACCAGTCTAGCGTGCCTTTGGTTAGCTATTAATTTATTTTCATTTTGAGTTAAGAGTGATGAAAAAAAAAGTCAATTCGAAAGTTTGTTTCCCTCCTTCAAAGATACCACAGTCAGTTTAATTGTTGTTTGTTTTGTTTTGTTTTGTTTTTCGTTTTCATTTTTTGTTGTAGAGCATGTCTAGTGGATATTGCGCAGTATAAAAAACTAAAGTTTATTTTTGTCGGGCTTTTTTATTTTTATTTTTTTTTTTTTTATTTGTTTCTTTGATTTGGAGGGGGCAATTTGTTTCTTTGAAAGCCCTTTGAGCGCGTTTAGTGGATATGGGCATATATTATAAATATTGCTTAAAAAGTTTTAAGTCGTCTTTCTTTTAATATAAAAGACTGGCCGTCAAGAGTGAGAAGAAGGGTCGATTGATAAATGGATAATACGTCCAGTGGATATAGTGCTATATAAATGCTTTAAAAATAGTCAAGTTCATTCTTTCTTTAATATAAAAGACTGGCCGTCAAGAGTGAGAGGAATGGGTAGATATATAGATAATTCTTATAATATTAATATATGTGGGAGTGAATGAGAGATTGAGAGGGGTAGAGAGAATAAAGAGATAAGTAGACTGATAATAATGAGTTGGAGGAAGCTAACTGTCTTATCGTCGCATTTTTAAGGCTTTGGAGTGATGGAATACCCTTCATAATTAATTTAGTTTCCCATCAGGCCAAACGAACGTTCAGTCTAATATGCCTCCAGAGTTATAACATTATTCGTAATTCATTTAGCTTGGTATGAATTCAACATTTGAGTTATGTGTGGGAAGTAACTTAGGCAATATCACAACGCCAACCCCAATTTGATTCCATATTGTCACTTATCCAGTCATTGACCATGCTCAATTTGCTTAAATTTGTCATAAGACAAGCTACGGTGCCTGCTCAGCCATCCCCAAAATGGATCTGAAGCTTTCTGCTTTGTTGCAATTGACACACACACACACACCACCACCACCACCACCACCGCCACCACCACCACCACTACCACCAACACCATCACCACCACCCCTCATTTTTTTCAATAATCAATATAATCTGATATCCACACTAATATTTATAGTGTTTTAGAGTTCAAACTAATTTTGCTATTTATGATCATGTAGTTTCACACTTTATTTCCCAGCTTTATTTAGCTCATCTAATTCAGTGATTCTCAAACTTCTCGACAATTTGTACCATTTGACTTTAACTTACTGAGACTTCTTGATTTAACAGCTTTTAAAGGTTGCGGCTTTGATAAAGAAACAATAGTTACAGCCTGATATTGACACATGGGGTACCTAGAAATTTTGTTTTATCATGTGTAGAGATGAGATGAAATATGTTTGGCACATCGTATGGGAGTACAAACCAGCATCCACCTTACCCCCCCCCCCCCCCCTTCCGCGCCAGCATTCTGTGAACTGCCTATTGAGAATCACTTGTCTAATGTATGATCCGACAAAATTGTTACAGTCATTCAAATATTTGACAATTATAGCTTCTTTTACCTCTTCTATATGTGACTTAAACATTTTGTAAATACATTTTACTTGTAAAATTTCAGATGATGTCTCGTATTCCTGGAATGTTAGTCCTGACAGAACCTGACGCTATTACTACACTGGGATTTCTATACAAATCCAAACAAATTCAGACTGGAGAATACAGTCAACTTCTTGCAAGCTGCGTCAGACTGCTATGCAAACCCGACGATCGGTTCAGCGCCGTCTTCATCAAAGGACGCCCATGTACTACTAGTCTTGTTGAAGACATTGTCCAGGTCTTCCCTCGATTCAGATACTTGTTCATGTACAGAAACAGCATCAAAGCTATTATGTCAAACATCAATCTTTTCCAACAAGATCCAGCTCCAAAGATGTTAAGATTCATCATGGACAACAAAGTCCTATCCATGATCCTCCCATTTGTGCGCTCTCATTTCTATTACACAAACGTCTTCCTCAACGACAAACAAATTTCAGGCGTCGTTCCCAAATCATTCAACACAGCGTGTATATTCACGGCTTCGTGGGCTGCAAGCGTTGCAAGCTGCATGGACTTGAGATACAAAGGGTATCCAGTTGGATCTATTATCTATGAAGACTTCATGAAAAATCCACGCAGGTCCCTATCCGTCTTGATGCAAATGTTGGATATACGAAAAGAATACCTAAGCGTCGCTTCAGAAGCCCTAAAGGTGGACTACAACCGTGGTCCTGCGTATGAATCTAGCTTAGACTCCAGACTAGCCCTCTCCCATGAATGTAGGCAAGAGGCAGATAACGTTATGAAGGCTTACGGTTTACCCAAATTAGGAGAAAGACATGAAGTCCCCGGCCTTCTCAAGCTGGATTAGAGATCAAGGACATTATGCTTTGTTCCCTTTACTATATTTGATATTTAACTCATTTAAGAACATAAAAGTTAGGTGAATTTCGGAGCGAGTATTGATCAAAAAATCTATTAGAAAGGCTGGGTGTTGGGATGATTTTAATTTCATTCCTTCTTACTGCTTCTTCTTTTGGCTTTTTATTATTCATACCTTTTCAGATATTGAATAAAGAACATAATGACGTCACTGAACGTCAAAATTATGGTTTTATTCTGTTCTTATCTAATATTTTTTACACTTTAAATTATATCATCAAAACTAAACATTTAAAATGCGCTGAGTCAACGAAATTTTTAAAATTGAAGCAATAACTTGATGCAAATGTTGGATATACGAAAGGAATACCTACGCGTTGCATCAGAGGCCCTGAAGGTGGACTACAATCGTGGTCCTGCGTCTGAATCTAGCTCGGACTCTAGACTGGCCCTCTTCCCTTTTGTTTAAGTCTTGAGGAGTCTACAATAAAAAATTATTTTAAATTAACATTGAAACTATTGTCCTCAATTTCATATGTATTTTACACTCGCATGATAACTGCCTCTATACATTGCTATATCATGATCTGAAAAATGTTTAGAAGTTACTTAATGATGACAATATTTCACTTTACTAACTGGACGATTGGTTGTCAAGCATCACCAATAAGGCAGTCATGCATAAGAGCTAGATTGCTGTCAACATGCGAACACACTTTGATGACACTGAGAGTCATGCAAAAGTGATCGTATTGTGTGGTTGTAATGAGCAAAGAGATGATAGGCACTGGTCGTGAGTAAGGACTATTTATCGCACATTACCGCTTTTTACTTAGGTGTGAATTAGTATCCAACTAAAGATAGTGGTTGTGGATAATTTCGTGCGTATGATACTATATGAAAGGGACCTTGGGTTCTAAGTTGCCTGATTTGATAAAATATGAAATGCCATGAAATACGTCATTCATGAGGTTAGAAACCTAACTTATCTATCATTGTCGTGGACTCATTCAGATGTTCTAGTTTTATGACCTTCTATGACCATTTAATATTAACGGCGTATTAAATTTCATTACGATGGTATATTATCCTGAAGGCCAAGCCATGATTGTAATACTCTTGACCTTCCTCAACTTTGTCATCCTACAATTTGTCTGTTCTCAGATAGCTTCAATCATAATATGATTACACACTGATATGCCGTCTTTTTGGTGGCTGATTCCCTTTGGTATTGAACAGTAAGGCTTTCAAACACTTAGGTGACCTGAGGCTTTTTTTTTGTATCATTTTTGTTTGTTTTTTGGTCTTTTTTTTTTTTTTCTATTTTTTTTTTCTTTTTTCTTTATTTTTTTTTTAAAGTCCCAAGGCCTGCACTACTCAAGGAGTCAAATATCGTAGACTATTCTAAGATATGGGAGGTCACTATTGGATCATGATAGCTTATATTCAAATTGACGTTAAAGTTTTTTTTCTGAAAATCTTTGTTAATTTGTTTTCAACATTTAAATTTTGCTATGAAAAAGACGAAAGAGAGCGGAATGGATATTTTGCAAATTTATGGGGAGAGAGAGAGAGAGAGAGAGAGAGAGAGAGAGAGAGAGAGAGAGAGAGAGAGAGAGAGAGAGAGAGAGAGAGAGAAAGTGCGTGTGTGTGTGTGTGTGTGTGTGTGGTTTATGTGTGTGAGTGTGTGTGTGTGTGAGTGTGTGTGTGAATTAGGGAGGGTTATGTGCATGAAATAGTTACTAATAAGTAAAGCATGAAAGGGTTATATATGTCTAATGGAATAAACATTATTTGCTAACTCCTCATAGTTTTAGTTGGTTTATATAGCATTTGATAAAAGTAGTCTTTCATAACCATTAGGTCCAAGGATCCGGAGTTTATCCCGATTTCTAAAGCGTGACACGGACAATAGCAATTGCTTGCCATTTTAAAAAAAAAATAGAACACTAGTATACTGCAAAGTATTTCCGCAGGTCTAAAAGACCTAGCTACCTAATCACTGCTGGGTGGACAGGGGTTCAAAATGTCGTGATCCTACTCCACCTACAGTTGAAATTTTTCTTGGTCTTTTCTATAGTCTAGCCATTAATGTTTGTGTTGCTGGATCTAAGATAGATCACGAAACAGTCGATAGTCGAAAGGCTAAAATGCATTGATGTTTTGTTAGTTTAAGTATTTGATCTACCTGGGTGGGTTCTTCTGACCTCCCATGGTGGGGAGTGAGGTCATCTGTTTTGTCTTCTATTCCCTATAATATCTGTTTTCACTTTCTATGTTGCTCTCTGTCTTTGTCCGAGATTGAGATTGGTAGTTTTGGAAGGTTTTTATTTGTTGTTGTTTTATTTTTTTATTTTTTTAGGGGGGGGGGGGCGGCGGTTATTTGTTTTGTTTTGTTTTTGTTTTTTTGTTTTTTTTTTTGTTTGCTTGAATTTTGTTTTGTTTTGTTTTTGTTTTGCTTTTGTTTTTGTTTGGGTTTTTTTTTTTTTGGGTGGGGGGGGGTTTGTTTGTTTGTTTTTGTTTTGTTTTTTTTCCCTGTTCCTGACGGGAATTCTAAGCCTGGAGGGAAACGGTCATATGTAGTCCTATAGTAGTCCGCGGTGGAATATTATAGTGCCAAGGGTCAGGAGCGCTTGGCCAGCACCCCAAGTTGATCCCGCCAGCTTCCTCAAAGACTGTTGCGTTTCTCTATCTTCCGGGCAACTCTTTAGAGATGTACTCAATGGGTAAGGATGCGGCCCAGCGTAACCCTCAGGTATTTAGGATTCAGCTCATATGGAAGAAGCTGGTCCCCGACGAAGACGTTCACTCTGCGTCGTGGATCACCATCTGAGTGGAGATTTATAATTCAATATGTTTTCCATGAACAGTATTCGATTTTAATAAATAGGTTGATTAGCATCACAGTCACAATCGAAAACTAGGATTTAAGTCGTTTTATTTCCAGATTTTCAGATGGTAGATTCATTAAAACCTTTATGAGAGAACTGATAAAGACGAATGGAATAACATGTATTGTTAAAAAAGTTCATTCTGGAAATTGTTCATTTTATGTAAATGAGACACATTTCAAACAAAGCGCCTTATTCTATTTGTATTTTGCAACTTTTTCATTCATTTGATAGACAGAAAAATAATTCAAATTCATTCAATGTTCATCCATTTGCCTTCATTGACGTGGAAATCACCAAATCTAATGAACAAAAATGAATACAACAGCTTTTTAAAAACAATTGATACAATACAATGTGTTGGCAGAAGAAGGATTTTTTTTCATCTATTATCTATTATCATTATCCATTATTTATTTATTTATTTATTTATTTATTTATTTATTTATTTATTTATTTATTTATTTATTTATTTATTTATTTATTCATTCATTCATTTATTTATTTATTTATTTATTTATGTACTTATTTATTTATTTATTTAGCTATTCATTTATAAATTTATTGAGAAAAGCCATTGGTGTTTTTCATCAATAGGAGCCAAGAACTAAAATGAGAACGTTGGATGCAGAAGACAGAAAGACAATCAGACACGAAAAAGCTCAACCATCCATATTATCTCATTTTAGGGGGAAATCCTTTAAAGAAAGATAACTTCTGATTTTATTTGTCTATGCTTTATTTAATGGCTTATTTCCCTTCCATACATAACCTACCACACACAAAGCTCTATCTCTAATGAACATAAGAATAATAGAATGGGGTTCGATGGAATTGTTTTAGCTTTTGGTCGCTTTATTAAAGATTGTTAATATGTGTATATAATTCGTTTATCTAAAGTTGTTGTTTTTTTCTATGCAATTTTGACAACCATCACCGTTGTTCAAATTATGCTGACTTCGTCAAAAAAGCTGTCCCATTATTATTATTCGTTTCATGACAGCCATTCGATTTTATTTTTTTTCTACATAGCCGGAAGTTCATCTATTATTATTCTTTACGACGATTGTCGCACAGCTTTACAACTCACAAATGATATGAAAATCAGTGGTCCTCGCAATGATTAGTCTATGCTGCATTTTCCTGTGATTTAAGATTTCCTTTGGATTATTCAATACATAGGCTGCAAAGTAAGTGGCAACTATTCATGAACTCATTGTGGATTGACGGGTTATTTTAATTTAGGCTTCTGAAGAATGTCAACAACCGTTGTCGCCGTCGTCTCCTCTTTTTGTCTTACCTCTTACTCTCACCGAAATGAATCACTCACTGATCAGTTGAATCGAATGTAAATGTCAGCTCAACTGAACTGTCAGAATATCAATCAACCTTCTCAATGTTTTGATTTTGACGCATTATAATAGGATATATTCCGTGTGAATCATGAAGAAAGTGGAAGCGGCTTTTGTGACCCGGGTCAGATTCTGATGCTGATCAGTGAATCTCAATCTCAATCTCAGTATCAGACTCAGACAAGAATCAAGAGAGGAGTAGGAATAGAATCTGTGAAAACCATATAATATAAGTTATTTGCCTCATGAGAACAATCTCGTTTCTAGTTGCTTTGCTTCTAGTGCAAATTGTAAGGTGGCGTTTTTATGCACCTCCGTTGGCGGTGATGAATGAAAATGTGTTGCTGCATACGTCCATCAGGACTCCATGAGGTTTAAATAGTTTTAGATTGTAGTTTAGCACGCAGCTTAGAAATTACCGATGTACAAGTAATTAAAGAATAATAACAATAATTTTAAAAATCAAAAGTAAAAAGAAACATGGCACACAAATACTGATCTCTCAAATAAATAAATAATTTTAGAAAATTAAAATCGAAGTTTTTTTTAAAACATGATAAAAAGTTGTGGGGGTTTTTTGTTTTTTTTTTTGTTTTTTTTTTAAAAGAAAGAAAAAACTGCAAACAAAAATAAAGTAAATTTTAAAAATGTCTACAATGGGAATCGAACCCGGTACTTTCAAGATTAGAGTCTGACTGCTTATTCGCTGCGCCACGGAGCCACCTGACTGTTCGTCACATCTAATTAATAAGGTCTTTCTAAAACATTATTTTACCTTCAATGCAACTTTTACTTCTATTTTCTGGTTTTATATTTCGATTTTTTAAATTATTATTTTTATTATATAAATTTATTTACAAAAAGATCCTACAGATGTCACAATATAACTTTCGCCATGTCCAAATACAGAAACACAATATCGCTGATGAAATTGGGTGGGATGCGCATGCGTGACGGAGGTGTATAAAAACGATCCGTTAAGATACACCGTCAGCGGAGGTGCATAAAAACACTACGAAATTGTAATATTCATCATCCGCTTTTTTTATTGTTAAAAGTAAAAGTTAAACATTTTTGCAAATATGAATTTTTAAAATTAAAACGGAGTCCGGAGTGTCTATGTACACGGTAACCGTGGGCAATTTTGTGAGCAGCAGCAGTGGGAGTCAAATTGTGACCCAACTCGCCCATAAGAAAGTTGTGAGTGGAAATTGCAGTTCTCTTTTTCTAAAAGTTTTGGCAGTGTCTACGTACACAGTAACCAGGCACCTAGCCTCAGGATCTACGTACACAGTAACTGGTTTGCCGTTACAATACAAGCAATGGATGGACCTCACTCTGTATGTGTGTGTGCGTGCGCGCGCTTGTGTGTGTGTGTGTTATTTTTAGAAATCAAACAATGCAATTTAACCCATTATTAAAGTTAAAGGCGTGATTCAAGGTTACCGTGTACGTAGAACTTGAGGCTAGGTGCCCGGTTAGTAACTAAAATAATGATCCCAAAATATCTGCGATATTCCTCTTTATAACAAAGCTATGCATCTTTAATTGAACCCCCCTAAAACTTTTAATAAAAGCGAACGGCAATTTCAAGTCATAATTTTCTTATGGACGAGTTGGGTCACAATTTGACTCCCACTGCTGCTGCTCACCAAACTGACTAAAGTTACAGTGTATGTAGACACTCCGAAAAGTTTTAGGGGGTTCAATTAAAGATGCATAACTTCGTTATAAAGAGGAATTTCACAGATAATTTGGAATCATTATTTTCGTTACTAACCGGGCCCCTAGCTTCAGGATCTATGTACACGGTAACCTTGAATCTCGCCTTTAATGGGTTTAATTGTATTGTTTGATTTTTTAAAAATAACACACATACAGAGCAAGATCCATCCATTGCTTGTATTGTAGCGGCAAACCAGTTACCGAAGCTACCGTGTACTACGTAGATCCCCGGCTAGGTACCCGGTTACCGTGTACATAGACACTCCCTTTTTAAAATCTCGCTCAGAAACAGGGGACAAGGAACGAAATGAATATCGCGCTAGAAACAGAACAAGCAATCAGAGGCAACAAAAAAGTGTGTAATACACTAGGTAAATATTTATTATATATATATTATTAAACAAAAAAAATAGATAAATGAAGTGCTTATTCGCAGTAGTGAACACAACGCTGTATTTTCTGTTCAAAATGACGTGTTGTCGAATGGCTTGAAGGAAGTTGAATGGAATTGTGTTAGTTTGAGAAGGAAAGAAAAGGAGGGTTGATTGAAACATTTTGTGTGACTTAGAATTGAGATTTTGAATTTTTCAACTTTTCCTTCAAGTCTGAAACTTGACAAGATCGTGTTTTGTTTTGTTTTTGTTACCCCAGTCAAATCAATGAAAATTTCCCCATCCCCACCTTTCCATCTTGATCATTCGTTCACATATTGAAATCTATCAACTTATCTGTCAGATTACTTTATAATGAGAATAGTTCCATCCCTGTTTATTGTTATTATTTACTTTCAGTTAAATATATTTTATAGAGTTCCATGAATATCTCTCTCTCTCTCTCTCTCTCTCTCTCTCTCTCTGTCTCTCTCTCTCTCTCCCTCTCCCTCTCTCCCTCTCTCTCTCTCTCTCTCTCTCTCTCTCTTGCCGTGGTTCATGACTCATATCTCAGTGCTCCTGCAGTGATAGAAGTCACCATCAATAAACTACCTCTATTACTACAGCAACCTCCACTTTGTTGTTATCAAAACTATAGCAACCACCACCACATTTACATCATCATCATCATCATCATCCTCCTCGTCATCGCTGCCACTGCTACAACCACAACCATCACATATCATCATTATTATCACTACCACAGCTACTACAGCATTATCAAAACTACAGCAACCGTCACCACCATTACATCATCATCATTATCCTTATAGTCATCATCACTACCAATACTACATCATTGCCACCACCCCTACAATCAGAACCAGCACATCAACACCACCAGCACTACACAACAACAGACACATCGTCATCGTCGATGAAATGCAATAATAATATTAATAGTAACAATTTTTTTTAGTAATAAAATTAATAATATTAATAATGATAATGTAGTTTATTTCTATTTTGCGCCCAATCCTCTATACAATAATGCTCGTAGGCTACTACTGCAAATACAGAACGAACCCACATTTGCAGAACTGCAAATGTCTGAAATGAATTATATCTACTATTTGCAGTACTACTGCGAATACGAACGCTATCAACAAGTCACAGTAACTGCAAATAGAGGAAATCACTATTCACTGCTGCGAATAGAGGTGGCCATATAAATAAATCTCCTCATTCAGAAAGTAATGATCAGAGGGAGAAAATGTTATAATATTATATAAAATAATTATCACTCAGAAACATGAACAAATGATCATAAAGAAGAAAAAATAATTATTTTAAAAAAACATTTTGCTCAGTAACAGAACACCAAGGTCAGATCAATGCTATCATCCACAGAGTCCCTACTACCAGCACTAATATTCACTGAGTTCCTTCCAACATTCCTGTTATCTAATGAGACGCTGCCACCAGCGCTAATATCCATTGAATCCCTACCACAAGCTCTATTTCCCACTTAGGCAAACTATCACTAGTCACTAGGGTCCAAATAACGATGGGAGAGGGTCACCCACTTAGGCAAACTGTCACTAGTCACTAGGGTCCAAATAACGATGGGAGAGGGTCAGAATAATGACTAGATTATTGGTACCTCAGAGGTCCGAATAATGGCGGCCAATCAAAAAAGTATTTTGCTACAAGTTATTACAGGATGTTAACTGTTTTCCTTAGTGGGTTACCACAAGTTGTCATGAACAAAGTGGAGCGGGGCTCATAAAGAGCTTCTGAAACACTGGCCTAACTGCTAACCTTTCAAATTTTAAACTGTTTGCCAGTAGCCTGGAAGCTATTGACAAACATTTGTGAATAGGCATGTGGTCTATTCACAACAGTTTATGAATAGGCATCACTTTTTTTATCGTGTTCCGTTTCTTTTTTTTATTATCATTTTAACTGCACTTTGTTACGCAGTTTGCAGTAACAGTAATTGACAGTTTATTCAGCATCGCAGTTGGCATTGTATGTTAACCCACTGTTTATCTGTTTCATCACTGACAGTGTAGGTTAATGCATACTATTCTGCGCCTCAGTTGTGGTGATTAAAATAAGTTTTAAAATCAAATTTCAAACTTAAACGCAATAATTTGTGTTGTTGCTCTATGCACTTGAATAGGCCTATAATTTTGAAATATCATATTATAAATAGAGGCCTGACTTAAGAATATGAATGGGTTGAGAATCTGCTCTGGAGAAAATTTTCAGGTTTAATGGCAACTTTGTCAAATTCCGGTGAGGACTTATGGATCCAGGACAGCACCTACCATTTCAAGTGTCATCACAAACACCACAGCATCATTTCCCACATCCTCCATCTTCATCATCACTAATACTGCCAACACACGTCATCATCACTACCACTACTACCAATACAACCGCCACTACTACGTTATTTTTACTACTACAACCACCATCATACATCACCATTATTACTACAAACACTACCACAACTACATTCACCACCACCACATCCTCATCACTACTACTACTAAAACTACTACTACTACTGCTGCTGCTGCTGCTACTACTACTACCACTACAACTACTACTACTACCACCACCACCAACCACTTCTTCTATAACCACCACTTCCACCACATTGTCATCACTCCGACTACTGCTACAGTCACCACCACATCATCATCACCAGTCACTTAATTATGGACGAGATGAAAAGATGTTACCGGTGACTCTAGTTCCAGTAGGTAGAAAAACACATTGACATTGTCTTTTGGAATATCGAAATGTATATTCATTTTTAATGTAAACAGGAATTAGGAAAAGACATAACGAAGTTGAGATGGTTATACCTAAAACTAAATGAGATTTGACAAGATGTCAATTTGGGCAAAAAACAAACTCAGCAAAGCATCCATGAATAGCCCCATAATTTCTGTCATCATTGCTCAATAACAGTCTGCTTTGTTGTTTGTATTGTTCTTACTGTGAACACTATGTTTTCCTGGTGTCTTCCATGGTTTTTGATACTCTCGGTTTAAACTTATTAAAGCTTTCTGACCTCAACCTGTTCATATTAATAAGTCAAGCCTCTTGATATAATATGATATTTCAAAAATATAGGCCTATTCAAGTGCATGGAGCAACAACACAAATTATTGTGTTTAAAATGAGATTTTAAAACTTATTTTTATCACATTACTGGGGGTGGATAAAATCCACTAAATTTATAGTTTTTAAAATTTAAAGATTCAACTTAGCATGTAACTTGATATCATTTTTCGGTTCTTGTGACAACTGGTCTATGATTTGATTTGTGACAATAATTACAAAGTTCCAGCTCAGGTATCATGTCCTTCACTCATTTTACCTCTTTCGGCTTAGCTGTGAATGAGTTTCTTTGATGTGGTGACAGACATTTGTTTGGAGGTGTATAAATGCTGAGTCCCAAATGTGTGATATGGATTTTGTTTTTGTTTTTTTGTTTGTTTTTTTTTTTTTTGGGGGGGGGGGGGGGGTTCCCTCATAAATATAGCCTTCTGGTGCATTGAAACTAGTGGTGAAAGCATAACTTTTTTGAACATTTGTAATATTTAAGATTGGCATGTGAGTTGGATGTTACATCTTTTGGTTGGGAGTCCTCATTTCACCTGGTTTTGGTAAATTTTAGATTCTTTCTGGTATTCTCCCATAAATAACATCAGATCATTGATGCTATCCTATTACGGAGAAAAGGTGTTCATCTGGGTTATATCATCTAATAGTAGAGCAAGGATCAGGGGTATGATTTTCTCAATATACAAAGATTCCAGTTTTGAGTCTTGCCACCATGCTGTGTGACTTCGAGCAAATTACTTTTAACGAGTCACAGAGATTGTTATTCTTATGGTGACTCAAGAGTGGTTCTCATTCTTAAGATAGTTTCCCTCCAGTGAAACGAAATGCTATATAGTACATTTAAGCGACAAAAACAAAAAGAGTACAATACGGATTATCAGTCATAATTTATAGTTTCCTGTCTTGTTTTGAGTAATGCTCTGTAATTTGTGTGCATTGTTCAGTGTTCAAAAGCTTTACCTGAGGCTGTTTCAATTGCAATTTAAATATTTGTCACCAAAAATATTCATTCTAAGATGGCATTTCAAAAGTGCAAATTATGTCAGGCATGCCTTTTAAAAATGGTATATAAACAAAAATGGATTTGTGGAACTCATGCTCAGCATGTTAACAATAAAAGTATCAAAATGTTTGTGAACACCATAGTTTTTGCATTGTATCACACAAATATAATCCTGTAACCAGCAAGGCTTACATTCTCTCAAGTTATAATTTCTATCATTTGTTTTATGAGGAAATGACTAAGGACATAACTGACCTAACAATAACAATTTTCACCCAGCAATGAATGGTATGACTCTGGCTGCTTTAATGGAGCCAGAGTTGAATTGATTCAACTGCTTTCTTGGTGAAATAGCTATAGGAAAGTTATTATGTCACCAAGTCGTAGTAAATATCGATACCAGTCAGTTAAGGATTAAAGTTTTTTTCAGTATTGAAGAATAAGGAGCTTTAAAAACAGGTTGAGTGAAGAAGCCTCTCTAAAGGACATGTGCCGTACATAAGGGATTAGATTGGTTCTATTTCACTTAAATTAGCCATTGAATGATTAATCTACTGCACAGTACATGGTGCAATTAGCAGTCTTTGAAATGTTCTATAATATAAAGGAGTCTATGAGTTATATAGATCTGAGTAATGATTGTTTATCACATTCCTTTGCAAACTGAGTACTTAGTATATAATATTTGAAGTGATGGCAGTCACACATTATTTTGTAAGCAGGATAACTTTCTCATAAATAATTAATTAGATTTAGCATCACTTAGCTGGCCGCTATCATCCGTTCCTTTATAAATATGGAAACTCGGAGATGGGGATTAATATTCCCGGATTGATTTATAGTGGGGAGAATAAATTTATTTTTTACTTACAGGAAGTAGACCAGAGATGCGCAAAGGTGTGAATGATGCTTGAACTAACACTTTCATAAAAACTGTGTAGTGATATTGTCAGATAATGGATAATAAATATTTCATCCCGGGGGTCTTAAATTAGATTGTATATAATAGTAATAGCATTTATTTGACTAAATCTCACTGTCTCACTTTTCTTTAAAACTTTGGCATTGTATTTTTTTTTTTTTAAGGAATCCGTTCAAGTAATATCTTAATGTCAGCTGCATATATAGACTTCTATAAGAATTCAGCAAATTGTAAGGAATTAAATGCAGCAATATTTAGACAGGTGTTAAAGGATTCTTGGCAATAAATGACAACAAAATAATTATAAGACGAAGAAAAGGCAGTAGAAGATGATTATATTAATAATACTAGTAGATGATAGCAATATGCAATGATAATATTTCTTTTTCAATTATAATGATAAACATATAATAATCATGGTCCGTAATAATAATAATCATCATGATCATAATAATAATAATAGTTTTTATAGTGGTAATAATTATTGTGATATTTATTTGATTTTTAATAATGATCATTGATTTTTTTTTTTTAAACGTGAGATTTTATATAGCGCAATATCCACTAAGCGTACTCAAATCGCTTTACAAGCTAGCTAACTGACAACAATGTTAACGTCCAGGTACTCATTTTACACCCGAGTAAGGTGAGAGATTGTGAGTAAAGAGCCTTTTCCAAGGACTCAATTATGCTCCAAGCGAAGCTCGAACCCAGGACCTCTGGGATTCCTGACCTCCCATAGTGGGCAGGTAGGCACTTACTGTGTATTCTACCCCCTTTATCTGTTTTCCAACATGCTTTTTGTCTTTGTCTTGGGATGAGTTACTTGGCTTTGTCCTGGCCCTGGCCGGATATCCCAGCTAGGAGGTAAACAGTCAAATGTACAGTTAGTTTTGGGAGATGATTTTTTTTTTGTCTTGTAAATCCTCTGTTATGCACTGTATTGTGTTTTAATTACATGTATTTGATGTGTAAACATTTGAGTGTATTCGTCTTAATGGGGACCTGTGTTTGTGTCTGGATGAGACTTAGGTGATCTCAAACTAAGTACTTTGATAGTGTGCTCTTGGAGTCTACATGATACGTTTCCTATTTGAACCAATTCCCCTGTCTTACCTTTTCTTGGGTGCTTTCATTATAATTCTAGAACTTTTTACTAACCCGTTTTCTTCCTTTTTACTGGTGTTGATATGACCTTAGTGTGTTGCAAACGCCTTAAAGCCCTTAAAAACATAAAAACAAAAACAACCCAGAACCTTCCGATCTGAAAGCGAGAATCATACCACAAGACTACATAGCCAATTAGATAAATTATTATCAGAATAATTAATAAACTGAGCAAAATTATTTTATCGCTTTAGAAAACAGTCTCCATTCCTTCTAAACCTCAAAGGAAGGTCGATGTGGCATTAGAAAGAGCGCAAGATATCACAGATAATACAAATGATTGGTCAGGAATGTGGCTTGTCAAGCAAACCAATGGGTCTAAATCTAGATAGTTACCTAGTAATAGTAATAATACGTCATATTATCCGAATTATTTGAACGGATCAAATTTAAGACACGGTCAGAGAGATAACAGACATGGAACAAGTGACAATTCTGAATGGATACGCGTGTTATCTGCAAAGCTCCCCGTTTTGCTTTCTATTATTACATGTATTATCGTTATCAGCGAGTCCCAGAAGTGATAAGATCGTAGGAGAATGTTAAAAGATTGGTATCTGTATCTGGTGAAAGAAGCCACATTCTTGGGTCATGACGCTGCCTGTAAACTTACTTTGGAACCTGGCGCAGACCTACCCACCAATCTATTTCCGCCGTATCGCTTGCCTCTTCTTGCCTTTATTTAATACAATGTTGGAGAGGAGGCTTGAGCCAGGGTCTTGTTTGTTTAATCTTTTGTTCGTATGTTCCATACAATTGATGTTTTTAGTTACAGGGTGGTTTAACAAAGCTATTAGTTTTGTTTTTGTTTGTTTGTTTTGTTTTTGTTTTTTGTTTTTTTTTTCATTAAGGACTATTATCAAATTTTTTGTATTTTTTTTTTCTCGTATGAGATTAATTAAACTGCTCAAGACACCAACTTTTCTGATGTGTCTGACTTTGCATGATAAAATAATATAGTTTGTGATCTGTCATAGAATCTTTACTAATACGTGCGTCTTCTTACTGAACCACATGGTAAAAGACTGGTCCCACAAGTACTCTACAATCGGGGCCTTTAAATCAAACAAGCTGCTTTATCGGGAGTAAGGACTGTATTTCAATCTTATGAAGAATTTGCAGTTTCAATTAAAATTAATCGATTCATTTTACCTATGAATACCGTTCTTATTTACTCATTCCTTTTTATGATATTTATTGCCCCAACCAACTAGGCCATTGAACATTTGGTCCAGGGGTCGATTTAGGTTGGCAGTTCTGTCTTTGTTGTAGAAATTCCTGCCAAGTCTGGAGGTTTCGTGGATATATAGGCATGTCTAAGATGGTCGTCATTTATTACCTGTTATGTCTGCTTAGTGGTGTAATAATATGGCTTTTGTTACATATTGTGTCATTGTAATGATAGCGATAGTGGTAGCCTTCATCGCAGTTCATTCGGCTCCGTACTTATCCTTCATCTCTCTCTCTCTCTCTCTCTCTCTCTCTCTCTCTCTCTCTCTCTCTCTCTCTCTCTCTCTCTCTCTCTCTCTCTCTCTCTCCGTGAGAATATGGATTTGTCTACCCTAGTATTCTTAAAAACTGGGAGGCAAAAAGTCGTTTTTGTCGCAAAAATAAATAAATGAATAAAGACACCATGAACCATCTTACACCCTTCTCAAGCACGTCAAATGCAACTTACTATCTTGCCAAACAATAAGTATCAGGATTAATATAATATATTCTGGGCTTTTTTGTTTAACATCTACTTGATGAATGTCAACTGTGACTAGGATTTGTGTGCACCACTCTCCCATTCAGTCTTTTCGCGTTTGTTCTATTTGGGTTGTTTTGTTTTGTTTGTTTGTTTGTATTTTTTAACTTCCACCTCAGTCTCTGCGTCCTTAATTTCATCATTGTTCATTTCGTCCTTGCTCTCATCCTCTTTCTCTTTTCTCTTCCTTTTATTTGTTTAATTCCCATACTTACAATCCCTGTTCCCATTTTCTCTCCCATATTTATTTATTTATTTATTTATTTATTTATTTATTTATTTATTTATTTATTTGTTTACTTTTTAATTTATATATTTTAAACTCCTTTTGCCTTGCCGCTCCTTCATGTTTTGCTTCAAATTTCACAGATAGTCCTATCGAATCGGTAGGTCCACGGGTTGTTTGCGGTCAGTTAATCCTTCTTGCTCCACGCGTTTATCCTCTATTGAATCTCACTATTCAGGAGTGGCCTGATGATTCCGATTTACCCCCTATGCGACATCAAAGAGGACAATTATTAATGACCGTAGCGTGTAACGGGACACAAGCATTGGTGTTTGTCTTCTCATGAAAGTGACACCATCCTTTCAAGTCCTGGGTTCGTAACCTCTTCTCTTGTAGCCTGGCCTACGCCCTTTTACTACTGCTAAAGAGGAACAAAAGGCTACGTAACAGTAATTTTCGGTTACATTAACACTTGAACAGATTTTGTTTTGTTTTTTCTTTTTTTAAGGGCTTTGAGGTTTAATGGATATTGCGCCATATGAATGCTCACGTTTTTTGTTTTGTATGTTTTTTTTTTTTTTTTTTGTTTTTTTTTGTTTTTGTTTTGTTTTCCTTCTTGTTTGGTGGTCGGTTTCAATCATAATGCTAATTGTCCGTTGTCTAAGTGCACATATTAGCAGGTCTGATAACCGAACGCAATTATGGGCTTGATTCAACGTTCCCCAGCACGTATAACAATGAGCCCATAACAACTTGGAGTTATCAGACCGGCACACGTCGCTCGTTGTCCTTAGCCATAGTCATCGTGTACCTTCTGGTCTGCATTCTCGCACTCCATACCTACTCGGAAAGCATAATGTTTGTAAAGACATGGTGTCCGAATAATAACATTCATCTTGCTCATTATTTCGCTTGCTTGATCGAATCCCTGCCTGGATCATTTTTACTTTGTGTACGCTACAATATGATTTGGTTTGGTCTAATGGCCTCATGGTATGATAATGACTATGTCGTACGTACTCTGATCTTCCTGAATAGGAAGTGTCTTTGCAAGGGGAAAAAAAAAAGAGGGGGAGGTGGAGTTTCGAATCTGTAAACGACTTAGTAATTACTTGTACGAGCGAAAAGAAAAGCTTTATAGGAAGAAGAAAAGAAAAAAAACCCCGTTATTTGCGCATTATCCGCTTTTACACAATATCATATTTGACATTTGTTTCAATATATAAAGCTTTACCCCCTCCCCCTTCTTTACCCTCGAATAAGGGGAATATTTAGATAGTACCGTATCTTATATTCTATAACCTTATTCTAAATCTTATAATATCCTCTATTGTGTAGCTTTTTGTCGTGTCGTGGTTTTCCACCGATGGAATGAATGGATACACTTGCAGGGATCACGTATGGCTGGATAGTTCGTCTCACTCTTGATACATTGCTTAGCAAGGACTATGAAAAATGTTTTTTTCTCTTTTTGAGGAAAAATTTTGTCTAAAATCAAAGCCCTATCTCCACTGAGTAAAAATGTTTTTGAATTTTGAAAATCCATTCGTAAATAAACAAGTTATGCAGTTTCAAAGGCGTCATTTATTTGGATGACCCGCAAAGAGGAAAAAAACGCGAAAATATGGGACGCTTTTTCGGCATTTTTTTTTTTGACCTTTGGTTGTATCTTGCGTAATAAATAGATTAAAAGATTGAAACTTGAAGAGCAAATTAGGATGGTGTTTTGTAAAATACGGGAAAAGTACTCGTCAGATTCATATGAAATTTTACAACCAAAAAGAAGAAATGTTCATGTATTACCTTGTCAGCGACAAAACCTCCACGCCCGGTAGTTTTAGAAATATTTTACTCCAAAGAATAAAAATCTATTTTTAACGGTCTTCTGGTAATCGCGCGAGTTTTGTCGCTTGACATAATCTAAAATGACCTTTTTTCTAACTGTGTGCCAACTTTCAGTCATATTCATCGATAAACAGCGTCGTAATTAATTTTTTTAAATAGCATATAACGAAGCGGCTTCGTCCCATATTTTGACGCAAATTCGGGCACTTCGTGAGCGAAAAAGAGGCCCAAAGATTTGTGCGGGATAGTCATTGCTACATTGCTACTGGAACCGTTTCCAAAAAAATATAATAATAATGATGATGTTGATGGTGATGATAATGATTAATAAATAAAATAATAAAAGACTACTTGCCACATACTGTTTTATTCTATTCGAAACCTATTAATCGCCTCATCATCCTTTTTCGCGTCTCACAACTGCCACCAAGTCTCTAAAGTTAAACAAATGCAACCAATCACATAGTTCATTTCAACAGTTATATAATTCATCCTCTCTGTGTCAAGGGGTTCCGGATAGTCTTAGACCCTGTTTCCTTCTCGTTTTAGGTTCTTCATTATTGGCCAGTTTGTGTATTATATTTAATTATCACAGCAAGGCTGTGATAAACAAATGTAATTTACTTGAAAACTTTTAAATGTTCATGGTCTAATATGCGGCTATGTGGCCTTGTGGTATGACATTCACCTTCGGGTCGGAAGGTCCAGAGTCCAGGGTACGAGTCCTGATCTGAACGGCGCAAAATTGAGTCCTTGGAAAAGGCTCGTTATTTCACTTTCTCTCGCCATACTTAAGTGTGAAATGAATACCTGGCCATTCACAGCGTCGACTCTGCCGGAAAAAAAATGTACCATCGCCTATAGGCGCCATGTCTCGTCCCACATGATAAGTATTATGTAGGCGAGGAACCCAGTCTGTCGTACTCTGAAAAGGCACATATTTATACATTGGCCAGAAAACTCTCCTTCAAATATCGATAGATTTAAATGATTCGCATATTCGCCGAAGCCCCCGGGTTTGAGACTTTTTTGCTAAGATGAGAGTCATTCAAATCGATTGATATTAGAAGGACGAGTTTTTTGGCCAAATTTTAAAATATGTTTTATCAGAGTACGGCAGCATTGTTAAACGCTTTGAGCACGTTTAGTGGGTATTGCTCTATATAAATAAATGCTCAAGTTTTTTTGTGTGTGTTACACTCTTGTTGTAGCTTCACGATCATGAGAAGTGGCACTGAGGTTAGGAGCACCTCCGACAATTTTATAGGTTTTGTTTCTCACTAAAATATTTCAAGACCTTGTAGTCGTGTAACCAAATTGAAATTGTGAATATTGCAATGGTGATTCTTGTCAATTTTAAAGGTTTGTAACGTTGTTTCTCGAAAGATGCCAGAAATTCCAAATTCTATTTTGGAAAGGTTGAGTTATGGGTCTCGATCAGGGACATCTACATAGGTACTTTTAGTAGTCTCTGGTCCCGATACATCATTAAGTGCAAAATGTAAGGTGATTGGTTTAGTTTGATAGTTTGACATAATAATATACGAAAATCGCGTCAAAGTTAATCATCATCATTATGGCTTATCCTTCCTGGACCATGTCTCCGTAACTGCCAACCAGCCGAAACAAGTTTCTGTCCAGCGCCACCTTTCCACATTCAGCCACTATCGTTTCATCCATTCGTTAGTACTGTCAAAGTTACTGCAGTTACAAAAAAAAAAAAAAAAAAAAAAAAAAAAAAAAAAAAAAAAAAAAAAAAAAAACAACCCAAAAATCAAGAAAGAAAGAGAAAGAAAAAGGAAAATACGTCATTAGTTATATGTCATACAATATTTCACCCGTCAGTCTTTATTTACCTGGAAACCTTAATATAAACTACTGTGTAAATATACCTGTTAAAAACGCCTGCAGCGTTTCCGGGCTGGCTCTTGTTCATCAAGATGAAAACAAGATAAAATGGCCCATCTAGTATTGTCTTGGGCCCCTCGGGCTGTTATTCTGGACTTGTTTCACCTCATAAGGTTTAACAATGATATCTTTTATTGTTATTGCACGGTTAAAACCTATGCAGTCCATGATCTCGTCTTAGCTGGAGAGGCCAAGGTGAGGTCACACGAGTCTAATTTGTAACGACGCCTGCGTAACTGTTAACTTGTTTTAATCCAGAACAATGCACGCCGTCCGCTTGTGTTTTCTGTCAAGGCATATGAATGAAGTCAGTGGTTGCTGTGTGTACGTCAGACTGTCGCTGTTGTAGTAAGCAGTATCGCAGTCGTGTGAAGTAACTGTTTAGGTTTTTATGGCTCTACTGGCTCTGGCCAAGGGTTCCGTCGGTACTACCAGTTACCAAAAAACCCAACCGCTAACCGCACCGGCCGGTCCTTTGAACTATTCTCCGATCTAGCTAGATATCTAGTTTACTAATATGATTGGTGTCACGTGTATGAGAGTCTGCCTAACTTCATGTTGTACTTCTTTCAACGTCCAATCGGTTCATTTATGCTTATTACTTCCACTGGACATGAGGATAACGTAAAAAATATAGAAGAAGAACATTGTGAATGAACTTGTGTTTAATGTTGAACTACATGATATAATTCATCAAAGTTGAAATTGCATTCTATAGCTTTCTATTTGCTTGAGTGATTATTGACAAGTGTGAGATTTGGATATTTTATTTATTTATTTTTTTTTACATTTTAAGAGTGTTCAATACCATAATTTGAAATAATTTGCTTAAGATGAATTCTGTGTACCGATGTTATTTCATTTTAATTTTATGTTTTTCCGGGGTTTGATCTCCGGAATCAATGTCAGATGGATTGGTAGAGAGTAGGAGGAGATATCCATAGAGAATACAGGACTAGTAGTCTGTGGAGATATCCGATGTAATGTAAGACCGACCCAGGTTATAGCCCTCTCAAGTGTGCTATGAATCAGGTCCACTTACATTTTGAGCTGATTTTAAATGTATATATATATATATATATATATATATATATATATATATATATATATATATATATATATATATAATATATATATATATTGTACACAGAGTTTATCTTCCGTAAAACCGAGCACATTCCAGGTATTGTTATTGGAGTTAGGAGGATAAATAATCTGAGATATGCAGATGATACAGTATTGGAGTTAGGAGGATAAATAATCTGAGATATGCAGATGATACAGTATTGTTGGCATCGAACTAGACAAATCTACAGATCCTTGCAAATCAAATAAACCTGAACAGTACAGCAAAGGGTCTAGAGATGAATGTTCAAAAGACGAAGGTAATGGTCATGTCAAAGAAGCCTGAAAAAAGCGCAAAAGTCCAAATTAATAATCAAAACATCGAACAAGTAGATTCTTTTAAATATCTTGGACAGACAATGACCAACAACGAAAAGAATGAGCTGGGAGTGAAAAACAGGATTGCTATAGCTAAGTCGAGGTTCAGTCAACTGAATAACATTTTAACTTCGCAACAAACGCAGATGAAAACGAGAATAAGAATACTCAAATGTTATGTCCACTCAAACACTTCTCTACGGCTCAGAAACATGGACCTTGAACAAACAAATAGAGAAAAGAATTGAGGCCTTTGAAATGTGGACTTTCCGTCGCCTTGGAAAAATCAGTTGGAAAGAAAAGAAAACAAATCAAGAAGTCTGTGACATCCTTGATATCAGACCGACCCTAATGAAAGTAATAAAAACAAGAAAACTTAAGTATTTTGGACACCTAAGACGCCATCAAACTGTCAAGAAGGACATTCTTGAGGGTAGAGTTGAGGGGAAAAGAGGAAGAGGCAGGCCAGCAAGAACTTGGATAGATGATGTGAGGACATGGACAGGATTGTCGGCAGCCGAATGCAGTCAGCAAGCTGTCAACAGGGAAGATTGGCGTGTCATTTCAAGTCGACCTCAACCCATGAGATGACACTGGAAGAAGAAGATATATATATATATATATATATATATATATATATATATATATATATATATATATATATATATATATATATATATATATATATATATATAGCTCAATATCCGCTAAACATGATCAAAGCACATTACAGGGGGTCCCTGGCCAACAGCAACTCTTAACATTTAGGACGTGATATGATGCCTGTCAGACGATTTTACGTTTTTTTCGGACAGAGACAACGCTGTTAACGGCCAGGTACTCATTTTACACCCTGAGTACACCCTGGACCTTCCGATACAAAATCGAGTGTCGTACCACAAGGCCATATAGCCGCACATGTGGACCGATTTTTCACTGATTGAACCAAGGTTGAAAAATTCTCGGTGTAATAGCATGCAGTTCAGAAATTTGATGCACTCTTGTGTTTGGGCGACACTAAGTCATTTTTAAACATGCGCGTGATTTGCCTCTACATTTTCACAAAGCATTATATTGTCGACCGTTAACACTATTTTGTTTGTTTGTCTTGTTTTTAACTGATTTGCGATCGTCATCTGCAGCTCATACTTAGAGTATAGGCTACCACTGAATATTTTAGGATATAAGCATAACCACCATCAAAGAGAACATACGTATAATTTTTTTTATTTTATTATTATTATTATTATTATTATTATTATTATTATTATTATTATTATTATTATTATTATTATTATTATTATTGTTATTATTATTATTATTATTATTATTATTATTATTATTATTATTATTATTATTATTGTTATTATTGTTATTATTTTCTTCGCCAGATTTATTTGGATTAATTCACCGAGATTATCTTATCGGACATTGTTGTGTTGTGGGTGGAATCAGTATCATCACCAATTGATCTGTTTCTATTCACAACCGTTCTTTATTTGCAAGGAAGCAAGAATGTGACAACATACACAATGCTTGTCGGAATGAAAGCGGTGCCCTGACACCATGGACTCCAAGGTATGTACTGCATAATTTATGAATGCATATTATTCATATTATATGTATGTACTCGTCTCTGCTTTTAATCGGTCTTGTGTTTGTTCTTTAGGGAGAGTTAGAGATGTGGGGGGGGGGGGGGGGGGGGGGGGGGTCATCCATGCCAACTTTGTGCGTCTGTGTCGGCTTGTGGGGTGGCTCTCACCTCCATACCAAAAGGTCCAGTGATCGAGTTTTCAATCCGAGCAGCGCATAATTGTGTTCTTGGAAAAGGTTTTGTATTCAATTTATCTCACTGAACTCAGGTGTAAAATGAGTACCTGACTGTTAACAGCCGTGTCTCTGAAAAAAGATTGTAACATCGCCTAACAGGCGTTATGTCTCGTCCTACATGTTTATTTTTGCTGTTGGATAGGGATCCCCTGTAAAGCGCTTTGAGATCGTTTAGTGGATATTTCTCTACATAAATACTCAAATTAACTTATATGTGCACTCTTCATAGATGCGATTGAGGCGCTTACTCTATTGATAAATTATCAATTGCGGTAGAGCCATTTAAAAATAAATGTGTCAGAAATTCATAATAATTTTTTTACACGCTTTCCAATGATTAATCACAGTTATGAGAAATGGTTCTTGCATACACGCGCGCACACACACACACACACACACACACACACACACACACACACACACACACACACAAATGGAACTGCTACTTCACTATTTGTAATGATTCACCCAATTCTATGGGGGCGAAATGTGGAGGTTTGTCACTTCTCCTTTGTAATTGTTGTGTCCAACTTAATCAACTTAATCTGACAACAAAACCCGAAATACAAATTATAATAACAAGACTTATGAATTATGCACGTTAGGTCTGAGATCAATGAATGAATTGAGATTTCCTTCCTCTTAAATTTAAAAGAAAAATTACTTCTGCTTGTAATCTATAATATGTTTATGAAATCCATAGCCTTTGTGAAAAGGAAGAATTTATTAGATGTCGCCACCCACATCAAAATGATGATCTTTTTCGAGAATATTGAATGCCCCCCTTTTTTTTTTTTCGGAAATCATCTAGAGTAACTAAGTGGACCGGTGGATTGAACCAATGTGAAATCGAGTCAACGTTTTAATTCGAGGATGGGTGTTATCGGTGGGTGGGGGTGAAAAGAGAACAGAAATATTAATGTAACACGGAGTCGAACCCAGGCCATTCACATGTCACTCAGACGCTTTACGAATTGGGACATCGGGGTTTTATATAGGCAGGGTGTTGTTAGAATTAATTTACGCCACCAGTCTACTTCTAATGCGTCTATTGTTGTCATTGCAAATTTATAGTGTTTTGTCTAGAGAAGATATTAACTTCTCACCTACTCTACCGTAAGAAATGATTAGGCCTTGTTCTCATATTATGTGTAATATTAGTCCAAATGTACTTCCGTAATCGGCTTAGAAGTATTCTTTGGTTCGGTTTATTAAGTTTACGCTACGGCTTTACATTTGGTCTTAAAATACCATCAGAGCACTTGTATTTTACCGATAGCAGAAGGCTTTTTGCTTGTTTGTATGTTTTGTTTCATTGATTGCAGTTGATTTGTTATTTCGAGGCCAACATTTGCTTATTATTGATTTCTTGTTGAAATCTCTGGGTGTGATGTTGAGTAGTTATTTACAATTATAGGTACATTAAAATAAAATAAAAATTCCCAGCCACTATTATTAGTTGCTATTATAATTCGGTTATATCTCTCACCCTACTCAGGCGTCAATTGAGTACGTGGCTGACAACGTTATCTCTCGGTGAGAAAAAAAAATATGTAAGAACGCTGATACCGCGTTATGTCTCGTCCTACATGTTAAATGTTGCTGCTGTCTTGGGATCCATTATAGACCGCATTGATCCCATTTGTGCCTATTGTCTCAAAACAGTTTTATATCGGGGCGGTTTGGATGGTGAAAATTGAAATTATAGCCGGAAATGTGAAATGTGTGCCAAAAATATTTTAGTTTTATAATGAAGAAAGAATGTGGATTCCTTGTGAGCTAAAAAGTAAATAATTGTCATGGCCCTGATCATTAAAAAAATCAATCACTTGACTCAGCTGGAAGGAAGGAACTCTGATCTCGGCTGTCTTGTGCAAGGCTTTGTGGTTAATAGCATGCTTTGTTTTTATATTATTATTATTATTATTATTATTATTATTATTATTATTATTATTATTATTACATCTTGGTCATATTTTGGAGGGTTGGGTGAAAGACAAGTTTTTAACTTTGAATTCCTTTTTCGTCATCTCTGGATCTTCACATCGACGCAATATTAGGTTTTGAGTTGATATTGTGCTGTATAACAACTCTTTTTATATAAAAGCTGGCGGGTTTTTTTGTTGTTTTTATTATTTTATTTTTTTTGGTTATTTCCGTCAGCAGGAGAGTTTGGCCAAGACCAATGACCTCCTTACCGCCCAGACTAGTTTACTATAGTACTAGATTTTACCGTCTTAAATCCCTTAATCAGGTTATACAACGTGTGAAGGTTAAGGATTTTCGAAGCGGTTGATTGCGACAAGGCCGATCAATCAATTCATGAAGCTGTGCGGCTAAGTGGTCTTGTGGTATGACACTCGTCTTTGGATCGGAAGGTCCTGGGTTCGATTCCCGTTCTAGGCGGCCCATTGTGAGTCCTTGAGAAAAGGCTCTTTAGTCACATTCTCTCTCACCGTTCTCATGTGTAAAATGAGTACGTTAACAGCGTTGTCTCTGAAGGAAAACAAAACCAAAAAAAAATGTCGCCTAATGGACGTCATGTCATGTCTCGCCTGCATGTTAAGTGTTGCTGTTGGCTAGAGACCCATTACAAAGCGCTTTGAGCACGCTAATATTACTTGAGCATTAATATTGCTCGATATCGTACACACGTGCTCAAATTGCTTTACAAATGATCCGTAGCTAACAGGAACACTTTATATGTAGGACGAGTCATGACGTCTGTTAGACGATATTTGAATTTTTTTTCCTCGAAAGACAACCATGGCACAACGCTGTAACGGTCAGGTATTGATTTTAAACAACAGCTCGATGATAAAATGTGAGTAAAGAGTCTTTTCTAACGACTCAACTATGCACTGCTATGAGCGGGTCTCGAACCCAGGACCTTCCGATCCTAAGACGAGTGTCATACCGCAAGACGACATAGCCACATGGAAAAGAAATAATTAGCCCATAACAGTTTGGGTTAACAGTCAGACTTGCAAATACGTACACCTTGATTAATACACGTTGAACGGAAAAGGTCGGTACAAGAGTACAAATTGTTAAGGATTTTGAATAATTATGTAATCCTGGTAATGGTAAATTGTCGTTGAATTATACTATCGCTGATTTCTATCTCTGTCTCCTAAGAACTACGATTTAACCCCCCCCCCCCCCCCTCCCATCATATATTTTTTTTAATTATACAAATAGGCAGGTATTGTGTCCAAGAGCGTACCTCTGTATTATGTCATGGCTATTAACAACAACAACACGAATTATAAACGGCGGCTTACCCAAACGATTGTTTTGAATGTATGAAAATTCAACGAGGACTTAGCTCTTAGTTCGAAAGAAGGAACTCTTTGGTGTCTTGTAAAGCGTACCTCTGTATTATGTCATGGCTATTAACAACAACAACACGAATTATAAACGGCGGCTTACCCAAACGATTGTTTTGAATGTATGAAAATTCAACGAGGACTTAGCTCTTAGTTCGAAAGAAGGAACTCTTTGGTGTCTTGTAATGCAAGGCGATGTGGTTAAGAGCTTGTTTTGAATTATTATTATTATTATCATTATTATTATTATTATTATTATTATTATTATTATTATTATTATTATTATTATTATTATTATTATTATTATTATTATTATTATTATTATTGTTGTTGTTGTTGTTGTTGTTGTTGTTGTTGTTGTTATTATTACACCTTGGTCATGTGTTGGAGGGGTGGGCGAAGGACAAAGGAGGAATTAGGCAAATTATGGGATTGGACAATCTAATCAGGTATCCAATTAGAGGATAACCTGACCAACCGCACCTTTTGTTATCGTATTTATTGTTAACCCTTAACCATTAATTGTACAGAATATCAGTTATCACATTACACTATAATAATATACTTGATTAACCACGCCCATTTTATAATTACCCACAGTGAGGTCAACGTAATAAATATTAAGTTGGTTTGATACTTAAAAGTCAATTTTTTTTATTTTCTTCGTGTTGTTTCATTATTTTTGTTTTTATTAACAGATTTATTCGTTTGTTTGATTATTATTTTGTTTATATTTTATTCGTTTGCCATGTGTAATGGAGGCTGTTAGGGGATTTTTGATGATCGGTAACTTAGGCATTCGATCATGATTAATACAAAACGTCTATTATAACAATTCATCATCGCTGGAACTGAGCCTGATATTTTTTTTTATAAGTAAGAATCCAATACTGAACTCAGGACAATGCCCTTTCTCACGGTTATACTTTTTCTCTGTGTACTGTTTGTTTATCATTGTTGTTGTTGTTGTTGTTGTTGTTGTTAGTGGTGGTGTTATTGTTGTTCATGCAGAGGTTGTCCTTCTTCATGACATCTTGTAAAGCGCCCCGAGTGTGTTGTTTTTTCGTGGGTAAATTCTATAGTTTAAATTTATGATGTTGATGCAGCTGTTGTTGTTACTGCCTCTGTCGTTTACGTTATTGTTATAGCATCAGCGATATACTAAACTATGCAATGCAGACAATACAAGCGCCTGTCAGTTTGTCATTGTTGGTTGGCAACAGTTCAAGGTGTCCAGTAGAGCGAATTTCAGTATGAAATGAGCAAAGATTTTAATATGGTCGTGACTTGTTTTTGGATTTTTAAAAACAATTATGACATGACCCTGTTCACCATTTATTGATTTGCAGTCGAGCAGCCCAATGAAATTCATACTTAATCATTCAGCCCAATGAAATTCGTACTTTATCATGATTTTTTTTTCTTTTTTTTTTTTTTTTTTGTTGTTGTTGTTGGTAAAATTGCACTTTTATTGAGCTAACATTTATTACTTGAAGAGTGTACAGCTTCTCTTCTTTCTTCTCTCGCTTTTTTTTTTTTTTTTTTTTTTTTTTTTTTGTTTTTATCAACCTCCTTCGTCTCCCACGCTAATTACCTCCTATGAATCTGATTTAATAGCTGACCACCTCAAGGTCAAGAATAGCCATCTCTTCTCTGTTTCTTAGATGGAGAGAGTCCCCTTTAAGGACTAAATGCTTTCAAGTATAATCTACCATTAGCCTAGTAAAAACAAAACAAAACAAACAAAAAAATATTGAGTTACATTTTCTATAGATATTTATCAAAAATAAATAAAAAACAAAACAAGTAAAAAACGTATTGTTATAATAATATCATTATTATTATTATTATTATTATTATTATTATTATTATTATTATTATTATTATTATTATTATTATTATTATTATTATTATTATTATTATTATTATTATTATTATTCCTATTACTACTACTACTACTACTACTACTACTACTACTACTACTACTACTACTACTACTACTACTACTACTACTACTACTACTACTACTACTACTACTACTACTAATATAGACCTGTAAATTCTCAGTCAATTAACTGAAATCAGTCAATTTGTCAAATTCAAATATTTAAAAAAAGGAAAGAAAGAAAGAAAGAAATAAAAAAAGAAAGAATTCACAAATCGTAGTCCATGACCGTAAAGTAATTAGGAGTGTTCCACAGCGCTACGCATAGCTCATGGGGACCGTTTATATTAACGATGTATATATTGCCAAGACTAAGCGACGCTTTTTATAAAAGGCGTGTCTGAACACTTCCCTGGGTATTTTCACACATCCTTCGTTAAATTATTTTTTCACTTTCCAAACCCGTCGTGATCCCAACTGTAGCCAATTTTAACTGAGCCACCGAGCGATAAATTTCACTGTTTCATCTTAGCCAAAATTGACCACATTTACCTGGCGAGTCTCAAAACTATGATAAAGTAAATTGCGAATGCCAGAAGTACGTTATGTAGACACCTTCAAATCGAAAGTTAGGATAGATTGCTACAAGCACATTTCGATTGCCTCACGTTGTAAACAAACTGGTTGATCGTTTCTTCACTGATTGAGTACCTGATTATAAGGAACAATGGTAAGTAGCTTAATTAATTCACGTGCAAATCAGGACGTTTTCTGCCATTGTTTTGCTCAAGCCCAAGCGAGCTTGCTGTTTTGTGGCGATTTACCTTCATTTCGATTCTTTGAATTTTTCCGCTACGCCTGCCGAAGTTTCTTCTTGATAATTCACTTCTACTTAATAATTCAGTGTATTGGCCTGAAGTCATATTTATTTAAGTTTTTTTTTCCTGTCATTTACTGATTGAAAATCAGGTTTGCACATTGCTACATTATTCTAATGTTCTCACAATGGCTGAGCTGTTCGTGGATCGCAATTCAATTCAGACTTGAGCATCGATAAAGATGTGAGGAATAAATTCAATTGGTCATGGCTAGAAGTTAAAGATGATAATGGTGATTATTTTTCTGACTATGTCAAAACAATTCCAGAGGCAGGAATATGACTTTGATGAAGTCATCTTTACCTATATGAATGACATGCTTATTTAGCATTCCTTCTACATCAAATTATGGCAGTCATACTTCCAGTAAGAAATAACACCCACCATTTTAATGTATTGTATTTATCACTCTGCTCTCCAATGATGCCCTTATTTTTAAAAAAATAATTGAATCTTCAGTTTGTCGAGTTTCAGTCAATTTTTATAGAGCTCATTTACAGGTCTACTAATACTACTACTACTACTACTACTACTACTACTACTACTACTACTACTACTACTACTACTACTACTACTACTACTACTACTACTACTACTACTACTACTACTACTACTACTACTACTACTACTACTACTACTACAACAACAACAACGCGCGTAAATCATGACTTGCATCTAAAAGACTTTCAATTCGACTGGGAAATGTTTCTACATTTTACCTCAAACCTCGTCCCATTCAGTGCATTTAACTTTTCGATACCGATCTGCACCAATTCTGAGTATTGTACCCCCCCCCCCCCTCCCACACACACGCACACACACACACACACACACACACACACCACTTTTTTTCTTCTGCCATTAGAAAACAAAACAATAATACATATCCCACTCTCTCTGCTGACGGTCTGTACCATTCCTTTTGATGTACTTTTAAAAAAC
>NC_088361.1:61019122-61051622 GCF_034508935.2 Berghia stephanieae | reverse complement strand
TTGTCAACAACAACAACAAAAAAACTCTCGAACCTGGGACTAGCGAAGTCCCGGGTTTGAGATTGTTTTGCCAAAATTAGGGCCATTTAAATCGTTCGATATTTGAAGGACGAGTTGTCTGGCCAAAATTTTAAACGACGTGTTTTTTTTTTCTTCTCCTGAGTACAGCATAAGTCTGGTCACTGATAGGGGGGGGGGGGGGGGGGGGGGGGATATTTTAAGCCCATTACGGGCTCTTCTGCGTCGCCTTCGCCATTGGCGGTTCATCTTTTCAGTATTAAGTCTCACCAGTTAGTGTATGGGGTATGCTTGCCTGTGTGTTTTGTATTTTGTTGTTGTTGTTGGTTGATTTTTGGGTTTGTTTTTTTTTTTTCATGGAATTTTTAGAAACAACGAAATTGACGTCACTCCTCAGTTCATCATCAACATCATCACTGTTAGCATCAGTAGCAACAAGATATGAAGTGAGTAGAAAAGTGCCAGAAGACAATAGAGAATAAAAATTTTTTTCGCGGCGGTGGTGGGGTTTGAACCTGCGACCTTATTGGTACGACAACTCCGCCTGGCAGGTGAGAGCGTGGCTCTACCGTGTGAGCTATCCACGAACACACTAAATATTCGTTTCAAACCCAAAGTCATTTCTAGATCCCTCTCTCACCCACTTCTTGAGATCGCCGATTCGTTCGCCACCATCGCGAAGTAATTTTGACCAGCAGTTAAGCTTAATAGCCAATATTCTCATCACAAACATATAACATAGAAACGATTGAGACATTGAGTATGCTCCGGTGTATGGGGTGAATTTTTAATTCAGAAAAGTGAGTGGAGCAGGCACTTATGTTGGTAACAACAAGATATGAAGTGAGTAGAAAAGTGCCAGAAGACAATAGAGAATAAAAATTTTTTTCGCGGCGGTGGTGGGGTTTGAACCTGCGACCTTATTGGTACGACAACTCCGCCTGGCAGGTGAGAGCGTGGCTCTACCGTGTGAGCTATCCACGAACACACTAAATATTCGTTTCAAACCCAAAGTCATTTCTAGATCCCTCTCTCACCCACTTCTTGAGATCGCCGATTCGTTCGCCACCATCGCGAAGTAATTTTGACCAGCAGTTAAGCTTAATAGCCAATATTCTCATCACAAACATATAACATAGAAACGATTGAGACATTGAGTATGCTCCGGTGTATGGGGTGAATTTTTAATTCAGAAAAGTGAGTGGAGCAGGCACTTATGTTGGTAACAACAAGATATGAAGTGAGTAGAAAAGTGCCAGAAGACAATAGAGAATAAAAATTTTTTTCGCGGCGGTGGTGGGGTTTGAACCTGCGACCTTATTGGTACGACAACTCCGCCTGGCAGGTGAGAGCGTGGCTCTACCGTGTGAGCTATCCACGAACACACTAAATATTCGTTTCAAACCCAAAGTCATTTCTAGATCCCTCTCTCACCCACTTCTTGAGATCGCCGATTCGTTCGCCACCATCGCGAAGTAATTTTGACCAGCAGTTAAGCTTAATAGCCAATATTCTCATCACAAACATATAACATAGAAACGATTGAGACATTGAGTATGCTCCGGTGTATGGGGTGAATTTTTAATTCAGAAAAGTGAGTGGAGCAGGCACTTATGTTGGTAACAACAAGATATGAAGTGAGTAGAAAAGTGCCAGAAGACAATAGAGAATAAAAATTTTTTTCGCGGCGGTGGTGGGGTTTGAACCTGCGACCTTATTGGTACGACAGTAGTACATCAGTAGCAGCAGCATTGGGCGTTGCGTTTGTATATTATATCGGTTTGTTCTTTGGTTTTAGCTTGACGGCTGATGAGTCAACAAAGAGGAGGGGAGGGAAGGCAAGCTTATCGAATCAGCTTCTCATATGAAAGATAAGTAAAATGATCAGCCTTGCTACCCGTTTATCAAAGGGGCACGCACTGCTCCGTACTCCTCGCGGATAATAAAACACTCGGTATGTCAATGAATCCCTGGCCATTTGGGGGATATTAACTGAATTAACACACGTTTTCTGTTTTCTGTCTTTCGCGTTCGTCTTTGATTGCGCGCGCACGTGTGTTTGTGTGTGTGTGTGTGTGTGTGTGTTTAAAGTTTTGCAAGTTGGATAGAACTGCAGGAATAATTTTTTGATGGGTCAAACATAATATAAAGTATCACCCTATTTAAAAAAAAAAAAAAAAAAAAAAAAAAAAAAAAAAAAAAAAAAAAAATTAAAAAAAAAAAAAATAAAAATAAAAAAAAAAAAAAAAAAAAAAAAATATATATATATATATATATATATATATATATATATTATATATATATATATATATATATATATATATATATATATATATATATATATATATATTTCTGTGGACAGCTCAAAAGATCCAGAATATTTATTTTCGTCGACCTTATTTTCATTTTTTTTTTTCACTTTAATTTATTTATTTTTGTTTTAAAATTAATGAATACATCTATATACCATCTAAATATAATAGTGAGAGATGGCTTTTTATTTTTCTTTTAAACACTGCTTCAGAATCAGTAAAGTTAGAGCTAGAAAATAAGACGTGCTCTATTCTTCGTGGCATTCAGAGGTCACCACTTTAATTTTTATTCTTCTCAAGACCTCAAGTTTGCTTTCTTTTCTTTTCTTTGTTTTTTTTCCCTCGAGGATGCATTGTGCCTTTTTTTTTAAACTTAGTGAGACCTTATGTTTGAATTAAAGGAGAAAAAAAATAAAGCAATGGGCCCAATAAAAACAGAGGGGGGGGGATGAATGACTCTTTATGAAGATGAAAGGATGTTTAGTCTTAAACAATAAATAGGCCCATGTTTGATCGTAGTCGTTACAGCAGTAAGATAGGCAAGGTGGATGATTTATTATCATCATCATAATGCAGTAGTAATATGATGTCATGTTGTCACGGTGGCTCATTGGCTGGCTGGCTGGCTGACATAGTTTCCCGTCATCATCTCTCTAAGGTTTACAACTTTATTGCTCTTTTTTTCTTTCTTCTTTTAATTATTCTATGATACCCCGTATCTTTATTGCTTCCGGTAAGTGTCCTTGAAATATGGAGCTAGACTTTGTTTAGTCAATGACCCCCCCCCCCCCCACCCCCCATAAAACAAAAAAGCAAAAACAAAAACAAAAATCAACAGCAAACAAACAATAATGATAAATAGATTTTTAACTGTTTCAATATATCGAAATACAAGATGGAAAATGTTTTGGGTTGACAGGAATATCAATATCAAAAAAAAGTTCTCCTACCAAAGTGTAAGAGTGCGTTTTGTCAAAATGTGGAATGATAATAGTTAAAAAATTATTTTAAATAAAAACAAAACGTTGAGGTTTTATATAGATTCACTTAATGGGCTCAAAGCGCTTTACAAGAGGTCCCAAGTTAACCGCGATACAATATCTAGGACAGGACTGCTAGACACCGGGTACTCATTTTACACCCGAGCATGGTGAAACAATATGTGTATTGAGCCTTTTCCAAAGACTCAACTTTGTGCCGCTAAGAGTGGGACTCGAACCAGGGACCCATAGATCCGGAGGCGAGTGTCATACCACATGACCGCAAAACGGAAAAAATGTTGTCCATATAATTTTTGATTTTATTCTTAACCGCTATATGAACACGTTGCCAAATAAGCGAAATTTGTTGCTTGATTTTAATGAAGTTGTAAAATTTCATTCAAGATCAATCTTCTGGACATGGGTACTTCTCAACCCAGGGACCGAAGAAGACGTGCCTTGTTGAACATATAAAAATTCCTAGTTTTTAGGGGATCGCTATAAGTAGTCGTCGCTATAGTTAATTTATCCTCACCGCGATTAAATAATACTTCAACATTCTTTAAAATTATGTAGTCTGGCATCGATTTTAATTTTCAACAAGCTTTATTGACTTAGAGATTCTCATGAAGTTCTGAAGTTTGAGTCAAAATTTCTACTAATTTTGAGTAGTAGTAGGCAGGTCTAGGACTTTCTAAATTTAGGTGATAAGTGTTTGATTTTAAGATTAGATTAGCTGCCTTATGCTAGTTAGATCGTACCGAATATCAGTGAGTAATATCAAGTTAATGGTCAAAAATATTTTTGCCTTAACTTTTTTTTTCTCTTCAAAATGAAGTCTTTTTACCTCTTTACCGTTTGGGTGCGATTTATTCATATGGTTATGTATTTATTAAATTCACCACAGGAACACGTGTGGAAAGGGCGGGGGCGGGGTGGTGGAGTCCTTTTGGCTCACAAATATTTTTTTCCAAGCAACAAAACAATACAATTTGTGATAACATTTTGGTACCTCTGATTTTCATTATGGCGTATCGTTGTCAATTATTGACGACTTATGAGGGAAAAAAATAATATCAACAAACTGCAAGTATTTTTGTCCCACGTCATCAATGCGAATTCTTGCTCTTTTGGCTTTACCTTCGGTCTTCTTTACTTGGCCCTGGTTCAACAATAAATAGGTAGATGCCTACCTTGTTACGCAATTCGTCATCGCATTGTACTTACACTTTATTATCTTATTGAATGCTATGTAAAGACAAGATGCCAAAACCATTTCTATTTATATCCTATTTATAATGTTCCCAAGATTCCTTTCTTAACCTGTCATTGTTTTCTGTTGGAATGCAGTTTTTGGTGTGATCAGTATCAATCATTATTAAGAAGTTAGCTAGTAAGCCGTGCTGATGTTCATTTATTATTATCATTTATTTATCTTCGGAAAAAGTCATGGGTGCAGCAAAATAACTCAGGTATGTTCGTTGGGATTTGTTTTTAAAAAAAAAAAATTACACAGGTGATGTTCCAATGGACTAAAGATGGGAAACCCATAAAAGCATGCTTTTGACATTTGCATGACGTTTTGGGAATAATATTATTGCGAGCGATGCGTATGTGGTGATGATGATGATGATGATTGTGCTGCTGTTGCTGCGGTTTCTTTTTCATTTATTTATTTATTGTTTTGGGTGTTCTTTGTTTGTTTGTTTGTTTGTTATTATTTAGGTTTTTGTTTGTTTGTTTTAATAATGTCGCTTAGTTACTCTAATAAGAAAGAGCTACGTCTTGGTAACCCACACACTCGTGCCCATCATTAAGGCTGAATGCTGTACAATTATGTGACTCATTATTTATTTATCTATTTATTTATTCATTTATTTGTTTTTTTATTTATATATTTTAAATCTTATTGGTAACATATAAGATGTTAATTGGCCCGTGACATAACAAACATGGTAAGCGGGTAGAATTGTGTGACACAGACCAAGATGTTTTTCCAAGAAAAATTATATATATATATGAACATTGATAATAATGACATTATAATAAAATAGAAGTTTTAAAAAAGGAATCGCTCAACTTTACGACGTTCAGAACACTAAATGGTTCACAATGCGTTGGTAAACCGAGCAGTACACTGTTCTTTTTTTCTTTTTTTCCCCCCGGTTTATTAATGGTTTGTCTGAAACAGCAATCACATAAGCTCCAGTCTTCCTGTCTTGAAGACATTGGACAACTTCTTTTGCTCTTAATGGTGGTGGTAAAACGAGTTTCCATGTCGCTTGTATGATGACCAAGTTAGATCGACTTAACTTTAGTCCATCTATCATTAACATGGAAATTATTAGTAAATGATTTTTTTTAAAGTAACTAAACATAAAACGAATAATGCAACCAAAGAATTCTTGCCATCTAAATCCACGATTGATGAATGTTGATAAGGCCATTACTACGTATTTTCTTCCAACTGGACACAACAAATATTAAGGACTGCCAACCATGTCAATTCACGTGGACCTGAATAGATCCATAAAACGCCTCAAAAAACCGACAAGCCCTCAAATTAAAGGATGATGTTTTGGCTTTACGATCTATTGTAAAAGACCGTGAGTTAATGAAGGAGTTGACATACGAGATTAGTTCAGGGAAATGCAAATGGAAGGTCCTAAATCACTTTAGTCAATAATATATAATATACCAAGTACCATATGTATCACCCGCTCAGTAATCGATGTATGTATATATATATATATATATATATATATATATATATATATATATATATATATATATATATATATATATATATATATATATATATATATGACCACCTCGCGGAGTAACTTCCCTGAAGTGTCATCATTTTAGGCATGTTTCTAGTAGAAAAAAAATGTTTCCTGGTTGATGAAAGGTTGGTTTCCTGAGCTAAACGCCAAAGTAATTATTACACTGACGTCAGACAATTTCATTTAGGATATTTCTTTTCTTCTTTGGCTCTGTGCCCTTTTTTGTGTTTTCATTATTATCGTCTCCTACCTCATGCCATCCAATAGCTGTTCCAATCTGCATTTGTTTTAATAAATGATGACGATGACGATAATGATGATATTATTATTATTATTATTATTATTATTATTATTATTATTAGTATTATTATTATTATTATTATTATTATTATTATTATTATTATTATTATTATTATTATTATTATTGTTATTGTTATTATTATTATTATTATTATTGTTGTTGTTATTGTTATTGTTGTTGTTGGTGGTGGTGTGTTGTTGACGTCGTGGGGGTGCTGGTGTTACATGTCTAAAATGACAGTCCAGAATACCAAGTTTTACAGGTAGGATTGGGAACAGGATCTGGCCTGATCTAAGATTTACATCCTTGAATGTTTCCTCTTTACTTAATTTTGTTTATCTCTGATGGTTATTTAAAATGTCCCTTTTAAAGCGAACCTCTAACATTCTTACATTTTTCTCACATCTATCTGTTTCTGTGCCTCCTCCTCCTCCTCCTCCTCCTCCTCCTCCTCATCATCATCATCATCATCATCATCATCATCATCATCATCATCATCATCATCTTCTTCCTCCTCCTCCTCTCTGTCTCTCATTCCCCCTCCTCCAATCCCTCTTCCATCTACTCACCCATCCATCTCCTTTCGTATTGTACATATTACGAAGGTAATTACTTACAGAAATGCCATAACCTTTGTCGTGTGACATAAATAGTAGGTAACTGAATATTCCCTTTGATAAGCGAACCCCACCTGTTCGGTAAGTGATCGCCTTCTTGCAATGTTGTGAATACGTCTATCCATTACGACGGGTTAAATTGTACGTGCTCATAGTCATCCGCTCTAGACTCTCGATATCCTACGGTAAGTTTGTGGCGTGAAGAATCAAGTTTTGAGCCTTGGTTGTGAGAAAACATTGGCAAACAGATGATTGGCGTTTTCCATGGATTGCATAATTCTTGCTTACTTTCGTTTACATCGTGATCCACCTTCAATATATGAAGTGAAATTGACGTCACTCAGCTTTTTATTGTTTTAAATATCCATTTTCATGATTAGTTCTCACTACATTCTATCAGACCAAAACATTTAAGGTTACACATAGTTGTGTGTGTTTTACACATAGTTTTTTGTGTTGATTTTTTAATATCCGGATGGCGGATTTTGTGAGTATTTGACCTAAACGTATATCATCAATGCGCGCACGCGCGCGCATATATACTCACAGATGCACAATATTTTTAAATAAGATTTTAAGTTGTAACAATAAAGTTTTATTGTTTGGTACATTAATATTTAATAAAGCCATAATTTGTTTTGAAACTTTTTGAGCTCGGTAATAGTTGTAGCCTGGAAGAGCAGCGGGAAAGGACGGACTACTAAAAGGGCCTCTTCCATTCCCCTTACATTTGTTGTCCCTTTCTTCGTGGTTTCCTATCTTAGTTCTAGATCGAGACGACCAAGGCTTGGCACCAGCATCATCTAATATTAGATGCTGCGGCTGCCTGGCACTCATTGGCACACAGGTTGATTACGTCAGGGATCTGTCTAGCTATGTGCATGCTTTGAAGTAGTTCCCTTTGTCTTACAATTGTTCAGGTGCCCGTGACCTAGCAGTGTTGCATGATCATTTCTCAGTAGCTACCTTTTAGACACGAATAAAGTTGTAATTATTTAGTATTTATATGATGGGTATGAATATAATCTTGTGTTCTATGGTTTACTCCTCTTGAAAACTAACCGAAAAATAAAAGGATAGGTGTCCGGATAGTTCAGTTGGTGGAGCACTCACTCGCTTCACACGCAAAGGGACCAAGATCGATCCTGGGTGACGTCGATATTTATTTCTCGGACCACCATGATGGTCACCCGGTGTTTCGCCACTGGGTCAATATGATTCCCAATATTGTTTTTTTTTTTTTTTTTTTTTTTTTTTTAATCATAGAATATCCCTGAATTATGTATCCCCCAATATTCTTTGATTTACAGCATACTTTTGTTTATTTTTTTTTTTTTTTAATGGTGATGATATGCACTTCTGATTCGCGGTTCAATTTGGACGGTTCTGTGGCCTCTCGTTCTATAACTTGTCGTACTCCTTGTTATTTTCTATTCTTTGAATAACAATAGTCTTCAACAGTCGTAACGTCACTTCCTTCCTAATGACGCATGGTAACTTAGTAACACTGGCTCTAAACTATCGGAACAATGGCGGACGCCGTATGAAATATTTCTCCGGCAAGCTTAAACGCGTATCCAGAGGAAAAAAAAACCATCAATTTGATCATGTTTTGACTTTTACACATTCTGATCACAAGGCGTATGAAAAGGGAATGAAAAGTTCTAGCCAGCATGAAGAATAAAAAGTAATGATTTTCTTTGTTTAGAATCAAGATGACCGCCGTTGCCGGGCGCGTGACATCAGACTACTGAATCCAATTGGGTTGGGAGTTAACATACATCCAATGTTTTTTGTTGTTGTTGTTGTTGTTTTTTGTTTTTTGTTTTGTGTTTTTTTTTGTTTTGTTTTGTTTTTTTTTTTTTTTTTTTTTTTTTTTTTTTTTTTTTTTTGCCAACGATCACAGAGTTACTGGCGAATCTAAAAATGATAAAACTTTTTTTTACAGATTAAAATACGAGCAACTTGCAAACCTTTAAAAAAAATTAATGTTGATTCTATCGCCCGTGGACGCAAATGATTATTTAGAAAATCTGCTTGGGCATAATAATCGGTCCTTAACTGGAATTGGTCAATGGGCCACCCTGTTGCCAGATTCATTTTCGCGCACCTACCGGACCGATTTTATTATCGATGGCTCAAAAGATTCGACTCGATCTATATTCATTTCCCCAGTACAGTAATATAGTAATTAAAAGAGATGAGTGCCCCTTCGTAATAACCTTTGTTTTTCCGCAAATATTGCGGTTCTCCATTTTTTTTAAAAGCATTCAGCAGCTCATACAGTTTTGCCAGCAGCTGAAATAGATCAAGTAGCATTGTTAGTAACTTTTTCGAAACCATTCATCGTTTTAAAAAAAGATAGATAGAAAGATAAACAAAACAAAACAAACAGAAAAAAAAAAAAACACTTTTACAAGCATCGAGGTCAATGACTTAACCATCTGTTTGATTTCTATTCATTCATATCATACCTATAGAAATATTATTTTATCTTCGGTAAGTGTAGTTTTGTTTAGTGATGGTGGGTTTTCATCATGTCTGTTTTTTTAAATCCAATTTTATATTTGATTTTTTTTTAAATGATAAGGTATATCATCTATATTACGGTGTGATTTATTACTCCAGAATATATTATCTGTCGTCGTGTATATCTATTACATTTCATTAGACACGCGGAGCCAACCAGGTATTTAACTAGTGAACTGCCGTTTACTCAGGACAGATACGTACAGTAACACATTTGGCCGGAAACTCGTCCTTCAAATGTCGATCAATTTAAATGACCCTCATCTTGGCAAAGCGAGGTCCCAGGTTTGAGTACTTTTGCCAAGATGAGGGTCATTTAAATCGATCGATATGTGAAGGACGAGTTTTCTGACCAGATTTATGAAAATGTGTTTTTCCAGAGTACGGCAGTTAACTTGTGAAGTTGTGCTTAATCTGGAGACGGATCTTTTCGTGGAACTTGATATTTTACTATTACTGTCATTACGTGTAATCGTTGTTGCTGATGCTGTTTTTTTTTTTTTTTTTTTTTTTTTTTTTTTTTTTTTTTTTTTTTTTCGGTTAATGTTTACTTTTGTTTGTTTTGTTCTTGGTTTTTTTCTTTTCTATGTTTTGTTTTGGGGTTTTAAGAAGTTTATTCTTGATGTCAGTCTTTCAGAAATATTTAAGTAACTGTCTTGAAAGTTTCATTGTTTTGGGGTTTATTTTAAACTTTTGTTTTGTTTCGTTTCATTTTATTTGTATTGTTTAAAACAGGGCAGATTATGCTTTTAAAATCTCAAAATTTATGACAAAATGCTTAAAGGTGGTAAGGGTAAAGAAGATGCCTTTAACCTCTAAAAACCAAAAAAAATATCTGCTTTAAAAAATAGATTTAAAAATGTGAAAAGCCAATTCAAAATTGATCAAATTATATTCCGTATTTTTAGTTTTAGTAGCTTGCCGGAGGGGGGAATGGTTTTCAAGCTGGACGTCTAAGTGTATAAAACTGGTACATTATCACTTGCGATAATACCGAGGCAATGAGTACCGTTAAAATATTTACATGCACGTGTGTTACTGGGAAGGTTTACTTCTACTTTTGCTGTTACCTTAAGCTTTTTGTTGTGCATGATGAGGCGGTTTAAATGATTTTGATACCATCATGCTAGCCTAGTGCTGTTTGGTGTGTAGCCTACTTTTTTTTTTTTTTTTTTTTTTTTTTTTTGGAAGAGGGGTATTTTCTTGTTACAGAGTATGTTATTATTATTATTATTATTATTATTATTATTATTATTATTATTATTATTATTATTATTATTATTATTATTATTATTATACAGTATCCATTTTGTCGCTCCCGCCATTTGCAAGTAAGTTAGTTCAGGTGCGACAAAGTTTGCTTTACGTTTGTTTCTTTTGATTTATTACTTTGTATACAGTTCTCCTTGGAGTTTATATCTAGCATCAATTTGTTGGTGCTTTCATGTCTACATCAGATTAGCTTAATCAGATTATTTTCTGTGATGAGGTGTAAAATAATAATTACCTATGCACGCGCGGGTAAGTGTGTGTCGATGACCGATATCGGACATGAGTTCACCGCTACATTACATCATTATTATTATTATTATTATTATTATTATTATTATTATTATTATTATTATTATTATTATTATTATTATTATTATTATTATCATTATTATTATCATTATCATCATCATCGTCATCGTCATTATTATTATCGTTGTTGCTCTTCTTCTTATTATTATCATTGTTGTACTACTACTACTAGTACTACTACTACTACTACTACTACTACTACTACTACTACTACTACTACTACTACTACTTCTACTACTACTACTACTACTACTACTACTACTACTACTACTACTACTACTACTACTACTACTACTACTACTTCTACTGCTGCTGCTATCACCAACAAAATGTGTTCTTTCGGATGCAAAATTTGCAATATTCAATGCAAAATTCAATGATTTTATTTTTTCTTTGTAAAAATCCGCTGGTAAAGGAAAGCTTTTTTATTTTTTTATTTTAAAAAAAAATTTAATTGGACATTTATGGCCTATTTTCAACTTCATTTTTTAATTATTTAGTAAAAGGTTAAACCATTGGTCTTCTTGGGTCCATTTAAATAAGTTCAAGTAGGAGCTTTGTATTTATAGATTCAACACATGGGCCCTGAGGAGACAACAAACGGAATCAGTACACCGTGGGTCATATATTAGATGTGAGATGTAAGTTTAATACTCTTCTTGTGTATTTTTAAGAGAGCGTGATTTATGCTATAAGGGGGGGGGGGGGGGGGGGGGGGGGGGGGGGGGGGGGTATGACAACAAATACTCGGGCCCAAGTTGGGCCTGGTACCTTATAGGTTATATTCTGGACGTCTGTTTTCATGTTTTACTTTTCTTACTTGGATTGTATATTATCATTGTTCGAGCACACGTGAATAGCGCTTTATCTTTAGAGACGTGTTGATAGTCCGGTCTTATCATCTGGAGGGCTGGGGGAAAATGTTCCCAGACTCGGTAAATGGACGGTGCAATAACATACGTTTTGTACCATTGGCAGAACTGACTACTTGAATATTCGTAAATTCATAATTTTTAGGAGATGAAAATTTTATTCTCTATCGTCAAAAATCAACAATTTTCCCTCACAATGATTAAACAACAAAATTCTTCAAATTGGGTAGTCTGTCATCCATTTTGATTTTTCATAAGTTTTAATGACTGAGAGATGCTCATGAAGTTGGAACCAAAATTTCGTAATTCTATATTTTTTTCGTTAATAGTGAGCAGGTCTGTCATTGGAAACACGGGAAAGAACATTTGTTATCAAGGAGACATCGCGTTTGGCCAGGCGCCCTAGCGGTGACACGAGCGATATACGTTGGTTTTAATCGATGTTATACATCGTTGCGATTTTACGATATTTAGTAATCGAAACACTAACTGACGTCAATAATTTGATCCTCAATCAGTGCCCGTCATCATCCTTTTTGACGGACCAGTCTAATTTAAATGATATCAGAGGTACAGGGAGTGAAGCTTAACGAAATCTTTGTTCACATACATCTGTACCCGAGTGATGTTATTATGCTCAATACGAAGTTCACTTCTTTTTCTTTCACTCACTTCGGCCCCAGTGCCAATCGTCAGTTTCCATCAATATCATAATATTTGCGATAATCTATGTGCCTATTGCAGAATTAAAGTGACTACAGGAAATCGGATGGGGTATCGGACGCCTGTGGGATAAAGGGGAGTCGAGTAAAAAGATATAATTAAATAGGGACAATTATTGAATAGAACATTTTCATATCGCAATGCTTTATTCATTCTCTCATGTCACAAAGAGTCAAATGTCCATTTTATGCATTTCAGATCGCCTGTAGTAGCTCCCTTTAAATATCAATCACGGTCTGTATCAGATAATTTACTCACTCCAATCGAGAGTGCAATAATTTGTGGAAAACGGAAGGTGCATTACCCAGAGACTTAGACCAGCAGTTCTCGACCGCCCTGTCCTCCATGGTCGCAGTCCTCTCTCAACGTTACTTCTTTCTGAATCAGGGCGAGATCTTACATACACCATACAGATGGGTTACTGGGCTACCGACTTCAATATTAATACGATACACATAAAGGAAAAATCAAATATAAGTCTTGGGACTCGGAATAATATGTGTTTGCTATTGGGCCATATTGAATCATATTAACACTGCTTCGAACTTGGATGTCTCTTGTTTTTTGTTTTTTTTGTTGTTTTTTTTTCTTGCCAATAGCTGGTTCTTTCATTTGGCTACCACTTCTCTCATATCTTGAATCTTCCAACTCAAAGCAGAAGTAACTGTAGTTTAGTTATTGAATGTGATTGGAATAAAATTTTGGGAAACAATGCAAGTGTGATTGAATTCGCTTTGAAAATACAATTTGTGAATTATTGTGCCACCCAGAAAATCGATTTTATGATTTAGGATGATTTCGATAAAAAAAAATATATGTATAGCGTTTATTTCATAATAGAAATTATGTGCGTTATTCCGATTTGATTGCATTTACCTTAATTTGATATCAGATATATGACAGGTAATCTCAAGCATCACTAATTATTATAGTTTTAAAATGATTTTGAATTCTTTTAAGATGTGGCGGTCCGGATGATTCAATTGGTAGAGCAATAGTTTCTCACGCAAAGGGACCGTGATTGATCCCGGATGAAGTCATTTTCTGACACCCCTCCCCCCCCCCCCCCCCCCCCCCCCCCCCCTAAATCCATCCAACAGTGATAGAGTAGCTGGGCCCGTTAGATCTGTCGGGAAGTTAGCACTTTGCGATAGTCTAGCGTTCCATCCAAATGGTTTCAAGAAATTGCTATTGTCCCTATCACGCTATAGAAACCGGGAATTAACTCGGGCTCCATGGGCTCTGAAGGACTACTATTACGATGCATTTATTTCAAATCCAACCTTGATTGTTTTGTCTATGACTTATAACCAAGTTGTGTTTAACTAAATGAGCTGGGTTTGTTTTGTTTTAAGTTGTTTTTTTTTTTTTTTTTGCGTTTTTGTGTGTGTGTGTGTGTGTGTGTGTTTTTTTTTTTTTTTTTGTTGTTGTTTTTTTTTAGGTTGTTATTGTTGGTTTTTTTTTATTGTTTTTTTTTTTCTGTTTTTTTTTTTTTTTTTTGTTTTGGGCTGGGGGGAAGGGGCGACAAGGGTATTCGAACGGCCGATCTTCTGATTCATAATTATGTAAACTTTACCACTGGACCATTTTTACATCTATTATGATCCCCTTATTTTTTTTAAAACCCTGTATTCCTAACAATACTTGCTTTTCCCGTCGTCTGGAATGAAAACCTTCACCTGTTTATCTATAATATTTATATAACAATTTTACTTGATCCTGAAGTTGATCTATCGCATTAAGTTAAGCTTTTGGCTGAAATGAATAACTGATAATATTTATTTTTACGAATTTATAACTCTGTGATATAATGCACATCATCTACATTACAAATGTGGTTGAAAGCGAACGTGAACAAAGGTTATCTTTCTCCATTTATTCTCTGGTTATCAAAATATAGAGTGTCGGCCATACAGATTATCCGAAAAAGATGAAACGATTACAACCATGGATAGAACCTTGTCTCTTGTGATGCAAATTAAGACATTTCAAACCACAGTTTAGTCTTCTTTGTTTTTGTTTTTACTCTTTGTTTTCTTATGATTCCTTTTATTTATTTTGTTTTTGCTGAATGCAGCGATTGTTGAAGTTTCCCCAAGTCAGATTATGTATTCTCAGAAATGAAAAGTAGCGAAGAATCTTTGAATTTTAATGTTGTCCGTGGTGAGTTAAGGTAAAAATGCGTCATTTCTTAAAATAATATGGTATTCATTAAATGGAGATGGGGGTTGTGTTGTTTTTTGTTTTTTGTTTGTTAGTTTTATTGTTGTTGTTGTTGTTTTGTTTTGGCCTTTTTTGTTTGTTTCTTTGTTTTTGCTCTGTTTGTTTGGGGTTTGTTTTTGTGTGTGTGTGTGTGTGTGTGTGTGTGTGTGTGAGCGCGCGCGCGGCTTGTGATCTTATAAGTATGTCACTCGACTTGTGTCTATGGTACGAGTCCCGCTGCGGGACTCAAACTCCTTTTTACTTTCTCTCACCATACTCAGGTGTAAAATAAGCAATTGACCGGTTAGGTGAAATACAATAGTAATCGCGTATCACAGAGCATGCCTGTTTCTAAATGTTACGTGTTTTTTGTTGAATTGGCATCCCTTTCAAAAAGCTTCGACCACATTTAGATGACACCGTGCTATAAAAAAGGTCAATTTTCAGACTTGATTTATTTTTCATATGTGTTTTTGTTATGATATTATGTGATTTGGTTTTCTTTATTTTTCTTTCGATACCCAGTTTTATCAACGAAACAATTATTTCAGTAACGTAACCAACGATTATGATTTATGCTGCAGCAGCGGTGTAGACAACATGGCATACGTTTGCAGGGCTTTAGACTGTCAGAGGGGGTTCATCTGGGTACAAATGCAATAAAAATGCACCAGTTGCGGTCAGATTATCATAAACACTCACTTTTAGAAACGGCGAGGCAAATCAGGCCACGGCCAGTGGATTTATAATTTACTGGCGTGACGCAGTGCAATTACCAGGTTTGTGTCATGTTTATTCAGATGCAAGATAGTATTTAAATCCATACAAAACAGTTGAGTTTGGGATTCTCGGGAGGAAATGAAGATTCTTGACTTAAATTGCTAGGAGCGTGTTTTTGTGGTGGTGGGTCTGTTTGTTTTTGTTTGTTTTGTTGTTTTTTTTAATTTGTTCTCATTTTCTTTAGTTTTTGTTTTGGTTATTTTGTTGTTTTTTTGGGGGTTTTTTTTTGGTGGGGGATTGGTTGTTTTTTGTTTTGTTTTTTTTTAATGAATCTGCATTCTTGTCATGTGTTTTCTTTGCATTTTTTGGAGGTTTTGTTCCTCTACTTTTTTGTTTTGTTTTGTTTGTTTGTTTTTTCAACATGATTGGGAGGGTGTCTTTCTTTCTTCCTTCCTTCTCACTTCTTACTTTAGGGGCTTTGGAATTTGGGGTCGTGCTTTATTTCCCCGTTGAAGTGTTGACAAGACTACTCACAATTCCGTTAAAGGTATAACACTGTTTGCTTACTCAGGTGCGCATGTCCTGTGCTTTGCCTGTAAACAAGCTGAGCAGCAGAATTTTATTTCTTTTATTTATTTATTTTTTAAGTACAAATTGCGTCAAGTTAATGGGTACACCGCCATCATTTCCTAATTGGTGTAGACCGAGGGGCTCAGCTGGTCACTGGTCTTGATAAGTAAGCAAGTCGTGGTGATTGGCTTATAAATAACAAAAAAAAAAAAAAAAAAAAGAAATAATAATAATAATAATAATAATAATAATAATAATAATAATAATAATAATAATAATAATAATAATAATAATAATAATAGTAAATCTATTTGGCTATCACTATAGTTTGCATCGTCTCGTCGATCTTTTTGATTTTTATTGATTTTTATTGGTGGGGGGGGGGGGGGGGGGTTGTTCTGTTTTATTTTGTTTTGTTTTTTTTATTTTGATTTTTTTTTCGTTTGTTATTTTGTGGGTTTTTTTTTTTTAATGGAATGGATTGATATTCCCGCCAGTCGATATTCACCTAATGTCGACATGCACATATTTACAGGTCTGATGATAAAGCACTTTGTGCACGTTTAGTGGATTTGCCCTATATCAATGCTATAGTTGCTTTTGCTTTTGTTTTTTTGTTGTTTTTTTCTGATAACCGAAAACAATTATGGGCTTGATTTAAACATTACTGTAATAAACATTTAGCTTTGGTTTGAGAGTAGTTCCATTACATAAATGAGCCCATACCGATGTGTACATAGAACTATATACTTATGGGTCTAGTTTAACATTGTTGTAATGGACGATTTTTGCGTCATTTTTTGAGATTTCCTTTACAACATAAGGAATTGGGTTATCAGACCTGCAAATAAGTGCGTGTCGGCCCATACCAATTTTGGTTATCAGACCTGCAAATGAGAACACGTCGCCTAAAAGTGTTCATCAATTTTTAATTTATCTCATTTATTAAACAATCGATATATTTTAATAATGTTTGAAATTTATAAGAAAAAATCATATCAATGGGCTACCTCCCGAATGTCAATAGACCAGAAAATTTTAGAAACGTCAATTCGTTTGTTTATGATTTAGGCCTCCTTTTTATGCGTTATTTTCTTACTTTTGCTTTGATAGATCGAAATGTGTTGACTATTTATTGATACACAATATTGAGATCGATTTTCGTATAAAAACCTGTGCCTTTATTTTGCGCAATATCCACTAAATTTTATGTGTTCATTGGACCTTCCAAGCTGTAAATTTTATATAGCCTTTACCGCCTTATTCATAAATCACATAGACATTTTCATTGTGAGTAAAACAAGTTGTATAGGGTATTAGGTTATCGTTGGAACAAAAACGGTTAAAAAATAATTTTTTTCAGTATTATTATTTATCGAACTCCCCCCCCTCTCTCTCTCTCTCTCTCTCTCTCTCTCTCTCTCTCTCTCTCTCTCTCTCTCTCTCTCTCTGTTTTTTTGTTTTTTTTTTTTTCAGGAAATGATCACCTACTCCACATCATCTAAATTTCTTAAATATCTTAACCCTGCACTATATGACAATATATAACATTCCAAGCTTTATAGCTCTAAATACATCCTGGTTTTGTCTTATTTTCCGTGTGATCGCTACTAAATTTCGAATACGTCATCACAGTCTATAGAGGGGAAGATAATTCAATAAAGATTCCAAGAGTAGATCAGAATTAAAATGTTTCGATATTTTCTTTTTATCCTTACCTGTCGACACGCCATCAACAGTGTTTGTGACGCATCAGTTACATACAAGATTCCAAAAATCAGAACGGATTAAAATCAGGGTTTATGAATTCATGATCTGGTTAGCCAATTATGTCGCTGTTACGAATTTGAGTAGGAAGGTCGCTTGTTCGAATCTTGATGTCAACACTATGTTCTTTTGTTGTTTTTAAAAATATTATTTGTTATAGTTGTTTGGTTTTGGTTTGGTTTTTTAGTGTTGGGTTGGGTTGTTTTGTTTGGGGTTTTTATTTGGGGGGGGGGGCAGAGTTTTTTTCGTTTTGTGTTTTTTTTTTTTTTTACGGTTTTGTTTTGTTTTTGTCTTATATCACGTTTGTAGCGTTTCTTTTTTTTTTTTTTTTTTTTTTTCTCTTTCCCCCCCCCCCCCCCCCCCCCCTTAATCGCAGTCTCTACCCCAGGCACATATCGCAGGTTAGTTTTTTTTGTTTTGTTTTTGTTTTTTTGTTGTTTTATTTTTGGAATGAGGGGGTGGTTTATTTTTTCTTCTCCTGCACAGGGAGCTGCTCCCAATAAATTTAAACGGTCACTTAACTTACACTTGTAAAATATCCGTCAGATTAGGATATTACTACAGAGAGAAGCATTGAAATGGGACGCCTGGAATCATTAAGCTATCAACAGTGTTTTTTACGGTTTTGTTTTGTTTTTGTCTTTTATCACGTTTGTAGCGTTTCTTTTTTTTTTTCTTCTTCTTTTTTTTTTTTTCGATACACCTACCACGATACACCCAATACTAACGCACTCTTAATTAGCAAACACACACACTCTCTCTCTCTCACACACACACATACACACGCACATTTTAAAAAATTGTCTGAGAACTCGACCTTCAAATATCGATCGATTAAATTGACCACATCTTGTCAAAACTCCCTAACATCGGACGTCAAGGAATTTGTGACTTTAATTGATCGACTGTAAAATTTGAAGGGCCTGTTTTCTGGCCGAAATGTTTTTAAATGTTTGTTTGTTTTTGTTGTTGCTGTTGTTTGTTTGTTTTTTTTTTTTTTTTTTTTTTTTTTTTTTGTGTGTGTGTTTTTATTTTGTTTGTTTGCTTGCTTTTATATTTATGTTTAGAGTATGTACTAGTAATCTGAATTTTGTGGTTACGAGTCGTCATCATTTTTCAAAATGTCTGGGCTGTATTATTTTTTTAAAATATTCTTACAGTCCGTCCTGTTGATATACATTATATTAGATTCGAAGTGAAAGCCAAGTTAAACAAGAAATTATATTCTTTATTATGGATTATGTTTGGGTTTTTTGTTGTTGTTATTGTTTTGTTTTTTTTTTTTTTTTTGTTTTTTTGTTTTTTTTTTTTTGGTTTTTTTTTTAATTTGAAAATATTGAAAGCAGAATAATTGAATAAATAATGTAAAATTGTCATTTAGTATGATATATAATCATAATTATACTTGAATTGTTTATAAATAGCTTCTTTTATCAAAAAGTTGAGCACTATTATTTCATGGTTTTTGTTTTATATATATATATATATATATATATATATATATATATATATTATATATATATATATTATATATATATATGTGTGTGTGTTATATATATATATATATATATATATATATATATATATATATATATATATATATATATATATATATATACGACTGGTAAGCTTATCACATTGCGGTATTTCCATGGCCTTTTAATTTTGATGTCTTATTGTTTGAATCTGTAAGGCGACATATAGTCTCTTCTAAAAATTTTCAGACAAGTGCCAGAGGTAATCGTGGATGGCAAAACGGATTTTAAAAGGAGACCTTTCTTCCTATTTACGTGTCAACGGTGAAAAAGTAAACAAATTTAACAAAACAAAAGAACCCTTTTAGACTCTTTCCATTGTTTAGCGGGCGGAGTTTTGTTTTTTTGTTTTTGTTTTTTTTTTTTTTCAAATTATTCAATACGATTTTAACGGCACAGCGATAAATCTGTCTTTACTTGGACAGCAGCCAGGAGAGCTAACAAAATACATAATAATGATTATTATGATAAAAATAAACCACCGTGAGAGTGAAAGGGACAGGTAAAAAGGTGAAGTACGTTGTAAAATTAACAAGAACAAGGTGGTTGGTAGTGCTACAATAAAGGAAACCTAGACGCAAAAGTTACTTTGCCTATCGCAAAAAAAAAATATTTTTTACTGAAGAGTGTTTGGGGTATAATGATTTTTTTTTTCAAATGAAGTAAACAACCTCGGTCATAAACAAAATGCTTTTGAAAATATCACTCAGGGCTCCAAATTTTTTTTTCAACCTCTCCAATTTAAAAACAAATGTAAGTAAATAAATAACCTTAATTTGTGTTAGAGAGAGAGAGAGAGAGAGAGAGAGAGAGAGAGAGAGAGAGAGAGAGAGAGAGAGAAGGGGGGAGGGGAGGGTTGCCAAGGTATTGTTTACACTTGTTAAAATGATCATTCGAAAATATTTTGAATTCCTGTCTGACTACTTTAAATAGACTTCTTGGATTGTTAATCGCTGGGTTTTACAGGTATGGAGCAATAAAGGCAAATAATTTGGCTAGGGGAAAGGTATTTTTATGTTTAAAGTGCATGCTATGTAGCTGGAAAATCGGCCCATTTCTCGTGCCAGTCTCTAAGGGAGGTTAACTCATTGGGCTGTACAGTTTAAACTAAATTCACTTCAGACGTGAAATAAAGATGTTCGACGTTGCCGGAATCTCCATCTGCCTTTCCCTGAACCAGGTTGCGTCCATGTTTCATTACATTTACATTTTCTAACTGTTAAATGTTTAAAGGTAAGAAAGAAGTCGTTGGGTGTTGCCCATTTACCTTTTCCAACGCTATGTACGTAGCACTCTCCACCAGCAAAGTCAACAGACTTCAGCTTTATTTCTGATCTCTTGTATGCATAATATGTCATAAATTGCTTTTTTTTTTTATCACCTGGGGGATGGGTGGAGGGGGGGGGGGGGCGATATCTTGACGTGACCCCCTCGGCTTGATGAATGGTTGTTCAATTTCTTTTACTGTTACGTAGTTTGAAAGCGAACACAAAGCCCTTTTTGTTGTCTTGGTTTTGTTTTTTGTTTTTTTCTGTTGCTGCTGCTATTATTACTCCTCCACTGTTGTTGTTGTTGTTGTTGTTGTTGTTGTTTGTCTAGCTTATCTGATATTTTAGAACGATACATATTGTATTTACCCTTTGTTCAACAACTGATGGACTAGAACCATGACTATAATATTCTGCATTCTTGAACCCGCTGTCGGTTTTTGACCAGTTGTATTTGTATTCCGTCTGTGTTGTAACGTATCTTGATCGAAAATGAATATGACGTTAATGTGTCAGATATGATATTCCATCGTGTTGTCTGTGTTGATATAGTCAATACCTTAGAATTCCAGACATCGGAACATTCACACCCGTCGTAGTCGTAGGTAGTGCTTTATTCTGTCTGGGGTAAAAGGAGAATTTAGATTATTCTGTCGACATTTTTTAAAAAAAGAATTTTGCTTAGGAGATAATATACGAGTCACGGATCCAACAAACAATTTCTATATTTACTGAATTGTGCTGTTACTGATCTGGGTTATTTCTCATATTAAGCACTGAAGACTTTAGCTAATCATTGTTTTACCATACATTTTTATTGTGGCAAAGTTTGGTTTCCTACTCATAAGTCCATTTACCATCTACTCAGGAATTTATCCAGCAATCTACGTAATGTGTTTCCTTGTTCTTGTTTACTGTTGACTGAATTAAGATTTTAGCCCAAAACATTTCTTGTTATGTTCTTTGTCTTTGTTAATTTTTAGATAAAAACTGTTATAGCCAAGTCACGACGCACAGCATTGTTATGCAACGACTTTTCGAATATTATTGTTTAGTAACGTAACACATATTGCGGTAATTTTTATACAAATTAGTTTTAATGACGGGATATTTTACGTTGGATTATCTCGTGGGAATTTTAAAATGTAAACAATCAGCTTTAAGATGACAGTTCAAGTCGAACTGATTCCATTTGATAACATCAAATAAAACGAGGGTAATTGTCAGTAATTATAGAAGTGAACAAGAAAGGGAAGTAAACATATGAGAAAGTGTCAATAAAAATAATTGCGGAGATATGTATAAGTATAGCCACGCGGAACGCGGATTAAGTATAATTATTATATTATATTACGCGGACATCATATTGTCGTTTACAGTGGAATCCTGATAAAGTCAACACCGCTGGACCAGAAAAATTGGTTGACTTTAAGCAAGGTTGACTTTATCCATTACCCAGTGGAAAACACTTAGATAAAGAACAGAGCATCTGGGACCAACAAAATATGTTGACTTTTAGAAGTAGACTTTTAAGAGTGTTGGCGTTATGTGGATTCCTTTCTATTATTATCTATTATTGTTAATCGAGCTAATAAATAAATAAACTCTATTCATCCATAAGGAAATTGGTTTTATAAGCGTTGCGGATGGCATGAATGAATAAAAATGCGTTATAAAATATATTTACATAATTTTATTGAATAGTCCAAGTATATATATATATATATATATATATATATATATATATATATATATATATATATATATTTAAATAAAAGTTAATAGTTAAGGTACGTTTATGCCTCTTGCCCCTCTCCTTGTTTCTTTAAACGAGTAAGAAAATTAGCATTATATATATATATATATATATATATATATATATATATATATATATATATATATATATATATATATTAGAGAAAATTAGCATTGATTAGGGGTACTTTCCTAACTTGGGTGTGCCGCGTGCATTTAGTTATGTTTTCATACACTTTAATATTTAGTGCCAGAAAAATAGAATAAACCGCCGACGCCTGCAGATTTACACAGAATAGCTGAGTTAAAAATGGATAATATTGAACGGTGACGCATATCGTGCAGTCAAGTTATGTAGAAAAGAAAAATTCTACATGCGTAGATACATTTTATTCATGGCTTGATAAAAAATCATAACAATATTATTATTATTTTTCTCGGTGATTCATTTTATTCCATGGAATTTCCACAGTAACTTTATATAAATCTATCCAAGCTGTTTGGTTTTCAAATAAGCTTGAGTGATTTTATGTACATAAAGTGTAATGGTAATCGAAGGTACAAACGGTACAGCGGTCGCTTGTATTATCTGTGCTATTGTGAATGGATTCCTATTTTAAGCCTGGGAATTCCCGCGCAAGCATCATATTACAGATTATTACAACTTATGATATGCAGGAATGTGTGTGTGAAGTGTGAGTTTATCTGTATCGGTGTGTACAATTCTATGTACGCGCGTGCTAGCGTGTTTTGTTTGTTTAATATGTATGTGTGTTAGAGAGAGAGAGAGAGAGAGAGAGAGAGAGAGAGAGAGAGAGAGAGAGAGAGAGAGAGAGAGAGAGAATGGGGGGGGGGGGGGGGATAGATAGATAGAATAGTGTCGTGTTCTTATATTTTATTTTATAAAGATGTTTTATCATTTTCTTTTCGAGGGGATTGATAGAGCGTCACCTTTAACTCCACATTAAACAAAAATTATTATTATTATTATTATTATTATTATTATTATTATTATTATTATTATTATTATTATTATTATTATTATTATTATTATTATTATCATCATCATTATTATCATTATTATTTCTTTCTTTTTTCTTTTCTTTTTTTTTTTGGGGGGGGGGGGGCGTGGTTTTGTTCTGTTTTGTTTTGTACGCTGGAATTTTATATGATCGCATTCTGTCTAAAAATGACAGCATTGGAGTTTTACTTTATACGCTTGGTAATATCACTTATATTATTATGGTCACGTCAATCAACCATTTGTCTCCCGCACTTTGAATGTAGTGGATATTGGCGACAACAATTACTCGGACTGCATTATGCAGCCAATATCATTGGTATCGATTGATGCTTCTATCAATCATAGCTCTACCGCCCATATGCTGTCGATGCAAATTTATTTTTAAGCAAAATATGTGGAGTTAATCTTGTATCAGTAAGGAGCGGGTTGAACTATTTCCTGTTGAGTGGACCAGCTGGGATCATCCTCCCATGACATGCATTTTGCACTGTTAGTTTTCCTTGTCGGATTTTAACATCAAAATCGAGCCGTGAGAATATATAGGCTTATATGATCATAACGCTTTGTGAATCGGTCATAGACTGGAAATATAACATTATGGATTTGTTTTCTGCGTAATTGAGGAGCGTTATGGGTTCTCGTGGCTGTCTTTGCTCTGACATGACAGTAGACTGACCATCCGTCTTTGAAAGTACCTTACCAAAATGCTTACGGAAAGAGAGCGTCAATCTGAATGTATAAATGGCGTCTTTAAAATATTGATATGGAGCAATATACAATAAATGTTCTCACGCGCTTTAAAAGAGGTCCCAAGCCAACAGCAACACTTAACACATATAGGACTAAACATCACGCCTGTAAATCGCTGTACATTGGGGGGGGGGGGGGGGTCGACTGAGACACGCTGCTTTCGGCCAGGTACTCGTTCTACACCTGAGTACACCGAGAGAAATAAGAGCCTTTTTAGGGACTCAACTTTGCGCTGTCCAGAGTGGGACTCGAGCCAGGGACGTACGGGCCCGAAGGCGAGTGTCATACCACAAGACCGCAAAGCAGCACAAATACCTTGCTCAGATGTCGATGAAAAATGGGTTTCTGCCACTTAATATTCTATGAAACAAGATTATTCACCACTTTCTTAAGATTTTTATTCTCAGATCAGTAATCTACAAATTCATATCCGCAAAACAGCACTGATGATAGATTTCTAGAATAGATCTCTCTCTCTCTCTCTCTCTCTCTCTCTCTCTCTCTCTCTCTCTCTCTCTCTCTCTCTCTCTCTCTCTCTCTCTCTCTCACTCTCCCTCCCTCCCTCTCTCTCTCTAGGGTTGAAATGAGTAAGAGTGCATTTAAAAAAAAATAGAAAACCAAGAATACAAACATAAAAAGAATAACAAAAAAAAAATTTTTTTAATCGTCCATTCGTTTGATTTTAGGTAGGGGAATCGATTTTTTAAATTTATATTGTATAACACCAAAACGGTTATTAGTCTCGCTTTAAGCGACTAGATGTGCATTCGTAGATTAGCTCTGCCTTATTTATTTATTTATCTTTTCCTTTTTTTTTATTTTTATTTTTCTTTCTTATTTACAGGAGTCTGAGACCAGCAGCACCGGCAGCGGTGGTGGTGGTGGTGGTGGTTGTATCGGTCCTGGGATTTTAGACTGGAAAGGACCTCATAGTGTTGTCATCCCAAGGACAGAAGCAGGTTTTGGATTTACACTTCGTCATTTCGTTGTATATCCACCGCAGTCAGTGTTGGACGATACGAAGGTAAGAATTGATTGATAATAAATATATTATGCCTAACAGTTTGTCAAAATTCAAATCGTCTTTCCGTCGCGTTTCATTATGTCTTCTAACTGTGCAATTCAAGAGGTTACAATCGTCAATCCTGTTGTTTTCTTTTCTTCTTTATCGCCATCGTAATCTTCGTTATCATCGTCATCATCATTGTTGTTGTCAACATCATTGGCGTTAACATGTCGTCGTCATGGTTTACCTCGTTGCTATCGACGTCGCTATGGTCTATAGCATCACCCATTAATCATCATTTCGATTTCTTCTGAAAATTTCATCTGATGTATTATTCATTTTCTTTCTCATTTATCGTTCTATGCAATTTAATTCCTGATAATAATATCAGACTTGATTTACATTTATTATTGACCCCTTGCGGAAAGACTAAATGTAACAAGGCCTTTTTTTCCTTTTTCTATTTTTTTTTTCTGGGATAAATAAGTATTGAAAAATAAAATTTGTAAAGGGGAAGGGGAGGGGAGGGGGGGTGTAAGGGACATCAAAGCATTCCACTGTCGGTATACGATCTCAAGAGCTCTTATTTCTTTAGTTAATGACTCACTGGTGTATGCTATTTGCTTGCACCATTTAAAATAAATTAATCTGTCTATCCATGCCTTACCTTCTTCAGTGTCCTAAAGTGTTGATATGAGATGTCCCAAAAGATCGTTTTCCTAACTTTTCGACACAAAAAGGCATTATTATTGAACATTTCAAGAAAATAAAATATACAAAAATGATCTAACACTCTCTCTCTCTCTCTCTCTCTCTCTCTCTCTCTCTCTCTCTCTCTCTCTCTCTCTCTCTCTTTGTGTGTGTGTGTGTGTGTGTGTGTGTGTGTGTGTGTGGGCCAATCAATTACAAAGTCCCGAAAGCCCGAGTGTCGGGTACGAAAAGAATAGCAGGAATATCTTTTTCTGGCGACTGTCGAAATGTTATGGAAATATTCCATTTTGGCACAATGGGGAACGTGTGAAGATGAAATTATAATAAAAAGTAATGTTCCAATTTTGCAAATCGATTTAAATGCGGTAAATTTCAATTCGGTTTTCTGATTTATCGACGAGACTTGAAAAGAAATGTTAGTCAAAGCATTAATCACTTCAAACATAAACGTGTCACCCCTAATAGACAGCCCGAGCAGGCGGGCTTCGGGGAAGAGAGGTGCACCACGGAGCAGTTCATTGCATTTACAGCGCATATTAAAGCAGGGTTCTGTATTTATAATCAGCGGTGTACGATGCGGTCTGGTGCGAAGGGTTAATGTTCAAACTTGCAAAAGTCATAAGGTGGAAAAAGACCTTGAAGTTGTTCTCTTAAAATCTTCACTTCCACGTCGCGATGGGAGACACCACGAGCAAAGTCAGGAGACAGAGGAATGGAGTCCCTCGGGAGTCTGTTTTGGCGCCAATGTTGTTTTATATCTACATTAGCGACCTGCCGAACACTTCCTCCCTGAGACTGGGATACGCGGACGACTGGGCACTCGTTACTCAAAGTTAAATGCCGATCCGTCACGAGGGCGTCACCAGACTCAAATACTACTTTGACAAGTGGTACCTGAAGATGAACTCTTCCAAAACCGTGGCCACTGCATTTCACCTATGTAGTGACTGGCACACCCGTAAACTGAACGTCGTCGAGGACCAGCTTCTCCCAATCCGAAATACCCGGGAGTTACGCTGGACCGCAGCCTTACTTATCGGTATATCTCGAAGGGGTTGCCCAGAAGATAGAGAAACGCAACAATCTTCTGAGGAAGCTGGCGAGATCAACTTGGGGTGCTAGTCAAGCGCTCCTGAGGACGTCCGCCCTGGCACTATGCTATTCCATCGCGGAGTATTGCACTCCAGTGTGGGTCAGAAGCAAGAACGTTGAGAAGGTAGATGTATAACTCGGCAAGACCATGCACACAGTGTCGGAAACGCTAGAGATTGGGGCCCGATAATGGCAGCAAGCTGGCGGGAGACGATTACAAACAACTGGCTTAATAAGATCAAAGAGAGAGAGAGAATGGGGATACCCCTCTCAAGCTTATGATGGTAGGTGCTCCTGTTTCGAACCGAAATAAGTCCCGGCACCCCTTGTACGTAGCTCCCCTTACTTTGAAAAGAGCTATACGAGATGGAAGTCGGTTTGGACGATTCAATCTCTGGAGGAGGCGGGGACATCATTGCTCGAAACTGGAGAAGTTGCCAGGCTGTGGCAGCCAATCGGCTTCGGTCGAGAACCTGCTTAACGGCATACTTACTTCAACAGTGGGAGCCTGCCGCCTGTCCAACATGCATGTGCCGGTTGTGGTCAAGATGCCGCGATGTATAGCCCTACTTTACGGCCTGGGCTATCCAGTCTTCCATTGGAATCGACCATACAACATATTTCTTGGGGATGAATAAAGGGAATTTTATTTTATTTTATTTTATTTTATTTTACTTTACGTCACCGATAATTTCATTGAATAAAATTCTTTATCGTTACTGATGTTACCTCGCACTCTGTCAGCATCGCTACAGGCGTAATGTAATTCACTTTGAATTCGTAGGAAACTATGTTTATTGCTCATTTCCATACCGTTTTTATCTGCTCCAGCCAATCTCTACATGCATGCCAAGTCCGACCTGAATCTAGACTGACTTACTTTGACAAAATACTTTTTTTTTTGTTGGGTTGAAAACGTTTATTCTACAAATAGATAGGTTAAAACAAACCTCAAATCATCAAAACGTTTCAAACCCCTAAGACATTGAAGAACTCTCAGGTTTGATACTACTTGACGAGTTGAGTCACTTTAACCGATCGATTTATTTAAAAAAAAAAAAATTAGTTAAAAGTTTCCCATCGAAAGTGAAGCGTAGGGCGGTCGGTAGATGTCAAATCTGTAAACCTGTCACCGTTTCTCACACCTCATGGTATTGTTTTGGATATTATTTTTGATTTTATACTCGTTTGAAAAACATTTTAAGTGATTATAATAAAAGTGTTGTTTAGAAATTTTTTAACCAATGGACAGTGACAGTTAAATGTTTATATCGTGTGTGTGTGTGTGTGTGTGTGTGTGTGTGTGTGTGTGTGTGACGAGGGGAGAGGGTGAAGTTACCAACGCACATTAGTTGGTGAGTTCACAAACTAAGCGACCCGATGAGTGAGGAGAATAGATGTTGCATTCCAGAGCGATGATGAAAGTAATGCATATTCATGTTGTCGAGAGAAGAAATAATAAAAACGAAGAGAAATGAAGAAAAGAAGAGGGGGAAATCTATAATATGAAGGAGCGTTCGGTTAGCTGACTTTCTTTTAACCAGTTAACATCCATACTCTGGTAAAATACGTATTTAAAAATTTGGCCAGAAAACTCATCCTTCAAATATCGATCGATATAAACGACCCTGATTTTGGCAAAGAATCTCACACATGGGACCTCGATAGGTCTCAGGGAGGTCCCAGGTATGAGAGTTGTTGGCCAAGATGAGGGTCATTAAAATCGATCTATATTTGATGGACGATTTTTCTGGCTAAATTTTTTTAATACGTGTTTTTCAAGAGTACGGAAGTTAATGGTTATTAATGTATCTATGTCTATATTAGTCTGTTACTTACATGATAATAATATAACTTGACTTACTTGACTTATGAGCCTTTCGCACCTCTGTCATCGTGCTGTTGGTCTAACCAACGTTGTCCATCCGAAGCAATTGTCTGCGGTGCCTGAAGATCCGCAATAGTGTTGAGATTCGGTTGCCGATCTTCCAATGTCCGTAGATCTTGGTTGAGCCGGGCGGGTAAAGTTGTTATTGACCTTCCCCTAAATGAGTTTCCACACTTTGAAATACGCGGTCATTGCAATATTGGCAAGGATTTTCGAATTTCGTCTCAGAATATGATCAAAAAGCGCCATCTCTGTTCCAGATTTTCGACGGAGAGTGGTCTTTCCATTCGTTTTTATCATATAAGGATTTATTTGTGATTTTGGTTGGATACCGAATGTATATATATATAATATAACGTTTTTTGTTTAAAGAAGAATGCGTTCTTAAGAAGCTCATGTTCCTAAATAAACACTCAACCGAAATTGTATCGTCGCTTAACTAACTCTGGGAGTTTAAATGAGGCATTCTTTTTCTCTCCTCATATTGAGATGTTCAATACAGATTTGACTTTCTATCAGTGTAACAGTAATCAGAGGTGGTTGACTTGTTTAATACATGCATTGACACCAAGAAGCTTATAATATAAGCTTCTTGATTGACACCCACACACACACGGCATTCTTCCTGATCTCAGCCATATCTCTCTTCTCCTATTTCATCTGTCACAAGAAGAAGAGTATAGAAAAAATGATTTTGCTACAGTATTTTAATCACTTTTAGACATCACCAGCCACAAGACACGGTTGTGCCGTGAAATACTAACGACGAACAGACAAAATTATTAGCCTTACCTTTTTCTAGTGGGAACACTTGCGTCTCTTACTCTTACTGTGAATAGTTTCAAAGTTATTTCATATAATTTGTGTTTACGTCGAACCAGTGGATTGAAACATTTCCGTGTCACTTCGTGCGGTCCTCTTTACTTACCCCATTCGTAAATAACAGTCATTGATTGATTCATTCATTCACCCTTTCATTCATTCATTCACCCTTTCATTCATTCATTCATTCATTCATTCATTCATTCATACATTTATTTATTCATTCATTCATCAGTTCAATCGTTCATTTATTTATTAATTCATTCATTCGTTTAATGGTATATTTTTTTTATACATCGATAATTCGTTTCTTCTATTAACAGATTAATGGTTATCATTTCAATTGCTATGATCTACCGCAGCGTAGCGTCTTTGGGTGCCATACTGTTATGACAAATATGCCAGCGATTCCCTTTTCAAATCCGCCACTCACCCATGTCATAATAATTAATTGCAAATATTACACAGTACGATGTACGTTAGTCACAACGATGAACCTTATCTTTAGTGCTTTGAGGTGATGCCTTTTAAAAAATTATTCTTCTTCTTCTTTTTCTTCTTCTTCATCATCATCTCATCGTCATCATCATCATCATCATCCTCACCATCATAATCTATTGCCTTTTGTTGTTGTTGCTTTTATTGCCACCATAAAATATTAGTACTGACATTCTTTAAGCAGTTCATAACCGTTTAGATTTAGGTCCCACGCATTCCATAGGTTCATACCCAATAATTTAGAAAACAAAAACAAAAAAACAAAACAAAAAAACAAAAAAACAGAAGCTATACCCAGTGATTGAATTAACTATTTTTTTTCCAGGAAGACAAATGAGTAGGTTGATATTAATAATGGCTTGGGATTTTTTTTTAAAGAATGCCTCACTCAGTTTACTTTTAAGTTTTAAGAGAAGTTAATTTACGATACCTGTTTGAGTTGTTATAAACCACTTTGCAGAAAAATACCACTTGCTTCGAGTCCTGAGTCCCCAGAAAAAAAATGTTCTTGAACTTTTTGCCTTCTCTATGCTACTCGGGAATGCTAATAGAGTGATGAAATTTAAGTTTTTAACCTAATTTTGTAAACAAAATTGATTAGGCAGTTTTTGGAATTGAACTTGTTTTTTCATGGTCTTTTATTGAAAGAATGCGTGTGTTTCTCGTTTCAGTTCAGTGGTGTCAAAATGGACTAACCTATAATATAATGTTTCAAATACTTTATGTTCTTTTTCCCTCGGTTTTTATTTATTCATATTTCTGTTCTAATCAAGTTTCGTTCATCGTTATTTAACCTCTGTAATCAACCTTTTTTAAAACCATATAAATTGATTGATCTTTAATTAAAAGATTTTTAATTTTGGTTTTAAATGTACAAGTAACTCTTGGAAACGTTTTAATAATACGGGATAGGGATAGTTCACTTGTGGTTAAAAACTGACAAAATTTAAATCATAACACGAGGGCCGTAAAGTTGAGGCCTGTTTATTTAAAGAGCTAATATAATGCACGAAATCTGTTTCCTCCTGGAAAATCATGACCCTTCTAATAAAGCCAGTTATCCAGTGAGTTGTGTATTTATCTTAGTTTTGCACAAGTAAAATAATGTGATTGAATCGGGGGTCGAACGTATTCCCTCAACAGGCTCACCCGTTTATTGACATATTTATTTATCCAACTCTCTTCGCTTTTTAGGGAGGGTCAGGCTGTCTGGTTGTAATGGAGTAGGGGCAGGTTGCCCGTTATTACAATAAGGTCTTGTTGTCATCGGGAAATTCCGTATTCGTTTTTATTTAAGTTTTATAAGTTTTATTTTATTTTCACTCCGGAGTTTGTAGTTCTAAGACATGTGTTTGAGTACGAACAGTAGTTCAAAGACGAGTGTTATCACAAACGGACATCAAGTGGAACAATCAGTCTCTATTTTATTTAGACATAAAATGAGATGAATGAGGGGGAAAAAACTTGAAGAAGGCAACAGTTGATTGTCAATTTATTAGCTAGTGGGAATTCCCCGCTGTTCTGTGGTTTGCAGCTGATAGTGAAATTCAGTAGTAATCGTATTTTTAAAATGATTTGTAAATAAGTTTTGCCATTCTTCGACAAAATGCCTTCGTTTTGGCCAGAAAACTTTAACAGATAACAAAAACATGTTGCCCGGATCGATCTTATCAGCAACATTCGTGTGCGAGTGAATGCTCTCTATCTATTGAACTATAGGAGTGAGCCCTTGGACCTCTTTACCATATTTATTTATCCAACATCCGCCTGTAAAGAGAGGTCGAGCTACCTGGTTATTTTGGAGTTGTGACGGGTCACTTGCCAAATTTTACAAAGGTCACACCGCCAATCAAAAATTCCGTTAGGGATGAGGCCTATACGTGTTTTGTTATATATATATATATATATATATATATATATATATATATATATATATATATATATATATAATATATATATATATATATATATATATATATATATATATATATATACACATATGTGTGTTTGTGTGTGTGTGTGTCCTTTTTTCATTAAAGGTATATTCACCTTTTCTTTCTTTCTATATGTTTTTAGGCTGGTACCCAATGTTACAAGTTCGCAGATACTGTGTATTCCTCCACAATAATAGTGTACAATAACATAGGCCTAGTAATAATTCAAATGAGATGTT
>NC_088361.1:61004122-61014122 GCF_034508935.2 Berghia stephanieae | reverse complement strand
CCTCCTCCTCCTCCTCCTCCTCCTCCTCCTCCTCCTCCTCCTCCTCCTTCTTCTTCTTCTTCTTCTTCTTCTTCTTCTTCTTCTTCTTCTTCTTCTTCTTCTTCTTCTTCTTCTTCTTCTTCTTCTTCTTCTTCAACTTTTTTTTAAGAGTGAAGGTCTGGTCCTGAAGGTACATAAAGGATGATGGGACAAAGATAGTCTAACGGTCAAGAGGATTTTTTTTAAAAGCCAGCAGTTCTTGAATACGAAACATGAATGAATACTTGGTTCTACACCAAAGAGATCTATAATATCGCACGTAATAGGATTACTCCAATGCCTTATAATTGCGTGTATGTGAATAAGCCATCATGAGTTGTTGCGATGAGTATTTTACTACACGTGCTTACTACTACTGAATAAATAAATAAAGGCGGTGCAGAAGTGCCAAATTCAGTGCAACTCTCTCTCTCTCTCTCTCTCTCTCTCTCTCTCTCTCTCTCTCTCTCTCTCTCTCTCTCTCTCTCTCTCTCTCTCTCTCTCTCTCTGCGTGTGTGTGTGTGTATTGATGTTGAAACAACTAGTGTATTACGAAGGTAGGTCACCATGGCTAGTGGTCAGGAAAGGGTCGCAAGGTTAATCCCCCTTATCTGTCAAGTGTTTTTGGATTGCTTTCGATTGCTTATTTTTGTCTTTTCTGCGCTAATTATTTTTCGTCTTTGTCTGTGAAGAAGTGGGCCCGATCCCTCTGTTTTGATCATTAGTAATAATATACTTTCCATGAATGCTACCTGATGTGTTTTTGAAAACACTTCCAGCTCGCTTTGACCGTATGAATGGTCCTGGGGTTCGATTCATGTGTAGTAGATAGCCCTAGTTAGTTTTCATCACGATCTGTCCGAGGAGTCGAACGGCTCCTTGGTGTCATACAACACGCTCTCATTGTATGGTAATATCATTTTGAATATGCGTTAATAAATCATTTAATTATTTATTTTTTGTTTTATTTACCCTCTGTAGCGATATTATGTTGGAATGTTAACAAGAATAAGTAAATAATTAACACCGCACGCCGCTAAAAACGCGCGAAAGCCTCATCAGGTCCCTGCATATCACAATCAGGCCAACCATTTTCTCAGCTCACATTTGCTTTAGAAATCCCACTGTGATATTTTGAAAGAATCCTTTTTTTTTTCTCCCCCCCCCCCCCCCCCCCCCCCCCCCCCCTAACAAATCTGAATGGTTGACTTCAGACCCCTCAGAATGTTTCCCGTCCACTTCATGGTATAACCATCGGAGAGTCGTTCATTCTTTTGCTATCTTATTTTCACCTGTTAAATTTTCTATTACGGTTCACCTTTATTGTCGATGGAATAGATTTCACACGCTTTTCAATGTCGGTCGGGGTGCATTCACTGTTAATGTTCACACTTTGCTTTCCCGTGAAAGTAAACGTGATATTAGTTGAATCGCTCCAGGCAGTGAGCTAGCTGGGTGGATGTAGCGTTTCTCTGTTGGCGTTTATTTTAGCGTCGTTGGTGATGATGATGATGATGATGATGATGGTGATGCCAGATTGATAAGAAATGCAGGAGGGGTGTGGGATTTCCACAATCATTTTGTTTCACTCAGTCAGGCGCGGCAGCGGCAGCGTAGAGAAGTCCACGCTATGCTGCTAGTGCATTCGAGGGATAATGGGTTTGTTGTTAGAAGCTAGACAAAGACCACTCTGTCGTGTGTTTTTGCTATAATGTTATAATATTGTAATCGACATTACGAAGTGTGAAAATTCACCATTACGCAAGTTTCAAATATTATGGGATAGATCACACTTTTTGAAAATTAAACTCGAATGGATTACATGGATATTCGTGAGTGAATGTATTATAAAATTTCACGTTTGCGAAGGGATAATTATTTTAGTTTGTGTCTTTGTGTGGCGTGTTTCTCACTGGATTATCGTTTAAGTTTAAATACTGGATTTAGAAGCTACATCTAAAAACCATATAACCAGTTCGGTTATCGTTTCCCAATCTGTAGGTGAGTTGAGCGTATAGCATTTTATGTTTTGTTTGTTTATTTATTTATTTATTTATTTATTTATTTATTTATTTATTTATTCATTTGTTTGTTGATTTCTATATTTAGTTAGTTTGTTATTTGTTTATTTAATTATTTATTATTTGTCCCTATACCTTTGATAAACGTTCTAGACAGGGCTGTGTTTATGATCATGAAATGACATACAAAGCTGTGCTGTGTGAAGCAAGTAGCAATGTTTATTTCAATGGCATTGTCAGATTTAGACACACTTGACTGAGTATTGAAAGTTTTTTGTTTTTTTAAGAAGGTATTTACTTTGAGTCAGCCTTGCCTACGGTGCTGTATCCTAGTATAAGCCATTTGCATTTGATTTTATTGGCAGCATGTGCGAATTCAAACAAAGAGAAAAGGGTAAAAAACGGCAGAGTCGCATTTTAATTTTAATTTTTTGAAAAAATTCTTTTTCCAATGTAAATACAAAATTCGAAGATATGAACACTTTTTTTTTCTTAATTAATATTTTACAATATAGATAAATTCTTTTATCTAAAAATGCTAATTATATTATGACATTCTCTGAAAGATAAATTAAACATATAGATACAAGTGTACCCCACCCTCATCCACAATCTGAAGGTGACTCGCCCGTTGTTTCCTTTTGTGCTCTTCAAATGATAACAGATTGCCTTTCTCGTAATTAAATCATTGATCCGAGTTGTTAAAGCAATGAAATAACTGATAACTTGATTTGTATATTTTTTTATTTATTTAGTTGTTTATTTATTCATTCATTTATTCATTTGTTTGGTCTTTGAGGTCATTTCCCAAACGTTGTTTAAGGTGAAATAAATTATACTTAAATTGTTAATATTACTCGTGTTAGTAAATATTTCTCTTTCTTGGTTACCTTTTCTTTTCTTTTTTTTTTTTTTTCTTCTTCTTCTTCTTCTTCTTCTTCTTCTTCTTCTTCTTCTTCTTCTTCTTCTTCTTCTTCTTCTTCTTCTTCTTCTTCTTCTTCTTCTTCTTCTTCTTCTTCTTTTCTTTCTTCTTCCTCTCTCTTCCTCTTCTTCTCTCTTCTTCTTCTTCTTCTTCTTCTTCTTCTTCTTCTTCTTCTTCTTCTTCTTCTTCCTTCTTCTTCTTCTTCTTCTTCTTCTTCTTCTTCTTCTTCTTCTTCTTCTTCTTCTTCTTCTTCTTCTTCTTCTTCTTCTTCTTCTTCTGGGTGGGGTTCCTGACCTCCCATAGTGGGCAGGGAGGTACATACTAGTGCGGGGCGGTCCTTGGCAAGCTTAAGGACCACGGTCCTACGGTCCTTGGGAAATGAAGACCGCAAGGACCGGCCCTAGGACCGGTCCTTTTCGACATTGAACATTCCTGAGAGACTGTTGGAAATTCGAACCGGTTTGACCTTTGAGACCGTGGGATCGTTCATTCTTGAACCGTTAAAGACCGCTACACGATGAAAACCGTGGTCTACAGGAGTAAAACCCACGGAGTAGTCACACTCATTTCAAATTGTAATCTAATTAGAGAAGAGGGGTGATGCCTTCTTTATTTGCTCACCGTACTTCATTGTTACTTCGATAATTTAATAAAATTTGAAATTTATCCCCATTAACGGAGATAATGGCATCGCCCAAGGCGTTGATCGAGGTGTTCGTGGCGTTGATACACACACGCAACTCCTACCCCCCCCCCACCCCCCCCCCCCCCCCACACACACACATTAGAGGGCAGCGAGCATTGAAGAGTAAGAGAGAGACGTGAAATTATAATAAGAGGGGGTGGATGAGTAATAAGAGGGGTCGATGGTGACTTTTCGCCAGATCTAACAAACTCAGCTACCCATTCATTGCTGAGTAGACAGGGATTCAGAAAAAACTCGACTGCACCCGGGATCGATCTCTGGCCCTTTGCGTATAAAGAGAGTGCTCTATCAACTGAGCTATCGGGTCCCCAAATATTCTATTGGACTTTTTTAAAATTCAGACGTTATAACTGGATTTTTTGGAAGGAAGAAACTAATGAAACTCATATTATTTGATTAGTAAAAACACCAAACGAAATTTTAATATTATTGTATTATTTTAAATGACAACACTGCGATAGAAAGGAGTGGTGACAAGAGATGGACAAAAGAAAACAAAAAATCGGATTTGCTACTTGCTAGGTTCGACACACACACACACACACACACACACACACACAAACACACACACATCTTTAGTAGTCACATACATTTCAAACAATAACCCATTAGAGAAGAGGGGTCATGCCTTCACCATAGATCATTGTCATTGCGATCATTATGGTGTAGTAAATTTTGAAATTTACCCCGTATAATGGAATCGTCCAAGGCGTGCGCCTCCTGTTCCCCCCATCTCACACCCGAAAGGGCGGTTTGCGGAGTGGAGGGAGGTGGTCGTCTGCCTCTATGGTCGTCTGTGTCGTTTAGTGTATGGCAAAGGGGGGTGGGTGCGATTAATTAAGTGGGATGGGTGGTGATTGGTGGAAGATAGGCTACCGAGGCAACGAATCGCTGGGAAGTAGTAGGCTATGGCGCAAGACCGTTGAAAGGTGATAAGAAGTGAGGACCGCCGCCGGTCTTCCCCTATGGGACCGGTCTCCGGTTCACAGCTAAAAGACCGTGGGACCGCCGGTCCAGACCGGTCTTCAGCGCGGCACTAGTACATACTGTGTCTTCTATCCCCCTATGTCTGTTTTCCAACATGCTTTCTGTCTTTGTCTTGGAATGAGATTACTTGGTTTTGTCCTGGCCCTGGATGGATACCCTAGCTGGGAGGGAAACAGTCAAATGTATAGTTAAGAGTTTTGGGAGATGATATTTTTTTCCTTGTAAATCATCTCCCTGTTATGCACTGTATTGTTTTGTTTAAATATTATATATGATTTTTAAACATTTGAGTGTATCCCTCTTCTTAGTTGGGACCTGGGCTTGTGTGTGGATGAGACTTTTAGGTGATCTCAAACTAAGTACTTTGATAGTGTGCTCTTGGAATCTACATCTGTTTCCTATTTGAACAAATTCCCCTTTGTCTTACCTTTTCTTGGGTGCTTTAATTGTAATTCTAGAACTTTTGACTATCCCATTTTCTTCCTTTTTACTGGCGCTGATATGACCTAAATGTGTTACAAGCGCCGTAAAACCCTTAAAAACAAACAAACAATCTTCTTCTTCTTCTTCTTCTTCTTCTTCTTCTTCTTCTTCTTCTTCTTCTTCTTCTTCTTCTTCTTCTTCTTCTTCTTCTTCTTCTTCTTCTTCCTTCTTCTTCTTCTTCTTCTTCTTCTTCTTCTTCTTCTTCTTCTTCTTCTTCTTCTTCTTCTTCTTCTTTCTTCTTCTTCTTCTTCTTCTTCTTCTTCTTCTTCTTCTTCTTCTTCTTCTTTCTTCTTCTTCTTCTTCTTCTTCTTCTTCTTCTTCTTCTTCTTCTTCTTCTTCTTCTTCTTCTTCTTCTTCTTCTTCTTCTTCTTCTTTCTTTCTTCTTCTTCTTCTTCTTCTTCTTCTTCTTCTTCTTCTTCTTCTTCTTCTTCTTCTTCTTCTTCTTCATCATCTTCTTCTTCTTCTTTTATTTTTTTTTTCCCTTTATTTTTTGCTTTCTTTCTTGATTTCTATATTCCTTTCTTTCTTGTCTGCTTGCTTTCTTTCATACTTTCTTTCTTTCTTTCTTTCTTTTAAATTATCCTCATCCTTATTTTTCCAACGTTCTAATTCCATAGTACAGTAAAACCAGAAGTTCTCTGGTAGCACATTAAAAGAAGAAGAAAAGAGAGAATTCAACACGTGTTCCACCCTTATGCTTGACCTACAGAAACAAATCCCTTTAGTCAACATATCCAACGGAATGAATAGTGAGACAAGCTAGTTGAATCGTTTCGAACTCTTTAATAAATTTCTTTTCATGTAAGTTAAATTCCATTCCACCGTGTGAAATTCTGGGGTTATACGGTTAAGTATTTAATATTCTCTTTTCATGAATATATTTATATATTTCTTTATTTGTTTGTGTCTCCTCGCTTTTTCATATGCTTGACGAGTTACATTGGGATTCATGAGGTGGTAAACTACTGCGTGTGGTTGTCTTTTATTCCTTTTCTCCTCGACATAATTGATTGTGTGAATCTTTGTTGTTGAACGCTGTGTATCTTGTGGGAGTTTATTAAAAACAAAATTATTTGTCAACACATCATCAGTGTTGGAAAAACTTAGTCACAAAATGCGTTTTATTTTTACACACACACACAGGCACGCGCGCACACACACACATTATTATTATTATTATTATTATTATTATTATTATTATTATTATTATTATTATTATTATTATTATTATTATTATTATTATTATTATTATTATTATTATTATTATGGTAACCTGGCCAGTCAATGATGGATTCCGTAAGTGATAGTTGGTAGTTCAAAAGGACGCATAACAGTCGACCGTGTGAATTGGGAATTTTATCCCACATTATGACTTGCTGTTGGGAGAGGGGGAATACATTGTGAAGCGCAATGATCATGCTGAAATCATGGAAATACGGTATAAAAATGGGCTTATTATTATTATTTGTTTTGACTTGTTTTGCGGTCAGGGTCTTTAGGAAAATCCTGTCTTTTGGCCAGAACAGGTAAAACATTAAGTAGTTTCAGTGATTGTCCAAAAGAAATTTTTTTTTTAATCACGTGGTGCTTTGGCTTTCTAAGATTGAACAACAAAAATGACCTTCTAGTGACAGCGAAAGTATTCAGGGGGAAAATGCCGTCGTTACTTTATTAATTTGTCTTTATTACTACATATATTCAAACTTCTCCCACATTCATGATCAAAGAGAACATCCGAAACGTCCACTTACAATCCCTTCTTTTCAACAATTGAATATAGGCATTCTCTTCACCGTTATAATGTAGAGGTCAAGCGGTAAAGGGATTTAAATTATTATTATTATTTTTTTTTTTTTTACATTTATATTTTTATGTGGCATTCCTATCCGAAGGCTGGGATAATAAATATTCGTGTTTTATTCCATTTTAATGTACTTTGTTCACCAGTTAACTGCCGTACCGTGAAAAACTCGTATTTAAAAATTTGGCCAGAAAAATCGTCCTTAAATAAATATCGATCGATTTAAACGACCCTCATCCTGGCAAAAACTCCCCAAACTTCGCGCAAGTCCCAGGTTTGAGAGTTTTTGCCAAGATGAAGGTCATTTAAATCGATCGATATTTGAAAGACAGGTTTTCTGGCCAGCTTTTTAAATACGTGTTTTTCCATACTACGGCAGTTAACTGGTGAAAAGTTGATGAATATTGAAATAGGGTATCTCGTGCTTTGTGATGTATATATAGCCGAGTCGTACAGGTGTTGTTGATACGTGGAAATAAACGTGATGTCCGTGTTGTCACATGTAAATGAAGACAATAAACCTGTTGTTTTCTTTTTATTTCCCTTCATACTATTATGATTGCATGTGTAAAGGATAAATCATATTATGCGTTAGTGTCTATCTATCTATCTATCTGTATCTGTCTGTCTATCTATCTATCTATCTATCTATCTTTCTGTCTGTCTGTCTGTCTTTCTTTATGTATATCTCTCCATTTGTCTATCTTTCTTTCTTTCTTTCTATATCTATGTCTATCTCCATAAGTCTCTCTCTCTCTCTCTCTCTCTCTCTCTCTCTCTCTCTCTCTCTCTCTCTCTCTCCCTCTGTGTGTGTGTGTGTGTGTGTTTGTTTGTGTATGTTACACACTTACTTAGTTGGTGGGGAGGAGGGTAGGGAAGCGGGGGGGGGGGGGGGGGGGGGGGGGGGGGGGGGGGGGGGGGGGGGGGGGGGGGGGGGGGGGGGGGGGGGGGGGGGGGGGGGGGGGGGGGGACAAATTAGCCTCTTTAAGCAGCTGTCACCTCATTGACCCTTATCTTTGAAATGAAATGATGATGCTTGGCCAAGTTATGCACACAGTTTTTTTTTAGTCTTAGAATCTCATTTTAAATTTCAAAACGAATGGAGATGCAAATATTTCATCAAGCCTCAGCTATCTGACGTGAACTTGAATAATTCCTTTTAACACAAACACACATCGTTTTTATTACAGGTTGGAGTTGTCGAGTACTTCTTATCTCAACCAGAAAATAATTATAACGAGATTCCTTACTGTTTCTTTCCCTTTTCTTGCTCTATCAGGGTGAAAAGTTTCCGTCCTGCTAGAGATTAGCTAGTTCTCCAGAGAGTGAACCAGCTGTCGTGTGTAAACCTCCCAACACTAGCCTACTACCAATCCATCCCGTACCCTCCTTCCGCTTGCATGCATGATGATAGTTACTATTTTTATGATCATGATTTATCATTACGTATTACATACATTCTTACTGTAAGATTCTTGCCTTCTCGTGCTGGATGGAATTACCTCAGCTTGATACTTAAGAAGTCCGCCCTGAATATATACAACCGTGTTCTGAATAAGACATTTTTTAAAAATTGGCCAGAAAACTCTGCATTCAAATGTCGATCGATTAAACTGACCCTCATCTTGTTTAATTTTATTTTTTTAAGAACTTTAAAACCGGGGACTCGCGCCCTTATCTTATCAAAAACTCTCAAACCTTAGGCTCAGGATCCCAGTTTGTTTTTTATTTATTTTTTTTTATTATTATTATTATTATTATTTTATTTATTTATTTATTTATTTTAGAATTTAATTAATTTTTTTAAATAGACCAGTGTAATTTATCGATCGATATTTGAAGGACGAATTTTCTGGACAAATTTTAAAAAATTGTATTTATTTATTTATTAAGAGTACGGCAGAATAGTGCACATTTGCTGCCAACGGCACGATGAACAGTGTCAAGTCTTGGGGGGGGGGGGGGGGGTGAATATGTTCTCTCTCTCTCTCTCTCTCTCTCTCTCTCTCTCTCTCTCTCTCTCTCTCTCTCTCTCTCTCTCACACACACACACACACACTCCCTACTCCCTGTCCGATGACAGTGACGTAATTCTCTATTTGCTGTCTTGAATCATTTATTTCCTCTATCGAATAATATAATTGGCGAGCATAATATTACAGCAAAAACACCAGTAAATAATCCCATTTATTGTTCCTCCTCCAATCTTAAGTGATTCGATTTCCGTATGTTATTATCTTACCTACTCTAACCCACCCACCTTCCAACTTCCGTAATACGTACTACCTTCACGCAACAATAAGCAATGTACGTCACGTTAGTCTTCTTACCTTTGTATGACGCCCCCCCCCCCCCCCCCCCCCCCCCCACCCTCACACACACACACTCCATTTGTTATTTCTTGGTGCCTGGTATTTGAATGGCATTGATAAGAAGAAGGGATGGAATGACGTCACGGAATGGTCTGTTGTGTCTAATGGAGATTACTCATGGAGTTTGAGTCGGAATAGAGATAGATATGAACTGACTGTGCACGCACGCAGTAAGTGGATTATCTACTATCAAATAAATCTGATATGGTGGCAATACAATATCGTCCCGATCAAATACTGTCGGGCTTATTTCCAGATGGAGACACTCAGATTTTTCTTAGAACACCTGGATTTCCCCACTACCATCAGACCTGCCAACACTCCTGAATTTATCAGGGAAATTCATGAGTTTTGTTCTCAATCCAAAGTTCTCTGACTTCTATTTCCCGATTTTGATTGCATTTTAATATTTCAGACAAACCATCATCCTGCCCCTCATCATTATCTCTTCACATAATAATCTTAGGCCCACATAATATTTCAGTATTTTATCTAAAAAGTTTGCAACCCTGCACTCTTCTTTTCTCCCTCTTTTATATATATATATATATATATATATATATATATATATATATATATATATATATATATATATATATATATATATATATATATATTATTTATATATATAATATATTTGAGTGTTGGTGGGTACTCGTAGGTACGAAAGTGCTCGATAATGATGGTTAG
>NC_088361.1:60951622-60999122 GCF_034508935.2 Berghia stephanieae | reverse complement strand
TTATAATGATAATAATTGTAATTATCATCATCGTCATTATCATTTTAATGGTCTATCTTTGAATATTAAAATCTTGGAGAAGAAAAAAAAATGATGTGAATATTAAAAAATGAGTTATTATTTTAGAATTTCCTTTGTTCTTTTCACAGTACCAAAACGCTGAAGCTTCTTGTAGTACCCAAAGATGAAGACATTCTTCAGATGGTAGGTAGACTTATATTTCCAATTACTTTCGTCTTAGTTCCCATTTTCTCTTGGTCACTCCAAGAGTCTTTATCACAATGTTCATTTGTTTCACAGTACTTCATTTGTTACCCTTATAAACCATTTTGTACAAAGTTGCCGTACAACAGAGTTCCCATGTCTAGTACTCTTGTGTCAGCTATCTTACAATATTGATTACTGCTTTTAGCGAGGTACTCATTCATTCCTGTGTTGTTTGAGCTCATCTTTTGATTATGATGACCTGCTCCAAGGTCAAATTCACTTTATCTAGCGGTGAGTCTCTCACCTTAGGACCGGAATGTCTTTATTCAAAATCCCACTGAAGAGACCAGGATTTCTTTTTGTGACCTCAGAATTTTTGTGGCTGTATCCATATTGCACCATTTTAGATAGGTTTTTACATGGAGCTGTCCATTTTAGATGAACTATAAAGTTGAAAAAAGAAATCACACAAGTAAAACTCAGGCCTTTAAATAAGACAGAGCACTGGCCCAGTCATTGATGCCTTTATAAAAGATATCATTATGTTTCTCTATCTCCAGACCTATCAGTCGGAGGTGGTGGGGGACTCAGTGTTTGCCAGTAACTCTTCTCTACAAGACTCAACCTCAGGCAGCTCTCAGCAACTATATAACTCAAGGTGATTTATAGACAAATTAAAATATATGATTTGGACTAATCAATTTTGTATATAGATCTACCATTGCTTAACTTACTAAAGTTGAAACAGAACTATCTTCAATTTATATATACCCATAATTCAATTTGGTTACAGCAACCATTTTTGCAAAGTATAATAAGAATTTTAATAAATAGCGAGTCTTTTTCTTCTTTTCCTCAGCTGCTTCTCAATACACAACTTTAAAAATTTGTATGAACCTCTGAATCAATTTGTCTTAATTAAAAAATATTTTTTCATGATTTTAGAACAATAGGATAGCATTTCGCTTATTACAACTATATTAAAATCGATAACTGGTAAGGATCAAAACTCATAGATTTACAGTATCAAAATTATGAATATCTTCCGCTTATCCATTTTGAAGGAATTTGTTAAAATGGAATGCTCAGTTAATTGAAACTTATACGATATACAAACAGTATCTGAATATGAAGGAATGAATGGCGATCCTTAACTATCATAATTCTACATTTTATAACTATCAATACTCATGTCTGATGAATACAAATGAAAGTGAGCCTTACGCACTTCCAACATTAGTTTGATTGCAAAATTTTGAGATAGCTTGATGTTTGTGCTAAAGAAGATTACATAAATTTAATGTAGACTGGTCAAAAGTAGAAATTAATCAATCTATGATACAGTGTTTCCACAAATATGTGCATGTGTTATTGTTATTAATCTGATGTTTGAATACAGATAAAGATGAGTATTTTCAGTTTTTCATTGCTTTGAGTGGTTGGTTGTTGTTATCTCCTTGTATATTTGCTCACTTGTGAAATTTTCAAAACTGTTCTAATATACTGCAGTGTATGATTTATAAAAATTGAACTGAGAGGAAATATAATAAATAATATATGAATTCAGAAAATAGCTTTGATAATTATCAAATTTAATGATTCAAGTTATATTCATGTTGATTCTCCTATATCCCCAGCAATGAACGTCAACGCTTATCCCACAATCAGCAGCAGCATTCTCATCTAGCTGGGAAATACAGATCTGTCTCCTGTGAACAAGAATTTCTTCAGTCCCCTAGCCCTACTAACAGGAAAGCTCCACCACTTCATCAAATTCAAAAGCAAAAAGCAGCTTTTTTATCTCAAGACTTATCGTCATCATCGTCCCACTCATCACCATCCTCATCAGCAGCAGCCAAGATGAGTATCGCCTCCAACATACCAAGTAAAACTAAATATTCCTTTGGCCTCTATTTCCCACCCAAAACAACAGCCCAGAGTAGTGTTAGCAGAAGTAGTGCTGGCATCAACAGCAGCAGAACTATCAGCACTGAGAGCTTAGGTGCACAGGGAACTGAAGACTCCTTACCACTCAGCAGCAGGCCTTCAGATTCAAGTGGTCTGCAGAGGAGATCATCCGATCCCAAGTACAGAAAGTCATCTTTAGATGAAACATCTTTCAAGGGTCAATCGTCATCTTCGGCAAGATCCAGAGATTATTTCATCAGATACTCTGCAGATAAATCCAATAGTGATGCAGCTAGAAATAGTAATAAATATTCACTGAGGCATTCCACTCATGAAAGATCTGGTTCTGATAAACCTGTTTACATCATAACTCGATCTCAAACTGTGTCATCAATATCTCCTACCCATTCAGTTGGAACCCCTTCCTCTTTAACCTCATCACCGTACTCAAGGCGTTCTGGAGATTTCTCTAAAACATCTAGAAGACGTATCAGTGGTGATGAAGCAGAGTGTAAGTCAGAACTCTCTAGACAAGTCAGAAATGTATCAGCTTCTTCAGCAGATTCATCAAAATCCATCAGTGGCAGCAATTCTGGCAGGATTAAGTCTGATATTCATGTTTCCTCATACACGAGGGATACTAGCAATGGAGTGGCAAGTCAGAACCAACCTACAGCAAAAGTTACCACAACAACCACCACTCCTTCCTCATCAGCAAATAATAACAGCAGTGGGGGAGCTGCAGAAGGAGGCACTAAAACTTTGGTCGTACGCATTCCATGTGATCAACAGCAACCTATTGTCACCATATCTCAAGGGAGAGAATCCACAAATCAAACCCCTATTAGACAGAGTTATGGAACAGCTTTCGCTCTCAAAAGAGCCCCTACAGCTACTCATATTGAAATTCAGAAAGCTATAGGTAAACCTATTGTGTCACAACGCAAGACTCAGTTTGAGTTGAAAAGAGAGGAACCTTCTCAGCCAACTGCTAGGATCACTCATCATAACAATAGGTATAAAATGGAAATTGATCGTATACGAACACAGCCCAAGTTTTCGAGTCTAGCAAGTCGCAAGGCCAGCTTTGAGCAGTCCCCTGACAGGGACTACGATGAGGATGGGAGAGAGATGACTCCAACAGGAACGGATCCTGGCTCAGCTAATCAGAGTCCTAAGCCAGTGGTTAAAGTAAGTCATTCAAAGGTGGAGACCAATTTAGTTCATTTTGTTGTAAACACCAATAAGTTGGTCCGATGTCAGTGATAATTTGTTAGCGCATCAAATGCAGGATAATATAAAATTTTACATATCATTTCATACTTATAATTTTATAATCCTGACAAATTTTCTGTGTCTCAAAAGACAAATTTATGAATATTTATAACTTTACCAAAATCAAAAAAGTCATGATGGAGATCAGACGTTGTGATATTGAGAATAAGGTAATTTTTTTTTCATTAATTATGTTTTGTTTCCTCCCACACTTCTCTCAATTTGTATCAAGCCAAAAATCTATCATGGAAACAGGTTTTCTAATATATTGTTTTTCTCTTGTCACTTTTTATAGATTCGTAAAATCTCGACAGACTCTGGGACTCCCTCGTCATTACTGTCTGGATATCGGGAAAGAAGTTCAACAGCTCCTAGTGGTTCATCAACCTCAGCAACTAACTTGGAATCTTCTCCCATCTGTATCTACGTAACTCCTGGCCAAGGGGTCAGTACTAACAATAAGAACAATAGCAACAAAAGACCACAACAAGACCTACAACAACAACAACAGCACTCGTCTATGCTGGTTTCTGTGATTCCAGGACAAAAACAAACAATGAAAGCATCTAATAAGTCAACAGCTACAGGAGAGACTACCATCCTAACACGGAGCAATTTATCTACGTCACCTTTTCAGGATGACACAATGTCTCACCAACACACACACCAGCATCACCGCTCCTCTCCGTCTCCAAGCAGTCTCAGTACAGGAACCATGGGTGACTCAGGGGTGTGGGTGAAGAGCTATCACAGTAGCAACGATATGCTGGACTCTTCTATATCCTCTTCTCCTAATCCTTGTTCAAAAACTACAGCAGTCAGTGGTGGTGGTGATGGTGTTGCTAGTGGTGGCAGTACAAGTGCAGGTGTGTTTGTGTCTGATCCTTCAAGTCAGGATTATACAGATGGCCGCCATCATCAGCTGTTTCCACGACAGAGACACCAGTCTTATATGGAGGCAATGAACTCACCTAGAGGTAAGATAAAAATTGATAATCTTGATTATTACATTAATGATGATTATAATAATTATTATTATAATAATAATGAATAATAAAAATAATAATTAATAATAATTATAATAATAATGATAATAATAGTTATGAAAGTGGTAATGATAACAACAATGATAATGGTAAGGATAATATTATTATTATCCTTATTATTATTATTATTATTATTATTATTATTATTATTATTATTATTATTATTATTATTACTATTACAGTCGACTCCACTTAATCGCACATCCTCGGGAGTGCGGGTTAGTGTGTCGATTAAGCGGAGAAGCTAAAAATAGCATCTAAGCACCAGCTTTCATGTGCGGTTCATGTAGGACCTTCTCCTCTGAGTTTTCTACAGGCATGGAACTGCCATGGCCAAGACATGGCCTCAACTGAAGATTTTTGTGGGTTTTTTTAAAATGTAATTTTGTTGGGGATTTTATTTTTTTTTTGGGGGGGGGGGGGTGGTTCTTTTTGTTGTTGGTTGTTTGTTTTTTGGGGTTTTTTCGGGGTTTTGTTGTTTTTTTTTTTGCCAATGTTGGCAGATCATGTGTCAAGCAATCGTCTTGGATGAAGTGGCGTAGTTTGTCCACCATGTCAAGTTTTTCAGTTTTTGTCAGGAGCGATGTGTCACATTCCAATGGCTCATCCTCATTTTCATTATCTAGACATTGTCTTTTGTGTGGTTGAATGGGGTCCAGTAGCTCCTGAGATTTCAATTCACCACTGATGGGTATATTGTTGTCCAATCAAGATGGAATCAATGTGTAGCGATTAAGCGGAAAAGGTGTGCGATTAAGCAGAGTGAATATATAGAAAAAATTCTGTTTTTCAGGATAAGCGAAGTGTGCGATTAAGCGGAGTGAACTGTATTATGATTATTATTATTATTATTATTATTATTATTATTATTATTATTATTATTATTATTATTATTATTATTATTACTATTATTATTATTGTAATAATTATAATAAATAATAATAATAATAATAATAATAATAATAATAATAATATTATAATAATAATAGTAATAACATTAATAGTAATAATAATAATGATAATAAAAACAGTCATAGTAAGAATACAGGGTGGTTTGTCATTTTTTTATTGAGGTGAATGGTTATGAAATTGAGTAAGGAACATTTCGACATTTGCATGAAATGGAAAATTCATTCAGAATTTGATAAACTATGCATATAGATTGAACAAAAGTAACGATTTAGTGCAAAAGCTGCTTTTCCATATAATTAGAGGAAGAAAAACAAAAAACGATATTTACATCACATTTCAATATAAAAGTCACAGTTTTGATAACAATTATGATCAATACCATTCATCATGATTAGCAAGCAAATTAATCATGAATACCAGTGTGATTTATTGTCCTCCATGTTTCCGCGTGATCACCACTATTTCTCCTTGACAAGTCAATTCTCCTTTTTAAGTCAACTCAAGTGTTTGCTAATATCTCTTATGTAACTGATTGCATAGCTTTTTTATTATTAGTCCGTGCTCATCCTTATCGATACTCTTAAGGGTCTATAAAATAAAGGTATTTTAAACATAAAACACAGCTTTCTTGTTCGCATGACACAGGTCTTGTTATCAAGATGAGATTCCAGGCTTATTTTAGTAAAAAAGAAAGCAGGAGACCTTTTCTGATATGATGAGAATTCTATTTCAAAAATCAGTAACTGGATAAATAAAATTGAATAATTTATCTATGCAAAGCAAAAAGAATAATGATCTCGAGTTGAATCATTTTTCTAGAATTTCACTTATATAACAAGTCACCTAAAACATTCACCTTTAGTAGTAGTAGTAGTAGTAGTAGTAGTAGTAGTAGTAGTAGTAGTAGTAGTAGTAGTAGTTGTAGTAGTAGTAGTAGCGCCATAGCCACCTAGTGGTAAGCAAGAAAAATGGGCGTTTGTGGAGTGGGCTGGTTGGTAAAATACTCCATGTAAAAAGTGGCACCAAAAAAAGTGCATCCTCTAAAACCTCTGTTACAGTCTGTAACTCGAGTCAATTTGAAGGATAAATTAACCAAATTGAAACAAAACTAAAATCAACCATGAAAGCCTCATGCCAAATTTCAAAAGCCTAACTGGTCGGGTAACAGAATACAAAAATACGGCAGCTGCACATTTCAACAAAATACCTGTATGTGCATGAAAATTGAAATTCGTAATAATGGTGCACAAATTTCCAGCAATAAAATGATAGGTTTTTGTTATGGCACACCATGTTGGTTGTAATAAAGATACAAACTTCAAATATCCATTGTACCTTTTACTATAGATAGTTTTTTTTTACTCTCAAATTTCACAATGTGGTTCTAACATTGAGTGAGTTATTGCAAATTTTCATACCTCGCTTTTTTGGTGCCATGTGGGGTACATGAAAAGCTTGACAGTTTCATACTTCACAATGAGCCTTACCTTTGTATTTGTTTGTAATTTATGTGTTCAGTTTTTTTTTAAGAGGGGGTGGGGGGGGGGGGGGGGGGGGTTTGGGGAAGAGAAAGAGCAAGTTGTTGCTAGTTGATTTATTTTTCGTATCTGTACTCTTAAAAAACTGCATTTTTTGGCACCTCTTCCTAAAATGTTGCCAATAAGAAATGAGCATAGCATATGACATGTTGTGTAACAGTCTTTTATTTTCGTTCTTTTTCTCTAGTCATTTATTGACATTATCACAAATGTTCAACATACGTGCCAAAGTGAAAATTACTCCTTATTTCCACCCGGACTCGTTAAAATAAAAAGTATTGTCTGTTAATCAAATTTGACTAGTTGGTATACTGAGACATATAAAAATGATGGATAAAACATGACAACATAGCCATTAGAGGTTTGAAAAAAAAAAACCTGTAACATGCAAAATGAAATCAATAGATTTAAAGTGATGAAATTAATAGAAATAATTTCTGTCCCATACTAAAAGCTAGCACTCAGTCAGACTGAGCTTTCAGGTGGCCGGCATTCTCATGGAAACCACTGTGATAATTATGTGAATCTGTCTGGATATCTTTGTTATCTAGGCTATATTATAACTACTACTATTAATGATTTTATTTTTTTTGTTCTCATATGAACTCGCCACTTTAAACTTATTGAGCATTTCCTAATCATGGTTATGCACAACTATAATTGCTATACAATATTGTAATTTAATGCAGTTAAATTTCAACTTTAGTTTCTTAGAATTAGTGATTACATATTGACATTCATATCTCGCATTATTTATTCTTTTTACACTTCAAGTTATACTTTTTTGATATTAAATGTAGTGAAATTAGGTAAGATAAGCCAATAATAATAATAGTCTTGCTAAACTCATATATTTTTGGGAAATATTTTATATTTTCAAAAAAAATTTTCATTACAGATAGTGCTGCCATATCCCAATCCACCGATGCCCATTCACACCATCCTCATCAACAGCAACAACAACAACAACACCAGTTTTCACGAGGCATTCATACCCAATCCCCTCAACAGATGTTGGCTCAGTCCCAAGCCATCCCACATGTGCCATTGTCCTCTTCTTTAGTTTCTCCATCCCCCTCTGCGTCCTCCAGCACCACAACATCTCTCTCTCCATCACCGGCCTCCATCTACCCTGTTCAACCAAAGGAAGCAACCATCATTGTGGAAGATAGTGGATCTCACACAATGAGATATTCACCAGTCCCTCAATCAAAAACTGTAGCCAATCAGTCTCCTCATAGTGGCAGTAGTAGTAACAGTAGTCAGCATTATCACCGTCCTCCTCCTCCTCCTTCTTCTCCTCACCATCATCTGCAACAACAACAACACCAGCATCAGCATCTTCATCATCAGCCATTAAAACAACATAGTAATAGTGACAGTATGTTCCATGCTTCATCTTCAACACACAGTCTGGGTTCCATAATTGGAGAAGATCCTACTCAGCCAATTGGGATGACGGGTAAATCCTGTTTTCATATTGAAGATATTTTTAATTATGTTATATATTCTTTATGCTGTCACGATTCAAGCTATACAAACCAAAATATATTATAATACAGTCACATTACAATTCAGGGGGATGGGGGTTCCCTTTAAGTCTGGGAATTAAAAATAATTAAGATTGTTTATTACATAAAAGCTGGGACTTAGAGTTTCTCAAAATGTGGACAGATTTTTAAAATCGATTTAATGAATATATGAAAGTATAGTACATGGGCCACAAACTATTTCAATATAGAAGTATGGAAATTGGTCTAGTTCACAAAGTATTCAAGTCTTTCTTCCCATTGGATCCATTGATTTGTTTCAGATAAACAAGCATGGGTCCATATATTGCATTTTAATTGTTACACTTCGTTTAGTCAGTCAACAAACCGTGTAATACCAAATTCCATTTTTATATTGTACAAATTGCCTGTATAGCAGACCTTTGTGATGAGTGAGTAAAAAGGTAGACAAATGTATGATTATACTTTGTACACGACACAAGCCTATCAAATTTCCTTCTTACTTCTGGTTGAAGCACAGTATTTCACTTACATCAGATGAGGCCGATAATGTAACTTTGCAAGTTGGAAGAAAAAGATGAAACATATTTTGATGAAAAAATAACCAAGTTAACCCTGAAATGTAGAAAGAGCTAACTTTGTCAATTCAAGAGATTAACATAAGATCCCATTTGTCTAGAATAGACAAGAAAATGTTATCACTGTTAAACTTCTAAATTTTCACCAATCTTTTTTTTTGTCTTGCAAATATTTTTACTATTTTATTGCTGTCTTTTATAAATTTGAACAGGTGAAATAGGTCAAATGTATGATGCGCACAAAGACTCACACCAACTTAATCTGCATTTTCTTTCATATCTTGTAGTAATGTCAGCAAGTGACAGTGCTGTTTCTCTCTGTGGACCTGGTTCATCAAGTGATGTCAGTAAATCCAACACAAGCCTGTCTGTCACAATGAGAAAAAAAGCGCAAGGTAAAATGCCATTGATATAACATCAGGATTCTTCTCAAAAAACTTTCAGTCATCGAGTTCTAAGTTTCAAATCTTATGTTCTATGTGTCAAACATAAAATACATCTCCAAGATTTTTTGCGCCTTTTAAAAAGATTTTTTAAAAATATCTAATCGTAGGGAATGAGATGTGCAAATGGATTAGATATTACAAACATCATAAACGTTAGTTTGAGCTTCACTTTAGCATTTCAGGTTTGTCAGGTTTTTTCTTTCCCTTGGCAAGATTAGATTATCAAATCAAATTCAAAATTTAATAAATTTGAACAATTTCTGGAGACTGGCATCCTGATATAATTTCGCAATTCATTTTGGGGACTTTTTTTCCACCTTTTAAGAATGATTATTTATAAGCGTAAATTCACTTATACCACAGTATTTTTCAGAGTATTCAAAGAAATTCACTCATGTGTTTTTCCTTTTTTAAAATTTTAATTTTTGCCTACAGAGAGTCTGGAAGATCAAGCCAACAAGCTGCACAGACGGACTTCTTACCTGATGGCCACGGCTAAGGACAGAACCAACACAGTGCCAATAGAACAGGCCTTTTCTCCACAGCAGCCAAACTCGTCTGATAAGCAACAGTATGTATTTTTTCCCGCTCAACAATCTGTTTTTGTTTTCTACTATTGACTGGTAAATTTTTGTATGCTTAGTATGTTTTAACCAGAACTCATTTTAGCACTTTCTTAAAAGATTTAGTCAGGTAACGGTTCTGTCTTTCTCGAGAATGCCTTTACAAACTATAGGTCTGTATTGGTTTTAGTATTGTAATTTGTTCATATTTCATCTCAACTTTGTCTGGTAAATGGATTATTTATTTGAAACAAAAGTGGGAGTCACCTTGCTTTGTTTTCATTTTATCTTAAGATACTTATCTCATCTCTTTCATTTCAGACAACAGTCAGGTCCTGTTCGTCAACCAAGCACTGTCAAGTTAAACAAATTCTTTGGTGAACAGGTAATGTACTTTGAAATATTTTATTTATATTTTGGCATGAATCAGATAAGTAACAAATTTACACAATTTTTAGGTCCAAGCAAAAATGAACCCAGGTCTGGACACCAGGACAGATTGATCGAGGTGAAGATAAAATAATTCGAAACAATTTTCTGCAACTGATTTCCTGTCATATAGTAACATATTTATGAAATTGATCACTTAATTTACATAAAAAGACAATATTCTTGAACATTTAAAATACACAGTTTTAAGAAATCAAAAACCGATAATTGACCAAAAGTCTGGGGTTTGTTTTTTTAGCAACTCAACATTAAGTTACTAAAGTGAGAATTGTGACTTACATGATCTCAAAATGTAGAAAGTGCTGTAAATTTTCACACTGGCAAATCGAGAAACATGCAATTCCTTCAGGGAGATATTTATATACTTTATTCTATTCCTTTTCCTTTTATTACTCATTTCAATTAATATATTAACAAGCATGACATTGTTTTACATTGATGGGGTTGTTTAATTATTGGGGGTTTTTTTGTTTGGTTTTTCTTTTTTTTTTGGTGGGCGGGGGGGGGGGGGGGGGGTTGTTTTTGTTTTGTTTTGTTTTTTGCTGTTTTTTAACATTTTATTTCGATTTTGTTCATATTTGTAGTTGGAAGAAAATTTCTAAACTCTCACAGTAAAAGTTGCAAAGTATAAATGGGATGTAGCAATTTTTTCCTTTGTGTGTGTTTTTTTCCTACTAGTGTTTGTTACTTGAGTTGCACATACCGAGCTCTTGAAGAATGTTCCCTTTAAAAACTTTATTTGTCCTTTTGTTAGTCTACTAGGTTATTGATTCAATAGAAGCTTGACACTATTATCTTAAAATTATGAATGATATTATTACGTAGCAACCTGATAAACAACAGACATAAAAAATATTAATCAGACATATAAGGCAAATGGCATTTGATTTTTGGTTTATAAACAGAGGCTTTATTCAAAAGTAACAGGCATAACAAATTTCAAGGCAATTATTCATCATTGTGATGTATTGATTCAACACAACCAAAGTATCATTTTAGTCATACATTTGATATTTGTTCCCTTCAGATTCCAAGCATTGCAGAAAGTCAAGAGACAAAATCTGTAGATGACGATGAATGCACCCCGCCTCCTACTTCTCCCCCTGAGATTATAAGGAAGGGGCCGCTGTCCTGCAAGATTGCAGTCATGGAAGGAAAGGTTTGGGCAGATTGATCTTCTCTTCCCAATCATAAATTTAAACATGGGGTCAGCCCTTAGTCAGATCTCTCATGGGTTTAAAATTGCTACTGTTCATGAAAAAATAATTGTTAAAAATAATGATTTCAAGCAGTGTAAGGTCAACTTTCTTCCACATTTTCCAAAAATGCTTCCACATTGTCATCCTTATGGTGTACTTTATATTTTTTATCCTTGGGCCTGCATTAATAATTACTTGTCTTTTTCTTTATTGCGTGTAACATTAAATTAACAAATGAAAGACGCAAGTTCAGTTCAAGGATATAAGATTATTTTTTCCTGTTTACCAAGTAGCTGGATCAATCAAAAATTATTGTAGTTACATTACATGGGACTAGCCTCATGTGAGGAAGAATATAAAGATTATATTTTTCACATGTTATAAAGAAATAGGATCATTAATATGGTTGTGGTTTAATTCTGTGCTCTTCTGACTAAGAAGCTATGATATATGTTTTTTTGTTGTTGTTGTTTGATTGTGGGAGATTTTGTGTTTTCTTTTTTGTTGTTTTTTTTTACTTCTGGGGGGGGGGGGGGGGGGGGGTATGTTGTTTTTTTGTGTTTTTTTTTTCAAACTATTTGTGTTATGTTTTACAATTCCAGAAATGTAGTGACCGAACCTGGAAGAATGTCTATGCCATACTGAGACAGACTGAAATGTTTGTTACAAAAGATCCCAGCTCCTCTGTGAGTGATAATGTTTATTTTTTGTTTTGTCTTATGGTGTTTTATTTTTTCAAACGGAGATAAATAGGCACATAACAACAGCAATAAATTAGTTGAAAAAAATGCTAAGGATTGGTAAAATATACAAAACTTTTTTATTTTATTTCCACCTGATGACTACTTACCTTATCCCTTGTAAAGCTCTTTGAGCATGTTTAGTGGATATTGTGCAATACAAATGCTCTAGATTTTTTTTGTGTGTGTTTTTAAAAAATCAAATTGACTTTGTATTTGTCTCTATTGGTAGAAGCAGAAGATAAGATCTGTTGTAATGCCTTGTTATGTTAATCACTTTTGAAAACATGACATTACTTTTTAACCGTCTTTAAAAAGGTAGAAGCAATAGATAAGATCTATTATGGCCACATTGCAGCTTGAAGCAGTTTTCAGAACACCATTTATTACTTTTTAACAACCCTTTAGGCTTCCAGTCACCATTTTGAGAGTCAGGTGATTCCCCTCAAATCATGTATGGTTGAATTTGCTCGCGACTACGCCAAGAAGAAGAAGAATGTATTCCGCCTGACGACACATCAAGAGTGTGAGTACTTGTTTCAGGCTGAGGATAGAGGCACCATGCTGTGCTGGATTCAGGCCATCAAGTCCATCAATGAACCAGAGAAAGCTGAAAAAATGGTGAGTCTTTTTACTTTTAGTTTGTTTATGATTCTTAAATTCTTTCCAAATAAATCCGACATTTTCACTTTTTTTTCAGTAGTGTTGACTTAGGACAGACAAAACTGTTATTTCATACAAAACTATATGTGGCATTTTGGTGATCAGTCTGTGGCCACTCTTTTGTTAACAAAATTTGGCTTGGACATTTTAATAAAAGAGAGATACTGGGTGGGGTTCCTGACCTCCCATAGTGGGCAGGGAGGTACATCGTGTGTCTTCTATCCCCTTATATCTGTTTTCCAACATGCTTTCTGTCTTTGTCTTGAAATGAGATTACTGGCCGGAGTTCTGGCTGGAAGGGAAACGGTCAAATGCATAGTTATTGTTTTGGGAGATGATATTTTTTTCCTTGTAAATCATCTCTCTGTTATGTATTATTATATTTCTTATTTTTAATGTATAATGTAAGCATTTGAGTGTATTCCTCTTTGTTGGATTTTGTGCTTGTGTCTGGATGAGACTTTTAGGTGATCTCAAGCTAATTACATTGATGGTATGCTCTTGGAATCTACATCTAATCCCTATTTGTTCCCAGTTCCCCTTTGTCTTACTTTCTCTTGGGTGCTTTAATTGTAATTCTAGAACTTGTTACTATCCCATTTTCTTCCTTTTTACTGGCGCTGATATAACCTTAATGTGTTGCAAGCGCCGTAAAACCCTAAAAAACAAAAGTGAGAGATAGTGAACATATGAGTTTTTAACAATTATGGATAACCCATTTGCTTTTTATACCTTCCATTTTATTTACTGTACATACAAGTTTTATCTTTTCAATCTGTGGATCTTCAAAAAAACCAAAAACATGTTATTTTTTTCTCACTATTAGGATGAGATGATAGCTCATGAACAGGCAAAGCATGCCCCAGTGCCCGTGGAAGTGCATGTTGTTCCAAGCAACAAACTCTCTCCTCCACTGGGCCACATGGCCAAGAAACTGTCTGGCCTATCACTAAGGTCCAAGCTGACGGCATCCCCAAACATGAGACGGAAGAAATCAAATGCATCTGAGAAAGACAAAGGTAGAGGGTTTATCTTAGGTTTAATTTCACTAACTGACTGAACCGTAATCCCGCTCCCCCCCCCCCCCCCCCCCCCCCCCCCCCCCTCCTACACACACACACACACACAAATTGTTCATGCCATAATCTTGGCGGTTAATTTGTTATATTTTTTAATTTGGAAATATAATTACGCTTTAAGTTCTTATAATGGAAATAGGACAAGAGCCTATAAATCAGAATAGCAAAGTGCTAAACAGGCAAATTAGGCTTAGTAGTCCAGTTAAATTTCCCTTGTCAGTTTTCCGAACCCCCTGTAACCAACATATAATTTGCTCACGTGCTACCTTAAAAAATTATTAACTTGTCATTAACCCTATTTCATTAATTATTGAAATCTCAAAAGGTGTGTTTAAAACAGTGCTAGACAAAGCAAAGACAAAAATACAAGAAAAAATCATCCCCAAAAATATTTGAAAAGGTGTGTATGAAACACTCCCAGACTGTTCCAGATACACCTTTTCAGATTTTTATCTTACACCAGTGCCTGCTCCCTAAATTGTTACTTTAATTGTTGAAATACTGTAATTACAGTGCATTGCATCTGCCAGTACTATTGATGCTGTTATCATTATTATTATTATTATTATTATTATTATTACTATTATTATTATTATTATTATTATTATTATTATTATTATTATTATTATTGTTATTATTGTTGTTATTATTATTGTTATTATCATTATAGTCATTGTTGTTTTCATTGCATCAACATCGTCATTATCATCATCATATCACTATTGTCATCATTGTCAATAACAAAATCGTTACTGTTTTTTGTTGGTTTTTTTTTTGGATTCATTAGAAAAACCTGAAAAAGATGACAGCGGTAAGAAGAGCTGGAAGGGTCGGATCCCCATGATGAAAAACCTGAAAAAACACAGTGAGGATTCCTTGGCCCCACCAAGTCTGGACATTGAAACAAGTGTGGATTGCTGCAAGCAGTTTGGGGTACCCATTGAAGATTGCTTTCCATCCCCTTACAATGAGGTCAGTTTAGCTCTCCTTGTTTTTGTTTTTTTCTTTTTTTTTGGTCTATCTCACTCACTTTCTATTTTTCAATTTTTAATTATGATTTTATTTTTTATGGTCTTTTCTTTTCTCACTTTCCATTATTTTTCATTTTTTCTAAAATAAACATAATTTTATCTTATGTTCTCCTTTACCCTTTCCATAAATATAATAAATAGCATTACAGAAAACTTGAAAATCAACAGTAAGAGACTCCAAAATTTTTCTGGTATCCTTAAAATTAGGATTTGAAATATGGAAATTCGATCATGGGGAGTTTCACACATGAATTTTATTGTTTTATTTATGTTATGCTATTGTTTACTCTTGAAGTCCACAATGGAAGTGATTTGCACATAATTCAGAGTCTTTGGCTCAGTGTTTTTTTTTATTTATTAAGTGACGCTTAATGGGTTTTTTTTCAGTATGTCCCTCTTATTGTGGAACTTTGCACACGAATTGTGGAGACCCGAGGTCTGGAGGTGATTGGAGTGTACAGAGTCCCTGGCAATTCAGCAGCAGTCAATGCCTTAATAGAGGAATTCAACAGAGGTATCGATTATGTCAACATTGACAACGAGAAGCTCCTGGACATAAATGTTATCAGTAGCCTGCTCAAGTCATTCTTCCGCAAGCTGCCGGAGCCTCTTGTTAATGCTGGTAAGCGGGAGTAATATTTGCTGATGAATTATTATAGCAGAGACTTGGTCAACTAACTGATTTTATGTTTGTTATAAATATGTAAAATACAATCTGAGAGAGATCAATTGCATGAAAATTGTATGGTTGCTTCATATTTGAGACTGTATGACTGTCCAAAAGTCAGCATATTTGAATGTAACAAGTTAATATGGGATCTGATTTATTATGTTGATGCCTTATTCATTATTGTCATTTGATTTATTGAATTCAATTCCTCTAATCATATACAGAGAGTTATGATGGTTTCATTGAGGCAAATCGTAATCCTGATGGAGTCAAACGAATGTTGAAACTGAAGCGGCTTCTCCATCTCTTGCCTACTCACCATAATGAGACCTTCAAACACATGGCAGAACATCTCAACAAAGTTGCCTCGTATGGAAACATTAATAAAGTAAGTGACTTTCTTGAGTTTAACCCTGAACCCCAATCCAAGCCTTTTGGTGTCTCACCCCTTGATTTTAACTTAGGTTGCCATCTCTTTTTCTTGGCCTCATTGGTCTTTTTCTACTCTTGGGTACTCAAGAGAGTATGCCTTGTGATGTTGCAACATGTTTTCTTAGGGTTTTGTCAAATTCAGCCCGCCTGTTTTGGTTTAAGTATGTTTATAGACTGTTGTCTGGCTGTTTTCCATAAAGATTTGACTTTTAGTCACCTAACGTGAAATTATTTGATGTTGCGATGGGGGAGGGGGGGGGGGGGGGGGGGGGGCTTTTTTAGAATTGCTCTTAAGTCTTATTGTTATTAATATTATTATTATTATTATTATTATTGTTATTGTTGTTGTTATTTATTATTATTATTATTTTTGTTGTTATCATTTTCATTATACAAGAGTAAACTTTAATTCATTCTTAAATAATAGACTAATTTCACTCTTCTTTTCCCAGATGGATGCTAAGAATCTTGCCATTATGTTTGGCCCCACCTTGATACGCAAGAGTGAGGATGACACTGTGTCCCTTGTCACTGACATGTCTGACCAGTGTCGCATCATTGAAAGCATAATCTTACACGTGAGTCTGGGTTTTCCTTCACTTTGGAATAGATTAGCCTGAACCATGTTTTTCTCATAGGTTTCATTATTCTGTCATTCACTCTAGGTATATATATTATATAGGAATTTTCCTAGTCTATATCTGCTATTATACCAGGATGAGAAAATGCTAAGTTATTGAATTTTAAAAGTTAAAATTATCAGAACTACTTATTTCAGTACCTGGCAATTTAAGAAACCTTCTCATCAAAAGCATATGACTTGTATTTAGATTTCATCTTTTGGTCTTTAAGTTCAATTGCATGTACAATTTCTTGTTGTTCCAGCATGAGTGGTTCTTCAGTCAATGGGATCAAGACAGCCACATCCCAATGGAGACCAAGGTGGAAACGGTGCTTCTTGATGAAGGGCATGGCTTGAAGGATGATGATGGTATGGTTCGATATAAGTTGTTTTGTAAAAATGATCTATATATGATTTGCTGAAATAAGAAAAGTTGGGTTGGGGGAGAATGAATGTACAAACTCCATACATGAAAATTTATTTATAGGAATATTAGGGGTGTACGCCTATCTCAGCCAAAGACAAACAATTAAATCTGAGTCAACATCAAATCATTTACTAAACGCTGAAAATAAAAAAAAAAGATTTTAAAAAATTAATTAACACCACCCTTTCATTAACTTTGTACCAAAGGGACATAAAAAATATTGCAAAGTATTTCACTGTTATTTTCGTTATTTGGAAGTCGGAAGGTCTGAGCCTTAAGGTTTTCTCCCATTTTGTGCTTCATCAATTAAGGTTTCAACAGAAAATTATTTCTTGAAGGAAATTTACATTCAAATATGGTGTGACTACAACACCTGTTGTATGCTAATATTTTTTTTTATCTGCTCATTTTTGATCATATCCCCTTATCAACTTGTTTGAGATTTTATCGAGATGGTTGGATGTATTGTTTAAAGGCCAAGTATTTTCATGTCAACAAAAATCTATCGTCATGTCTCATCATTCAACATAGTTAATTCATATTGAGCATAATCAATGACTGGAAAAGTAAGAGGAAGAACGCAAAGCCCTGGCTTCAGTTTTGTGTTTACACACATTACCCCACCTTACTGAAATGTCAATGAATGTTTAGCCATTAGCAGATTTGATATTATAAAAGTGTTTCTCTTGAAAATGGAACATTGGATTAAATACCATGCTAGAAGATAAATAGCATTTATTTAGTCCTCTTAGATCCATTAAAGACTGGAGTTCAAAATTGCCACAATGGTGTTCAAATACCTAAATGATATATATCTCTAGCTTTATTGAATCGTATACACCTATTAGACCACTCTGATCTGAAAATGTTCGACCGATTAATGTTCCCATATGTAAACTATTTCAGGCTGAAAAATCTTTCTCTGTCAGGGCCCCAAAAGTGTGGAACTAATTAGAGAAAGAAATCAAAGACAACTCTGAGCTGATTGATTTTAAGAAACTTTTGAAAACATTCCTTTTCAGGCAAACTTTTGAGTGGTAATAGTATTTGTGTTTTGTGTTTCCTATTGTCTTTTTATGCGTAGTGCCTTAGAGCACTTTCAAAGTCTTTGTGGATTCTGCGCGTTATATGAATTATTACATTACATTACATTAGTGCTAATCTAATTCCTTTGTTTATGTCCATCTCACAGAGGAAGCTGATTCTGCCATAAGCACCAAAGAAATAATCTCCTCTATCGTCGGGGCTGCCAGCCGCAAATTGCGAGATCAACAACAAAAAAGTGAAGACTCTCTTGACAGTGCCTGTGGCATTTTTTCCTCAAATCTGTCCTCCCAAGATGGACGATCATTTTACCATGAAACCAAATCCACAATGGATGAGGCATCAGCATCATCACGTTTAGTATCCTTATCATCCTCCAAGTCCCATAATTCTTTAGCTTCGTCACATGAATCTAGTCAAATATTGGCTCAAGATTATCACTTGACCAATGTCACTACTTCAGAACCAGACTTCCTCGACCTGGAATTTGCAGATGCCAATAGTCCCACTGCATCATCATTTTCTAGACGTTTTTCTGATGAATCTTTACTGGAGAAAAACGATGAATTGGAAATATCTCATGGTCTGGGCACTAGTATGAGTCGGCAAAGCATTCACAATACTTTGAAGAGGATTGGTAATGATGTAAAGACCCTGCTGCATACTTTTGAGCAAAAGCAGTTAATTGAGATGGAGAGGAGGAGGAAGGAGCAGGAGATGATTGAACACGAACATCTCCGAACTCAACTCGAACTTGAACAGGAGGATAGTCATAGTGTGGATGATTGGTTAGCCATGAGAGGAGGAGCTGGAGTGATTTCATCTCAAATGCCAGATCTTGTCAGCAGTTCTTACATTGGAGAGTCTTACCCTTATCCACAACAATCACATAATCCTTATAGTCATGCATTGTTACCAGAGGGTGATCGATTTGAAAGAATTATGGAAAAAGACAGGCGAGGAGGTTTTAAACAGACTTCAGGTCATCAATCTCATCCTCATGGTCCAGCCTTTCATTCTCACCAGAGCAGTTTAGATTCAGGGAATTCTAGAATGTCTTTTGACACTTCCTATGATGACCTCTTATCATCAGTAAGTCAACATCTCCACCGGGAATCTCACTCACCTCAACTCATGTCTCAGATCGGCAGTGCCCAAACTCACAAAGCATCTGGAATGTCAACTAGTCAGTCCTCTTCTCATAGCAGACCAAAGAATGTCCATCTTGCTGTTGAAAAACAGCATCTTCGTCCCAGTTCATTTCGCCTCAGCATGGGTAAGCGTCATGGCTCTCTGGATTCGCTCATCGATTTAATCGACAAAAGAAGTTCATGGGCATCAACAGATTCAGAAGATGGTTCTGATTTACTGACAAGTCTTACCACTACATTTGACCAGAAATTACAAATTTTGGTCAATCCTAAATACAAACTGACTGGGTCAGGGAGCCGAAAACATTACAGAAGTGATTTGGTCAAACCTGCCACAATTGTTTCGGATATGAAGGAGACAGCAATGTGGAGGTCATCTGGTGACTCACCTCGTGGTGAACAGTTGCAGCAACAACAACAACCTCAGTCTCTGATGGGAGGACCTGCTAAATTTAATTCTTATCCCACATCTATTTTGGACTCTGATCTTCCATTCAGAGATCCAAGTCTTCACAGATCATCAAAGCCTGAAGCTAAAATTGGGATTGCTTCCCGTTTTGAAAGAAATGACAATAGAGCGTTGTCATCATCACCTGTGATGAATGCTACTGATTCTGGACAACTGCAAAGAAGCCCGAGAAAAACTGCCTTGCCAGATTTTGGGGCTTTTTTGAACAGACAAAATAATGGACAATCACAAAGAGAGGTTCCTTCTATCTCTCTAACACAACCAAAGAAACTAGATGATAGTGCAATATATGTCCTGAGATCTTTAAACAAAAGAAATGAATCCTCACGGTCCATTAGTAAATCTGAAAAGACAGAAATGAATTCAAATTTAGCTCGTTTGAGTAGGGAAGAAAAAGGATTGATTTCTATGAGCGGGGCCTCAGAAGAAGGAGATAGGCAGGAGAACAAGGAAAATAAACGGAAAAGGAGGAATGAGCGGAAACAAGGTCATCGGAGACATACTGTAGGTGGTACACAAGACTTTGAACACATCGATGCATTAGTTCAGGTGTGCTGTACAACGGATGGTGAGGGAGAATCAAGTGAAAGCGTTAAACTGTCAGCATGGGATCAACTTCAGCCCATTGTGAAAGATGGTACCTCCCCAGATAGAAACTTACAGTCATGGTTGAAAAAGGAACGAACTAGGGGTAGTACACCGGATCTCAGTATTGGAGAATGATAGAAAGATACCATACCTATTTATATTTAAACACTTGCTAGATCCCTCCTCTCTGTCAAAATAAAAGATGAAGGCAGTGATTAATATATATGAAGAGTTTGTTTCCAAAGTGAGACATAAGTCAAATTCCTGTTTTGAGATATTTGACATTTAAATTTTTGACCAGTAGACAACGCAGATTACATAATTTGATTAATTGAAACAGTTATCCTCTTGCTCAACATCAGAACATAATTTTTTTTTAAATCTATCTTTTTTTAAAATGTACTTTGTTATGATTTATAATTTCACTTTTTCTCCAAAATGAGACATATCCACCCAACAGATTTGTGCCAAAGTGAGACATATCCAATTTTGATCAAAATGGATGTAGTCACTCTCAAGATGTTGGTGTAAGTAAGACAGAAATACAGATTTACACCCAAGCAAAGTATGTGCTATAAGCCTACACACTAATGGCAACTCTCAGTATTCTTGATGCCTTGGGGCAGACACAGAAGTTTCTTCTCTAACCAAAGAATGCAAGCTAAGCTATTTGATCATTAGATGAAATCTACTCTCATGACAGTGGTAAAGCAGCCATAGGAAATATGGGGCAACAAAAAATTGCTTATTGGCAAAAGATAGCGACAAAATATAAATTACTTGTCAGGGCTAAATTGGTCATCCTGGTTTGACACAGCATAGCATAGGTTTTTTTTTCTGGACCCTTGTCAGTCTGGAGTCAGCAAATGGTTAGATGGATCTAATCCAGCAATTTGTACTCTACCATAGACTAGAGTCCTGGCTAAATGATAGCAAGCAATTTATGCTGTTAAGTTCCCTCTACAAGAAGAGGGAGGAAATTGTTTTTGTTTTGGAATGTTTAACAGCGCTTGCAACACTCTTAAGTCCTATAAGCGCCAGGGCTTTGTAATATTCAACAAAAGTCCTATCAAGAGCCAAGAAATGCCACAAAATCGTCTGATATAGCACAGAACAGCAAGATGGTAGTGATAGATCAGGGAGAAAAGGAGGGCCTACCAGTAGCACCCAACCAACTCCCGCAGACTAGTTTCGATAACCAGTTTAAGTACAGTCACTGGATGAAAATTAACCCAAGACCAATCATAAACATACGTATTGTAGTTAATTGTTCCATATTGCTCTAGGAAATTTAACCCACAAACTGTGAACTGTGAGGGCCAATTTCAAGTCGACCTAACGTACGACTGTTGTCAGGATATGACTGTCGGTTCCATCAAGAGATCAGTAACTGCGATGCGACTTGAGTTTCTGGAGAAGCTCAAGTCGCATCGCAGTCACTCTCACAGAAAGCGATGGAAACAGCAGTCATATCCTAACAGTTGCAATGCTTCCTACCCCTTCAGTCATAAGCACCAGGGTACTTGTTAGGTTATGAATGTTTAATGGGTACTGGCTCTTTAGGTCATAAGCGCCAGGGGAAAAAGTAGGTGAATAGTAACACAATTTACTAGAAATAGAAAGACGAAACCTGTGCAAGGCCTCACAAAAGCCCAGACTCCTGGTTATAACTCTGTTGGGAGTCTACCAAAGTAATATAGCCAGCAGTCAATTAAATGCAAAGGAAGTTGATTAAGCTGAAAATACAACATACACTAACAGTAAATCCACTTACACTCCTCTTAATATTAAGATACAGAAGGGTATAAATGAGAACACCAATGTAAGTTTCCTCTTCAGCATAAGCATTCTCTATTGCATAATGCAGTCACAAGACAATGTGCATGAAAAGAAAACAAAAATAACTCAAAAATATATTTTATAAATTTAATGACATCAAAACATTTGAAACAGATAAAAAACATGTCAAAGTCCACATCAACTACATGATGGGGAAAATCAAACCAAAGTAAAAAAATAATCCTACTGAAAATTAAAAATGATACAATATCAAACGTGTGGTACTTGCAAAAAATACGGGACTTCTCAAACAAAACCCCTGAACATCCCCCCCCCCCCCCCCACCCATAAAAAAAAAATGTTAAGCAGAAAACATGACTACACATCCAAACCACTTTTTAAAATAGAAAAGAGCCAAAAAATCCCTGCCTTCATGCAAATAAGGAGAAAAGCAGTTCCATTGCCAGTAAGCTGAATTAAAACTGGGGTGTATCAAAAGCTCAGCTTAAAGTTAAATAAGCAACAAAAAAATGTATGAATTCTAAGTCCAACAGTAAAAAGAAAATTTATGAAAGATGCGAAACTTTAGGGAAAAAAAACTGATTGAAAAAAAAATACTATGCTAAATACCCCCCCCCCCCCCCCAAAAAAAAAAAATAAAAACTCTAGAAAACAAAACTGATGGATTAATTAAATTTAAAAGAATAGCCTGGTGTCAACAGCAATTAAAAAAAGGGAACGTAATTCAAAACCCAAAATTTTCGTGCTGATAAATTCACGTGTTGTTGAGGATAGCTAACTCTCAACATGCGCATGTGAGACTTTGGGTGTCGAATAACCTGGTGAAAAGATACACCTGAGTTTCGGGTGTCGAATAGCAATCCATTAAAAAAAAAGACCTTCTGTCAATCCACAGAGAGGGACATAATCACAAGATTTAAGTATGTAGTCAGACAGGTAGGCATTAAATGTATGAAATATGACAAAAATACCCAAAGGAAAACTTAAGCCAACCAAAACTGATTGAATAATTAAATGGTCTGGTGTAAACAGCCATTAAAAAAAACACCATACAGGACACAAAGCATAAGACTCATAAAAACAACGAATATGGAAAAGGGAATAAAAAATTATATAAACACAGTAAATCTAATCTTCATCAGATTCTGGATCCTCTGTAACAGAAGTTGATAGGAGCCAACTATCATACTGTGCCCTGACATCATTACTGACACCAAGACTGTCCAATAAATTGCAAACGTCCGTCTTCTTTTCTTCTTTCACACAAGAAATATCTCCAATCACCTCAGGGACAAAGTCAACCCAACGCTTCCCCTTCTTCAGAATCGAATGTTCACAAAATGGTCCCTCATACACTGACTTAAAGCCAACTTTATCATTGTTAAATTGTAACACCCTGGCATCACTCACTCTGAAGCCCTTTTGAGTCTTTAAAAACGACGCCACTTCTTTTTTATAGTCCTTCACAAACCAATCCTTTCCATACTGAAAAACAGTGCCATGTCTTTTTAAGATGTCAATGTATTCGGATGGCAGCAAAATAAGAGCTTTTTTCCTGATGTCCTGCTCAATACGTCCGAATACCCTGTCAGCTGGCAGATAACTGTGGCCACGAATTGGAAAAAAATATTGAATAGAACTATTTGGAATATGTCGTTTCCTGAATGAGTGCAGCATCGACACCATACTGAAATTTTTGTTTTGTCCAAAACACGAGTCAGAAAATAATCTGACTTTCCTGCCCTGAAAGCTTTCACCGAAGCCAGTTAAAGCATGCTCAACTGCGGATGCAATGACATTTGAGTCTTTTTTATTCTGTGTCTCCATCCACGTATAAAGGAAAACATTCCTTAATGGAACAGACTGTCCTCGTCCTTCATGACGCACGACAGCAAAAACATACATATATAGCTGACGTGAATAATACGCCTGTCCAATCGAAGTTTTAGGGAGAACAAGGTTCTCCATTACATCAAAACATAGTGTTAATGAATCGTCAACGTTGTCCATTAAGTCATAAAATTTCCTGGCACGTCGCCTATGAAGCAAAAAAGCGACTGCCTTTGCTCGCTTTTGTGCTTCAGGTAAATCTTGGCGCAACTGAATCCGGAATCGCAGACAATCACTGCATATATCCTTGGCCGGGTGCCCAAAAGCCAGATTGAATCGATGCAAAAATATTGAATAATATAAGGCATAGGAAGCCTGTCGATGATTCTGCTCATTAAAGAGTTGGCGCATCTTTGCAACATTCATGTCACTGGGTAGATACTTCCGTCCAGGAGCTCCACGACGTGCATAATGGCTGGCTCTGCACGTGAATGTTTCAATATGAGAAACGATTGACTCTTTAAACTCAACCATCTCTGGGGTTTGTCTGCTGCCACCGCGACGCTCTTTTCTCGGTGCGCCTTCCTTAAGGAAATTATTTGCAAGACGACTGAGACGATCCTTCTTGACATCTGTAAGGATATAAAAAATAGAGGAAAGATGTTACATTGAGATAAAGGGGTATATGAAGAAAGTATCAAGCAAGAGAAATTATAATGTTATAGATGCCTACACACACAAGCTTCAATCCCCCACAACTTTTCCTTAGACACGAATAATAAAATCAAAATTCAAAACAGAAAAAGCATTTTAAAAATCTAGCTTGTGAGAACAAAAAAAAGTAAACAATAAAAAAAAAGACAATAACAAACGACTAAAACCACAGATAGGTAGTAAACCAATGAACTATGAGATGATGGATTGCGCCACGGGGCTGCAGAAACTTAAGTGAAAATTAAATTAGGTACTCATTTACTGTAAAGACACCCTCCCCCCCCCCCCCCAAGCAGCCTCCTTAAGCTGTATGCCAATTGTGAAGGGAATTTTAATTAAGTTAAGGATAAGCTATTGTGTCCCCTCAAATCTTCATGCAATATGGCACACATGCTACCTTCCTTAAATGTGTGTCTATCTTTATACTTTATTATGAAAAAAATGGCGACTTTTAGAAAAATAAACAATTTTTGACTTCACAATGACCTCTCAAAAGCTTTTTTAATAGCTTTGTCAATGCTCTTTAATCATAGAGCTGTGAGCGCTTATTTCATTCTGACTACAATCTCAACGTTAGTCACAATACGACTGTAGTTTCCATCGCTTTCTGCATAGTGTTGCGGTCTCTGATCGTCGCTCCACGATTTTATTTCTGGTTGTCTCTCCTCGACATCATTTCTTTAATTTATTAGCAAAACGTGCTGTTTAATTTTTGTCCGCAATTTGTAACAAATTTTTAACAAGTAATCCTAAATTTGTTACCAGTTATTACCTTGAAAACTGTAGCATCATGAAAACATTAAGACTATTACTATTAGCACTTCATTTTTGTTAACAAAATCTTTATCTACTACTATTACTATTATGAACATGATTCTTCTTCATATCAGTGGTCCAAACTACACAAGGTGAGATATAAAAATAAATATTCATTCATGCCACGTGGTGTGAATGTCCACTCACAACAGCAATAAAAAAGTATACCCCCCCCCCCCCCCCCATACCATGAAATGATTTTTATGGTATTTTATAGATAGAATGCGCTTGGCCAAGGAGTTCACAACATTGCCATCCGGAAGTATAACGGACCAACACACAAACTCTGTGTAACCATGAACTTTTATAGTCTGGTTAATACAGTTTAGTGAGAACAACTCACAAACGCGGATGGCAAAAACAATAACAAAGGCCCGAGTGACGTCATCTGCATACTATCTATAAACAATGCACTCATCTCGATGGCAGGACTTAGTACTCACCTTCCTACATTACATGGCTTTACTCTATGTTCATTATAAATAATGAAGACGTTACCATGTCCTAAGCTCTATTTAATTTTCTTTCTACTTTCACTTTAACTTAGACTAAGTCTAAGTGATCAATACGAAAATAGCGTAATCATTATCATAACATAAATAGTGATGCACTAGGCAATAAATCAGCAAAAAGAATAATTAAAACAGTGGAACAGAAGAAAGAGTGGGCACTAGATCCAAGTTGAGTGAGAACAAAGAAAAATAGGTTAGAGTTGAGTTAGAGTGTTTGATGTTGGATACGGATCAAAGTCAAAGTAAGATAACTGAATGAGAGAGCCTTTGCAATTCGATAATATTATAATAAAAAAGGAAATGACAACTTACTGAGGATGGACATGAAGGATGCTTTGCATACAGGCAATCTCCCGCTTGTTGAGGTGACCACATTGTATTTGATGGTAACATCACGGCCTCTTTTCCTCTCTGTTTCATCGATCCTGGCCCTTGAAGGAGCTGACACGTCCATCAAGGATATCAACATGCTGTTTTGGTCAGCATGGCTGCTCTGGGAGCAAAATGTCTCGAACATTTGGACGAGTGACTCTGGCTTCAGCTGATCTGCACAACACAAAGGAGTTGAAACGTGGTTGCAAGAAACAGTCGGAATGTAGCCTCCATTGGCCCGTCTCATCTTGCCTACTGTCTTGTATGCCCTAGCTGTTTCTTTCCTTTTCCTCCCTCGGTCTGTCCGCTGTGCAGTTTCGTTTATGTTATCAAAAACTTCCATTGTCTCTCAAAATTGAATAGTCGAAGTTAGGAGCGGTTAAAAATGTATGTTAATGGTGTTAGCGGTACGAAGTTGAACGAGTGAATGGTTATCTATTATCTACGGTCTACGCCAATGGGCGCATCCATGATACCAGTTCCGAGCCAAAAACATAACGAATTACGACTGGTCAATATTAACACCATTCACGGTCTTTGATTGGCTCTGGTTATGTCTCATTTTGGAATAAAACATTGCAGTCCTATATCTCGTTTTGGAAAAAAAGTAGAATTAAATACACGTTTAATTAAAGTTATGTCGCGATTTGGACGGAAATATTTTTGAAAGGGCAAAGCTTTATCACCCATGAAGTGAATCTGAGCCGCTTCTCTCAATCCCTGAAAATGGCGTATGTCGCATTTTGGAAAAAAACTCTTCATATGATGGCATGACATTTAGATCTGAGCTTATGAGTTTCAAGTTACAGCCATTCAGTGTACTAATATTGTAGAAATGCCGAAAGTGCTGCGTGTTTAGTATTGATGCATTGCATTTATTCACAAAGCTCGCAACATTGCCAGCCACTTATAATGTACCAACACACAAAAACTATGTAATTTATAATCTGAATAATACACTTTTGTGAGATGTCAATTTCATTCAATCTATATATTAGATGTATGATACTATCGCTGTAATCTTGATTAAGGGAGACTATACTCTCTAATCTTGAGACAGAGAGATTACAATAGTTGAATCACAATCCCAATAAAAGGTCCCTACCAACAGCAACACTTAACTTGTAGGACAAGACATGATATGATACCTGTAAGGCAATACTACAATTTTTTTTTACGACAAAGACAACTCTGTTAACAGCCAGGTACTCATTTTACACCCGAGTACGATGGAAGAATGCGGGTAAAGAGCCTTTTCCAAGGACTCAATCATGTGCCACTCAGAGCGGGACTCTAACCTAGGACCTTCCTGTTCGAAGGCGATTGTCATGCCACAAGACCACATTACCGCACAACAGTTATAGCAGCAGAGTGAGCTTTTTTGTAATGCCATCATACATAAAAGCTTATTGAATTATTTTTTTTTCTTGCCCAATGAGGAGAGGATATCATTGTGATGTAATTTCAACGTACATTTTATTGAAGTTGAAATTTGTTGTTGAAATCTTGTTGTTTCATCAATTCAAATGTCTTTGTAAAAAGGTAAAGTTAGGAAATTGATATTTTCAGTACGCATTATACAGTATTACAATGTGAATATGAAGGGGGCAGGGGGGGAAGGGGAGTAAAGAATACAGGCTATTTGTGTGCTTTGTTTTAATCAGAAGATTTGAAATGTTGTGAGCCATTGTTTCTTTTTTTTTTTAATCCCTAATGTGTATATAAAGGTGTGTAGATAGAAGGTTTGTGTGAGCTGTAGGATTTTATAGTCATTTTTAGAATTCACTCAATATGAGAGAGAGAAACTTCATTACCCACACATACAAATATTGTCCCTTTAAAGCCAAAGATTTAATAATATTGGTTGTATTATTGTTTTATTATTATTATTATTATTATTATTATTATTATTATTATTATTATTGTCGTCTTCTTCATGGTTGTTTTTTTTGTTGTTATCATTATTAATATTTGTTTTATTATTCTATGATTAAAATATAATTTGCTTTGTTCTGTAGAATCTTATTGGACTTAAAATATTGAGTTTCGTACAAAACCAATCGTTATTTAATTTACTCAGACTTACTCAATCTAATGCTAAACGTTTCTTCATAACATTGCGTTTTAGATAGGTAGAAAGAGTTGGAAATGTTCTCATATCTTTATAAATTATAAGCAAGGAATGAATGTTCACTTTGATGATGATTCTAAGGCGTACTTCTTTCCCCTTTATTTATTGTTTCTTTTTGCGTTTTGTTTTTTTTTTTGTTTAAAATGATTTAGTTTTGACCACACCCAAGCTGGAATCATTTGCCTTCAGGGAGGTAGTCCGAAATCTTATATATTTGTAGATGTGTTTGAGAAACCAAAGGATATCTCCCCGTTATGTGAGAACTAAGATAGCCTCAAGCTTGGCTCATATGTAGATTGCTGCTAGAATCTACTTGTGGCTTACTGGCCCAGCAGTACCATGTCTTGCTTGATCAGTGACTAAATGATGGTCAGTGATCATTGAAACTTCTGTTCCCGACATTATGTCCTTGAGTAAGGCACTTTACACACATAACCCCACTCGGCTCAGGTGTGAATGAATACTTGCAGTGACAGATATTGTTAGAGTCTGATTACAAATAAGATGTCTAACAGGTACTGTATGAAATGGAAATATTGTTCCATATGGCCTGCTGGGGAAATAAATGAACAGTGAAGATTGTTTAATCTTTGGAAATGCACTGTATATATGTTCATTTATTTTATTTTTAAAATTTTTTATTTACATTGACTCTAACTAGTCTCCTTTATATTTTCTCAAGTGCTGTAGAGAGCTGTAGACACTGATAACTTTAATTCTATCAAACCACTTTCCTGGGTACTTATAATCAGTGTCGCAAGCACTGGTTAAAACTAAGGGAGATGTGGCTTAAATGTGTACATGTTTCAGAATAATGTTACTGACAACCTGTTAAAAATACTCACGATTGAATACAGAAACAATGACTTAATACAAATCCAGTATTCTTAGAAAGTCTTCAAACCTTGAAGTTGACAAAAAGTAACTGAGAGATGATGCGACTGAAATTCATGCTGCATTTGAATCAACGTGTAACTGGTGATTTTGTGTGCACATTGCTCTTAAAATCCTTGCATCAATCCCCAAAGATGGGAATAAAATTTGAAACTGGGTTTGGTTATCAATTGCTTACAAAATTTCAATGCCTATCAATTCTTACCATTCTTGTGTTAGAGAACAAAGGGATATCTCCCATAGTGGCCAGGGAGGCACTTACTGTTTCTTCTATCCCCCTGTATCTATTTTCCAACATGCTTTCTGTCTTTGTCTTGGAATGAGATTACTTGCTTTTGTCCTCGCCCTGGCTGGGAGAGAAACAGTCAAATGTATAGTTTTAGGAGATGATATTTTTTTTTTTTTTGTCTTGTACTCAGTGATGCCAAAACTCCGGTTTCACTGGAAAAAACTCCGGTCTGGAGCAAAAAATTCCGGGCTCCGGCCAACTTCCGTCAAATTCCGGTGAGGTCAATTTGTTCCAAGGATTCCCCCCCCCCCCCCCCCCCCCCCCCCCCTTTCAACCACCCACATCATCATCATTACCACTAGTATTACAACCATCATCACCACCACTACTACTGCAACCACCACCACATCATCATCACTACCACTACTACTACAACCACCAGCTTCACATCATCACTACCACTACTACTACAACCACCACTACCACATCATCTTCACGACCTCTACTACTACAACCACCACCACATCATCACTACTACTACAACCACCACCACTACATCGTCATTACCACTACTACTACAACCACCACCACCACATCATCATTACCACTATACTACAACCACCACCACCACTACTACTGCAACCACCACCACATCATCACTACCACTACAACCACCAGCTTCACATCATCACTACCACTACTACTACAACCACCACCACCACCACATCATCACTACCACTACTAATACAACCACCACAACCACATCATCATTACCGCTACTACTACAACCACCACCACCACCATATCATCACTACCACTACTACTGCAACCACCACCACATCATCATCACTACCACTACTACTACAACCACCAGCTTCACATCATCACTACCACTACTACTACAACCACCACTACCACATCATCTTCACGACCTCTACTACTACAACCACCACCACATCATCACTACTACTACAACCACCACCACTACATCGTCATTACCACTACTACTACAACCACCACCACCACATCATCATTACCACTACTACTACAACCACCACCACCACTACTACTGCAACCACCACCACATCATCACTACCACTACAACCACCAGCTTCACATCATCACTACCACTACTACTACAACCACCACCACCACCACATCATCACTACCACTACTAATACAACCACCTCAACCACATCATCATTACCGCTACTACTACAACCACCACCACCACCATATCATCACTACCACTACTACTACAACCACCACCACCACATCATCATTACCACTTCTACTGCAACCACCACTACCACATCATCACTACCACTACTACTACAACCACCACAACCACATCATCACTACCACTACTACTACAACCACCACCACCACCACATCATTATCATCATCATCACTACTACTACTACTACTACTGCTAATGCTACTACTATACTACAACAACAACCACCACAATATCATCATCACTACCACTACTAGTACAACCACCAGCACCACATCATCATCACGACCAGTACTACTACAACCACTACCACTACATTATCATCACTACCACGACTACTACTACAACCACCACCACACCATCATTACCATGACTACTACAACCACCACTACCACATCATCATCACTACCATGTGTACTACAACCACCACCACCACCACCACATCAACATCACTACCACCACCACATCATTATCATCACGACCACAACTACTACAACCACTATACCACCACCACCACCACATCATCACTACAACTACTACTTCAACCAGCACCACCACCACCACATCATCACTACAACTACTACTTCAACCAGCACCACCACCACCACATCATCACTACAACTACTACTTCAACCACCACCACCACCACCACATCATCACTACAACTACTACTTCAACCACCACCACCACCACATCATCATCACTACAACTACTACTTCAACCAGCACCGCCACCACATCATCATCACTACAACTACTACTTCAACCACCACCGCCACCACATCATCATCACTACAACTACTACTTCAACCAGCACCACCACCATATCATCATCACTACAACTACCACTTCAACCACCATCACCACCATATCATCATCACTACCACTACAACTACAACATCAACCACTTTCACATCTTCATCATCTCTACCACTATTACTACAACCACCAACACCACATCATACTCACTACCACCAGTACTACAATCTCTACCGTTAGGTTTTGGCGCTTTACTTCATTTGAAATAAGGAAACTTTGGGATTGTATTTGGCAATGTGTTTATATATCATGATATAATTCTAATCAGTTGTCGATTTAGAACTATACAATATGTAAACACAATGCCAAATATCATTCCAATTCCTTTTTTTTTGTGCGCGGAAATTCCTTTTTCGGCATTGAAATTCCTACGAGTGGTGGCTGAAACTCCTGTGAGCGAAATTTAAAGTTGGCATCTCTGTGTACTTGTAAATCATCTCTCTATTATGCACTGTATTATTTTAGTTTTACATATATATGATTTGTAAACATTTGAGTGTGTTACTCTTAGTGGGGACTTGTGCTTGTGTCAGGATGAGACATTTAGGTGATCTCATACTAAATGTGTTTTTGGAATCTACATCTTTTCCCTATTTGAACTAATTCCCCTTTGTCTTCCTTTGTCTTGGATACTTTATTGTAACTATTTAGAACTTTTTACTATCCCATTTTCTTCCTTTTTATTGGTGCTGATATGACCTAAATGTGTTGCAAGCGCCCTAAAACCCTTAACAATAAAACAAACCTCAAAGGGATTTGGGATTTCAAATAATTTAACTAAATTTATATTTCCTGACATTTTCTCAAATAACCACATAATATGGTGTAAGTGAAGAATTTGGGAGCAGGCACTGGTGTAAAATAACGATTTTTAAAAGGGATATATATTTGGGGCAGCGTGGCTCAGCGGTACGGTCTTTGCTTCATACCCAAAAGGTAACGAGTTCGATCACCCGCCGCTGCGTTGTGTGGCCTTGAGCAAGTCACCTAGCCCTAGCTCACTTTGCGGCGCTGCACTGCAGGTGACGCCTGGGTTATTCCAGTCTTCCCTTGGAATAGACCCTAAAGACAAATTTCCCTTGGGGATGAATAAAGGGAATTATATTTTATTTTTTTTATTTTTTATGTACTTGGGAGTGAAAACATTCAAACTTCATTATATATTGATATAATTATTATTTATGTATATATATTATGTAAGTGATAGCAATCAATTGTATCTTTCGTGAGGGTGATCTGAACAAAACACATAGATAGTTTATAGTTCACTTCAGCTCTTTTGCCTCACTTTGTCATTGAAATACAAATTTTATACATTCTTTTTATCTTTCCATCATGACATTAAATGACCTAAAACAAAAGTGTCACATGCCCCATAAAACTTATAAAACGACTGATAAAGTGCTTGGCAATTCCTCATGTGGTTGAATTATACGTGATGCAGATGAACTCGTGACAAAATAGTAATATTTTGTTCTCACTGCATTGATGTTGGTTATCTATAACTCTTTCAGATTCAAGCCATTGATTTATATCATGTTATCACGTTCTTTCTTTCTTTAAGGCTGTTTTCATCACAGCGTTATGTACAGATTTATCTCAACTGATAACAATTATTGTTATCAAACACCAAGAATGTGTTTCAATGCCTTTTTTCCATTTTTTAAAAATGAAAATGTTGAATTTTTTTTTCCCACATGTTATTAACTGTGATTGTCATCTTAAAGCTTACAAGTTGTTATGGCAGAATGCTTTCCCAAAGTATACCTGCCTTACTTTTACTTACCACTTACCCATACGATATTCAGAATTGTTACTGTAAATTATTTTGTTATTTCATTTCTACTTTTTGGTGGGTTATTTATTTATATTCAGCACTGTTATGATAAGTGATTTAAGATCTTATCATGTTGATGTGTTTCCTCTTTACATATAACATATAATCATTACTACTCATTCTTTTATTACTTCTAATGAACAAATGTCTGATTATAGATGAGTATAATGAATTAATGCATATTTTATTTCGATTTCATGAACAGCTGCCTTTGCTTCTTAACTTACTGTGAAATATATGACTATAGTTCATGAGCTCAGATTGAATAAGGAGTTACATTGTTTTAATCAATTTTTAATTTGATTTGTGTGTTATTGCCATCCGTTTTTGTACTGGTTATTTCAAAATTTAGTGGATTTTTTAAAAATTGCAATAAAAAGATAAATTACAATATCCACAAATCTGTGAGAGCCATTCTGATTCATGACTCCACATGATCTCAGACTAGAGTTGCGTAAAAATTGTTCTGACGTTGATCTACCCATTGTTATTGTTTAAACTTGTGCTGACAATAAAAAGAACAAGTATTACTGTATTCTTCAAATTTGAATTTCAGAATTATATTGCTGTCATTGTAAGATTGACCACTCCGATCCATATACTTTTCTACTTCAGCTGCCATGTTCATGATTCATCTTTTTCTTCTTTTTTTTTAAAATATATATATATATATATATATATATATATATATATATATATATATATATATATATATATATATATATATATATATATATTATTCTACCTTTTTTTCTTCTTTTCAGTTTTAAAGAGGGGATATCTAAGATTATTATTTTTTTAATATGACCAATATCTTACTGAATAGGTGTTTGATGTCTGCTCAACTTGTCATAGTGGGCAGGGATGTACTTGTTGTGTCTTCTATGGATCTGTTTTCCAATTGCTTTCTGTCTTGGAATGAGATTACTTAGTTTTATCCTGACCCCTGACCCTGGGCGGAGTCCTTGGCTGGGAGGGAAACAGTCGAATGAATAGTCGAGTTTTGGGAGATTTTTTTTCCCTTGAAAATCATCTCTCTGTTATGTACTGTTTTTATTTTTAATAAATGATTTGTAAACATTTGAGTGTATTCCTCTTAGTGGGATCTTTTGCTGGTGTCTGAGGTGTGCACTTGGAATCTACATCTGTTCCCTATTTGTACCATTCCCCTTTGTCTTACTTTTTCCTCAAGTACTTTTAATTGTTTATCTAGAATATTTCGGACTATCTGATTTTCTTCCTTTTTACTGGCGCTGATATGACCTAAATGTGTTGCAAGCGCCGTAAAACCCTTACAAACAAACAACTTATCAAAATATAATACTATATTTATATATTATATACATAATATCGTTTGGTGATTGAACAGCTGACTTGGATTCTTATGGTATTGTTATTCTGAAAATTGTCAAATAGATGCTTATGAAGCTTATTTAAATTGTCTTATTATTCTACTATCTGTGCCGCTGCACTGCGGTTAACTCGTGGGTTATCTAGATCTCTTCCTTAGAGAGAGACCCTAAAGAAAGATGCATCTGATGATGAATGAATGGAATTTCATTGATTTTATTTACTCTATAATGATGGGCATTGCAGTGTGAAATGGCTATTTTGTGACACCTAGTTACTTTAAGATATTGTCATGAAGTGATGTAATCTGCATTTTTTTAAAATCTGGTGTGGGGATCCTTGAGGTTTAAGTCTATGCCTCCCTCTGCCTGAGCCTTAGATTGACCTTTTGTCTTGATGGAAAGGGAGAGGGGGGGGGGGGGGGATTTCTTGTTTCCAGACAACAAAGGTAAATCTGTATGAGGTTTTACGTGATCTTTTACATCAGTTTTATCTTATATTTTTTTTTTAGCATTATAAAAGCTTCAGCTTTGTATCACAAGACAAAACTGCAGGTACACAATTACTCTATAATTTAGGAGCTTGTGATTGTCTCTGCCATCTGGAATGAGACTGTATATTTAATTTTCTGGAATCAAACAAAGATGATTTTGATGCAGTGTCAGTGATTTCTGATAGCTGCATGTTATATCAAAATCATATATTTTTATAAAGGCTTGTTTTAATCATTGAACACACCTAAGACATTGATAAAGGCTTGTTTTAATCATTGAACACACCTAAGACATTGCACATACTAAACCAATCATTGAAAAGCACGTTAGAACATGTTGTTGTAGACCATCGCACTCAGGCTTTATACTTAATTATCGTCTGCAATCAATATTCTTTTAGAGGGATTTCTTGAACCTACACTTGCTGTTTACAAGTAGCTGACTAGATTGCTGTGTGTTTGGTCCATGTCCAAAGCATCCTCTTCCACAGTAATTTATAGTTTATCCTAATTAGATAACGGCAGTACATGTTCCTCGATCGGTTTCAATCTGACAATTCTAGATATGGACTTATCTGGCTACGTCCTATGGTGGGCAGGAGGTCACTTCCTGTGTCTTCTATACCCCTTTATCTGTATTCCGAGTTACTTCTGTCTTTGTCTTGGAATGAGATTACTTGGTTTTGTCCTTCAGCTGAAACAGTCAAATGTATAGTACTAGTTTTTGAGATATATTTTCTTTCTAGTAAATCATCTTTCTTTCTGTTATGTACTATTAAATTTTTAGTTTTGAATATCATTATCATGATTTGGAAACATTTGAGTGTGTTCCTTTTAGTGGGATCCTGTGCATATGTCTGGATGAGACTTTTAGGTGATCTCAAACTAAGAACTTGATAAGTGTGCTCTTGGAAAACAGAACTATTCCCTGTTTTAACCTTTCCCCTTTGTCTTACAGTTTCTCACATTCTTTTAGTTGTAATTCTTGAATTTTTTTGACTATCCATATTTTCTTCCTTTTTGCGGGCGCTAAAATTACACCTAAATGAGTCACAAGCGCCAGTAAACCCTTAAAAACAAAACAATGTTTTACTAGAGCGATGCCTTGGACCAGCCATTTCGCTGTTTAAATACTTTGTATCATATGTGACACATCTCGTTGTACATAAGGTATTGCATGCTATGCTCCGATATTTGTAAAAATAACCCTTGTATGATAAAACCCATTTAGGTGCAATATTACAGCTCTTGTACATAGCCTCCAAAAATAATATAATGATGATAGTTAAATCTTTATTTTTGATCATGTTCTTGTCATTTTCATATTTATGTCGCTGTTGTTATTGTTATTGTTGTTGATTTTAATATTGTCATTATCAATAGAAATAATCTTACTTTTGAGTCCTGAATCACTTATTTAAGTTTTGCACTGATATTACTCCTTTTTTTTTTTAACTGTAAAATTACAATCGTGTAATCTGTGTTAAAATATTGACGAGTCTCTGATGATAGTTTAATGTCTTGGTGGGGTTCCTGACCTCCCATAGTGGGCTGGGGGGGGGGGGGGGGGGGGGGGGGGGGGGGGGGGGGGGGGGGGGGCTTAGTGTGTCTTCTATCCCTCTATATCTGTTTTCCAGCATGCTTTCTTTCTTTGTCTCGGGATGAGATCACTTGGTTTTGTCCTAGCCCTGGCCGGATACCCTAACTGGGAGGGAAACAGTCAGAAGTATAGTCAGTTTTGGGAGATTATATTTTTTGTCTTGTAAATCATCTCTTTGTTATACACTGTATTAGGTTTTGTTTACATATTACATATGATTTGTAAACATTTGAGTGTATTCCTCTTAGTTAGGAGCTGTGCTTGTCTCTGGATGAGACTTTTATGTGATCTTAAACTAAGAACTTTGATGATGTGCTCTTGGATTCTACATTTGTTTCCAATTTGAAAAAAATCCCCTTTGTCTTACATTTTCTTGGTTGCTTTAATTGTAATTTTACTATCCCATTTTCTTCCTTTTTTCTGGCGCTGATATGACCTGAATGTGTTGCAAGCGCATTAATACCCTTAAAAACAAAAATCAAACAATAGTATAAAATGTAGGTTGCAGGTATAGAATGTGACGAGGCAAAGTTTCAAAGATTAATTGTGAGCTTGTACAAACCTTTTGAAAAAACTTTCAGTTTGGGTAATATTGTTTCCATGATTCCTTGTTTGAGATTAGCGTCGTTATTTTTGTTAATATTATCATTATTATTATTATTATTATTATTATTATTATTATTATTATTATTATTATTATTATTGTTCTTGCTGTTATTATGTATATTATCAGTCAACTAATTAATTATATTGTTATTATTGTCAAATAATCTACATCCATACAATAATATGGAAGTGTATATAATATTATAATATAAATTAACAACTAAACACATACACACACACACACACACAAATACGAATTGAATTTATACAAATATATGATTTTGTCATTTGTAAAACTTTTATTATCACCCAGAAGATCTGACTTCATACGTGAAGGACGCTTTGATCCTGTTTTACCGCCATAGTGAGCATTTATTATTGTTTAAGAATTGATGATAGAGTCCTTAATGTTCGATCGATTTTGTTCTATTCATGTTTTCCATTCTTTCTTCTTGTTTTTTTTTTTTTAGGTTTTGTTAGTTTTTTAAAAAAAAGCATTGGTGGTTGATGAGTATATACATATATACATCGGCGATTGTATGTGAATTGTTTAAATAAACATATCTTCATTTACTTCATTTTACATTGTTGTGTCAGTGCTGTAGGATAATTTATCTTGTGGTTAGTGCCTTGTGCCTGCATGTGTCTGAGTAATACTTGATTTCAGATACTCCAATACAATTTTATTGTTTACGTGGGCAAATCGAAAAGTCTTGTATCCAATGTAATAACGACATAACATCTAAAATAAACTGAATATCAGACAAAAAGCGTGCGTAAATCACATATCATAATATCACATAATCGCTATTTCTTGTGACACCGTCGATTAACGCACAATAAGACGGCATCCCGTTGGACAAAAAAAAAGCGCATTCTTCCATTTTACACTCCGTGCGCTCATTGGCCTCAATTCTTCCATCTTCACCACAATAGTGACCTTCAATTGATTTTTTTTTAAATTTAGAAATAGAATATAAATCAGCTGGCTGGTGATTTGTGAGGACTGCTGGTAGTGTCTTCGACCCCCCCCCCCCCCCCTCCCTCTATTCTATTATAGTATTCTTCTGTGGCTTTCTGTCTTTGTCCTGGATTTCCCATAGTGGGCATGGTGGCACTTGCTGTCTTCTGTCCCCCTATATCTGTTTTCCAATTGCTTTCTGTCTTTGTCTTGGGATGAGATTACTTAGTTTTGTCCTGACCCTGGGGCCGGAGTCCTTGGCTGGGAGGGAAACAGTCGAATGTATAGTTATAGTTTGGGGAGATGATATTTTTTTCCCTGTAACCTTCTTTTTCTTCTTATGTACTGTTATTTTGTATTTTAAACATATAATTTGTAAACATTTGAGTGTATTCCTCATAGTGGGATCTTGTGCTAGTGTCTGGGTGAGGCTTTTCGGTGATCTCAAACTAAGTACACTGATAGTTTGCTCTTGGAATCTACACCTGTTCTCTATTGGAACCAATTCCCCTTTGTCTAACTTTTTTTTTTGGTGCTTTAATTGTATTTCTACAACTTTTTGCCTATCCCATTTTCTTACATTTTACTGGCGCTGATATAAACTAAATGTGTTGCATGCGCCATAAAACCCTTAAAAACAATCAAAAACAATTTGTCCTGGATTGTCCTGACCAGTGGCGGTTCTAGCCTATTTATAGTGGTGGGGCAAAGATGATTCGGTCATATATATATATATATATATATATATATATATATATATATATATATATATATAAAATATATATATATATTATAATATAATATATATATATATATATATATATATATATATATATATATATATATATATATATATATATATATATATATATATGTATTATATTTCAACTTTAAAAAAATAAAATATTTCAACCACAAATAATCACATTCACAATGAAAGGACAATACCAGTAGATTTTAATTATTCCAAACGTAATCAAAAAGGAATCACGAAAGAGAATACAACAAAAAAATAAAGCGACGAGACAAAATGCGACAACACCTTGACAATACAAGTCCATTTCGTTCACTCGAAAAATTAAAGAGATGCTTTAATCCCTCAACGGCGAGATTGATATTTCTGTTACATTTTCAGAAGTACGTAGTAACTTTAAATTTTTCATCGAGAAGCAACAACCGCGATATGACTCGAGTTTCATTCAGAGCTCAAATTGCATCATTTTTACTGCTCTCTTGGTGGTTAGAATGATTGTGCCGGTAGTGGTAGCAGTTGGAATAATGGTAGCGATGGTGGTGGTGGTGGAGGAGGAGGAGGAGGAAGAGGAGACGGTGAGGGAGGATGTAATTATGGTAGTGGTTTTGGTGGTGCTGTTGGTTAGAATGATAGTTGTGGAGACGATGACGAAAATTATATGATGATGTTGATATTGTTTTTATTGCTATTGTAGTATTTGTTGTTAATGTTGTTGTTGTTGTTAATGATGATGATAATGATGGCAACGACGATGTCGTCGACAATGATGATTACCGTACGATATTACAAAGTTTATTCAATCTTAGGCTTTCGCCATTAAATCATACACTTTGATGACAACATACATGAAAGTGGAAAAAAATGGTAAATGGAACCAAACAATAAATTGTTACCATTAATAACCACAAAAAATACAACAATCGTAATACCACCAATACGTACAATAATAATAATAATAATAATAATAATAATAATAATAATAATAATAATAATAATAATAATAATAATAATAATAATAATAATAATAATAATAATAATAATAATAATAATAAAAATAATAATAATAATAATAATAATAATAATAATAATAATAATAATAATAATAATAATAATAATAATAATAATAATAATATTACCATCATCATTACTACCACCACCATCACTATTACCACCACCACCATCACCATCATTATTACGTTTCCAATCCGTTTTTCTCGTTTTTTAAAAATTGATACCTATAATAGACGAAAATTCCGGTGATTTTTTTAAAGGATAGTTAAAATATCTACCATTTTATTAACCCTGAAAACTACGATTTTTATTTTCCTATTTCAAGTAGGCAGGTCTGCTATGACAAGTATCAGTTCCATAGTCAAAAAAAGACAAACAAAAACAAAGTTTGTTTAATCTTAGGCTTTCGCCAATAATTCATACAATACAATTAAGACAAAATAATGCTACCAATCTCTCCTCATGCATTCATTAACAATAACGACCGTGTTATCTTTACTCCTTACCCAACCAACCCCTAGCTTCCCGATTCTTCATCGCGAACTATCTTATGTATGTATTAGCTTCAGGACGGGCAAGTACGGAATCTGCCCACCCTTCCTTTAAACGTCTTTATTTCCTCTATAACTTAGAATTCAACTCTCTCCTTTCTCAGAAGAGTATTTCTCGTATACTAATTCAATTGTTGAGAAAACCAAAATGGTGGTTGTATTTTATATATTTATTTAGTCGTGACTTCTGAATAAAAGTGTTTTGTTTTATTAGAGGGAATACAATAGAAAATTACATTGTTTTGCAAAAATATTTAGTCTGGCAATAAAAATACAGCGGTAATTACTTTAAGAATTTTTTTTTAAAAAGGAACAAATTAATTTGTTTAAAAAAAAACAAAACAAAAAAACAAAACAAACAAACAAATAAGACAACAATTTAAATAAATGAATTTTGAGAAGCACTAAAGAAAACGAGAAAAAAAGAGATAATTTAAATGGATAAACAAATATATTAAAACAACACAAGTTAATACTAACTTGATATAATATTAGTAAATTGATACATTTAATTCAATACTGGAACCTTCTCAATGTTATTACATCAATGGTACCAGCACAAGTAAGGCAATAAATTAAAAAAAAGTTCGTTTGCCAAAATCTCTATTTAGTGCTCACTGGTTTATAAGGTGGGCTCATTTGAATTAGCCCGACCTAGAACTAGAGAGGCCAGACAGCAAAATCACCGTCAGGCGACGTGACGATGAGATGACGATGTGGGCGGAGTGGAGTGGTTGGGAAAGGGGGGGGGGGTGATAAAAAAGAACAGGAGCGTATCCTGGTTTATGCATTACGGGGTGCATGGTGATTCGCAATCTATCAAAAATACATACAAATTGATTTCAGTACGAAGTATCAAGTTTAAGTACTAACTTTTAAAATTATCTAATATAAATTAGATTATTTCGGACCTGGTAATACAGCTTATAACTTGAAAAAAACAGGCTGGTATTTGCCCACCCTGCCCAATATTACCAGCCGTCCCTGGTCCTGACTGGGTTTTACCCAGACCCTGGCTGGGGATCTCTGAGAAGGAACAAAACGAATGCGAGCGGACATATTTCTGAAATATATTTTCTTTTCATGTAATTCAGACTCTTGACTTAATATTTGAGCAACTCTCATTGACTTTTGGGCGGGTGGTTGGATGGGAGCATCACCCTTGAATCATATACCTATGATGTTCGCATGGGTGTACGATCCGATAGTGATGTCGTTTCTTCTTCTCTTTACTAGCCTATCCTGCTTCTTTGGTTTGTGATTGTATTTTTGACAGGGGATTTTTTTTTTTCTGTAAATCTTCTGCCTGTTTGTTCTTGGTTATTTATAATTTAGCTTATGATATCTTTAGGTTATGATTTTGATTTACATTTGTACTATTTTTGTTAGATTGCTTGTTTTTTTTGTGTTTTTTTTTTTTTGTTTCAGCGGTCTCTCATATAACCTCAATTGCGTTGGAAGAGACCTAAAGCAATAAACAAAAAAAAATTGACTTTTGGTGAGGATATTATGCCGTTGTCTGTAAGAGACATTGGGTCGCCTTAAACAAGACTCGGTGATTTAATCTACTTATATGAACTGTATTCAATTTGTTTGGGGTTTTTCCAATGGCCGGCAGATAATTGTCTTCTATCCCTTATATCGGTTTACCCTTTCCATGCTGCTCTTTGTTTTGGTACTGCATTGACATTGCTCAGAAATTCCCTGTCGGGGATCCTTAGCTGAGAGGGAAGCGATCAAATGAATAGTGGTTGTTTGTTTTTTTTTCTTATAAATCATATTTCTGCTATACACTATTATCGATTTCGATTTTCAATATATTGTACTCTAAGCATTTGAGTGCATCCATGACAGCATCCTCTGCTTGCACCTGGATTTGACTTTAAGGTAATGTCAAAACAGGCACATTGATGAATTGGTCGTGGTATCCGGTGTTCCCAATTCGAAATGGTCTTCTTTGTGAAACGTATGTTAAATAAATCGATTTAGAGTTAAAACAATTAATATTGTGACATTTTAGGTTTTTACACTTTAAGAAACTATTAATATTCATCTTCTCTAATAAGGCATAGGCTGTCATATTACCGAGTTTCACCTGTAATTTGACAATAAATTTGATCTTCAGCATCAAAATTACTCTGACAAAATATCGTTTTGTGTTGTGAGGAGGTGGGTCACATTTAGTATGTGTATAGCGGCGGAAGGTTGGGCTGAAACCGACGTATACATATGCAGGTCTGACATCCGATGTGTCAGAGATGTCAGACAGGTCACAAAAGAGTCAGATCAGGAAAAAGACGTGGAAGTGGAATTTTTCAGGAGGTCCCCGAAAATGGCACAACTTTACAGTATTCCGATTCACCAATAAAAACAAAAACTTAATCGTGCTAAGAGGTGGGCACGACCTTCCGAAAATAATATACATTTTTATTTAAGGAGGCCTTGTTCACTTGTCTAATTTAAAGATTAATTTAATTTAGAAGGAAAAAAAAAAAACAATTCCTACTGTTGGTGAAATAGACTTTTCTCCATTAACATGAACAATTGGGGGAAAAATCCATTTGAATTAGATTTAATTATAAAGCTATCTAACAAACGATATCTGCTTTTAAATTGTTCTTTCATGGATTGAAGTTTATATGTTGCATAAACTGATATTGTCACGTGACAACTTACCCCGACCGGGGCAATTTGTCACAATTGGAGTAGGGTCAACTGTCTGGATCATATATTTTTTCATGTATTAATGCAACACTAACGTAATGTTGGCATTATGTTACAGATATGTTATCAAATAGCTTACCTTTATTTTGTATGAAAAGTATAGGGAAGGGTGCGGAAACTCAAGCGAAAAATGTAATATATGATTTATCAGGAGTACCGTAAGGAGCAGTGCTTGGGCCTTTATGCTTCTTGCTATTTATAAATGACAGTGGAAGCGAATTATCTCCACAAACAAGGCTTAAACTGTTCGCAGACGATCGCCTTCTTTTCAGGACAATAGAGAGTAGCGCAGATGCACATAAACTCCAGAAAGATCTTGATTCCCTAAAGACGTGGTCAGATCAGGGCATACACACCTTGGGTCAGATACATGGCACATGAAGTTCCATCCGTCAAAATACTATGTCATGTCAATATCAAACATGAAAGAGCCTTATACCCACAATGACAAAATGCATGATCATCCCTTTCAACATGTTGACTCCGTAAAATACATCGGAGTCCATCTCAATAAGAAACTAAAGTGGAAAACCTATATAGAAAATATCACAGCAAAGCCAAGTAGGATGCTGGAGTTTCTCAAAAGGAACAAAAACCAATGCCCACGAAGAATTACAGCCCATGCGTACACAGCACTTATCAAAAGGAACAGAAACCAATGCCCACGAAGAATTACAGCCCATGCGTACACAGCACTTATCAGGCCAGTATTAGAAAATGCCAGCGTGGTGTGGGACCACTACACAAAACATTGATATAGGCAAGATTGGAAAAGTACAAAGAGCAGCTGCAAGCTTAGCCACTGGATGCAAATCCAGAGACCCGGGTTGTGTGACGTCATCCCTCCAGTCACTTGAATGGAAATCATCGAAAAACCGGCGCAAGGTATCCCATGTTGTTACCTTACACAAATTCATCAACGACTAAACTCACCCATCATGATCCCAAACTACATAAATAGCAAATCAGAGAGGTGCGCACCACGTAGATACAATGCATCACAATACATACCACCAGTTACAAGAACAGACACATATAAACACAGCTCCCCCCCCCCCCCCCCCCCCACGAACAATAAATGACAGGAGTGTCCTGCCACCGGACATAACGACGTTGAATGCTTAGAAACTTTCTTACTTACTTATTCGAACCAGCGACCACCTGAGCTCTAGCCCTTCGGTCTTGTGCCATGACGTAGAGGTCTTAGACGTCTTTTGTAGTTGTTCCAGGTCACTATAAAGTGTGTTACTGAGGCTTTTAGAAACTTTCAAAACAGTTTTGAATGCATTTGCTCGTCAAAGTCATCTATGACTGTTCTCTATTTCGATTGGACTGTGACTGAACATTTGCTGTGATGGGCCCATGGGGCTTTTTGCAAATACAAGCCATTGAAGATTGAAGTAAGACGGTCATCTTAATTTTAAAGGGATTTTCCAGGAAAGTTACAGTTACAAGTTACATCTTCTTTGTTTTCGTATTGACTTCACTAGATGTTATCTAGACTACCAGTTGTTACTCAGCCCAACAAGCTTTTTTTTTCCATCACGGTGGATGTACTGCTGACTTTCTATCTTATAGATCTTTATTTAGTATGAAAAATATAGATAAATATTAAAAATTGTGACAACTTACTTCCCCCCCCACCCCCCCCCCCCCCCCCCACACACACACACACACATTCTTGTTCCACAAAGTAGTCTCATCTTTAGATGTTGGGCAATGTTTCTTCTGGTGAATATGCTTTTCGTGTTTTGGAAAGTTTCATGACATACGAGCGAAAAATGCCTCGAGAAGGCCAATGTATTTTAAAATTTATTCGAATTTGTCGATCCCCACCCCCTCCCCCGCCCCGAACAAGGAATAAGAGAAATGAATTCGAACCAACGTTTGATAATAAGAATAATAACCTTTATTGTCCAAATATACAATTATTGTTAGGTTACAGTTCTTGTAATAGGCGAAAAAAGTAATTAAAATAGTGGTAATAATGATGATAATAATACTGATGATAGTAATGATGATAATGATACATTGTAGTAAAATAATAATAATAATAATAATAATAATAATAATAATAATAATAATAATAATAATAATAATAATAATAATAATAATAATAATAATAATAATAATAATAATAGTAATAATAATAATAATAATAATAATAATAATAGTAATAATAATAATAATAATAATAATAATAATAATAATAATAATAATAATAATAATAATAATAATAATAATAATAATAATAATAATAATAATAATAATAATAATAATAATAATAATAATAATAATAATAAATTCAGATTCAAACTATTCTGTTTAAAAGTTTTTAAAAAATGGCTACAAAATCATTGTTTGGTGGTGAAAATTAAGACAAGTCTTTTACCCCGCAAACACACACAATCCACTGCTCGATGACAGCCCCCGTTCAACCGTTCGCTCACAGAGAGATGTGAACGCAAACTAGGGACGGCTGGTAATAATGGGCAGGGTGGGCAAATACCAGCCTGTTTTTTCAAGTTATATGCTGTATTACCAGGTCCGAAATAATCAAATTTAAATTAGATAATTTCAAAAGTTACTACTTAAACTTGATACTTCGTAGTGAAATCAATTTGTGTGTATTTTTGATAGATTGCGAATCACCATGCACCCCTGAATGCATAAACCAGGATACGCTCCTGTTCTTTTTTTTTTTTATCACCCCCCCCCCCCCCCCCCTCCAACCACTCCACTCCGCCCTAATCGTCATCTCATCGTCACGTCGCCTGACGATTTTTGCTGTCTGGCCTCTCTAGTACTAGGTCGGGCTAATTCAAATGAGCCCACCTTATTAACCAGTGAAAACTAAATAGGGATTTTGGCAAACGAACTTTTTCTTATTTATTGCCTTACTTGTGCTGGTACCACTGATGTAATGACTTTGGGAAGGTTTCAGTATTGAATTAAATTTATTAATTTACTAATTTTATATCAATTTAGTATTAATTTGTGTTGTTTTTATATATTTGTTTATCCATGTAAACCATTTCTTTTTTTCTCGTTTTCTTTAGTGCTTATTAAAACTCATTTATTTAAATTGTTTTCTTATTTGTTTTTTGTTGTTGTTGTTTTTTGGGGTTTTTTTGTTTGTTTTTTTTTTTAACAAATTAATTTGTTAGTTTTTTTTTTAATTCTTAAACTTAAAGTAATTACCGCTGTATTTTTATCGCCAGACAAAATAATTTTGCAAAACAATGTAATTTTCGATTGTATTCCGTCTAATAAAACAAAACACATTTATTCAAAAGTCACGACTAAATAAATATATAAAATACAACCACCATTTTGGTTTTCTCAAAAATTGAATTAGTATACGAGAAATTCTCTTCTGAGAAAGGAGAGAGTTGAATTCTAACTAAGTTATAGAGGAAATAAATACGTTTAAAGGAAGGGTGGGCAGATTCCGTACGTGCCCGTCCTGAAGCTAATACATACATAAGATAGTTCACGATGAAAGGCGGGAAGCTAGGGGTTGGTTGTGTGAAGAGTAAAGATAACACGGTCGTTATTGTGATAGTCTAAGAATGCATGAGGAGAGATTGGTAACATTATTTTGTCTTAATTGTATTGTATGAAGTATTGGCGAAAGCCTTAGATTAAATAAACTTTGTTTTTGTTTGTCTTATTTTGACTATGGAACTAATACTTGTCATGGCAGACCGG
>NC_088361.1:60939122-60949122 GCF_034508935.2 Berghia stephanieae | reverse complement strand
GCTGTCTTGATTGTTTGTCTCATTACGAAGGACAAGGGTCGAAACGTTTGTCATGTGTTGTCTCCATTTACATGATCACATTTACCCACTATAATTTTCTCGCCATTTAATTAACTGGCTCATTTAGAAACGGATATATATAGAAAATTTGGTAAATTATTGGCATTTTGCCTAGATATCAAACATTTTAGATATTGAAATCTTTGTGCCACACAAAGCTACGCACTCAAGTATGATTAATGTAAAAATTGGCAAGATATGAAAATATAGAAAATTTGAATCCAATATAAAAAACAACTTTAGTCATTAGGGCCCTTTTCTCTCAATGCGAAAATGCAGTCTCTGTGAACCATCGGGGAAAAAACTTGAGTCCTTTTCTTGATTTGAATGAGGTCAATAGGGCTTTGAAATAAAAGTTTGTACAGTGAGTATCTCATCTTCAAAAGGTATTGATGCAGCCGACGTGCTCCAAACAAGAGCTTTAAATAACACAGTAAAAGTAGACTGGCAGCGAATATAAAGAAGAACAATGGTATCTAAAAAAAAAAAAATGCTTTAAAGATCAGACTAACTTTTTAAAAATTGGATTAAAAGTTGATAAATAAATAAATACAGGGTTGTAAATTGTCTGGCAATTGCCTGAAATTAGACTATCCATTATTCTCTACCTCAGGGACATACTATTAGACAATAGATTTAAAGAAATTTGATCCTGTATGGAAGAAAAAATAAATGCCCTCATTTGGATTTGAACTGGAGTTGAACAGGTCAAACACTATGCTACCTGACTCATGGAGATATTTAATCATGTCTATTTAGAAGATATGTTTTACAATTTGAACCCTACTCTTATTTAGTTACTTTAACTGTCAGTTGCACAGCAGAAAAAAAGAAGGCATGCAGATGCTTTCCTTTTACAGCTTTAGTGACACTAATTTTGCTATAACCAAAATACTGGGGTGATATCTTGTGTTACGTTAGGTGTTGTTCTACTAGAGTGATATCTAGTATTACTCTAGGTGTCACTCGATGAAAGTGATATCTAGTTACTCCCATATTTTTATCGGCAAATATTTATAATTTTAGTGATTCTACTTTGACTCTTCTCTTTTTTGTCCTTACTTCTACTTCTCTGCTCTACTACTACTACTTACTCTACTTATACAAGTTATAATTCAGAATTAAGTTTCCCTGTCACGCTGTACTCACATAATATTATGAATAACGTTAAGTTCCACACACCTCTGCATTCTGTGTAACCAATGGTCAAAGATGGTGACCTTTGGCTGTTTGTCCAAGGCCGTTATTACATTCATCATCGCCTCTTGAATCGGGTACTCATCCTCAAATTGTTGACCTCTCAGCATTTATTTCACCTAAAGGAAGAGATGGAAATCGCAATGGGCAAGAACAGATAAATAGGGCAGGTATTCTAACAATACCCATGAGTAATCCTCAATAAGCTCATTGACTCTTGATTGGGAACAGGTGATGCCTTGTTCAAGCAAAGTTTTCTTGCCAAGTTCGTTGGTCAATATTTTATAAACTGTCGTAATGGACACACCAACAAGTTCTTTTATCTTCCTACAAGGTCTTCTTGAATTTTCTTCCACAACAGCTCTTGTTCTCACATTAGTATCACCACAAGTGACAACAGGAGGTCCCCCAGTGTGTTCCTCATCCCTGACCCACCTTCTAACATATTGAATTGAAGGAGCATTTATTGTGCTCTACAACAGTAGACTTACTGAGAAAAGTTGAAAATTTGATGACAACCCGAACATCGTAGCTTGAGAAAATTGCATCATGCTTTGCTCAGCCACTTTCCTCTGATTACGGTTGGACAAAGAGCAAAAGTAATACAAACTTGCCACATCACAGCTCTATGACACGACAACCAATGTACTTGAAATTTGGCATTGAGATTTCTTTGATGTGAGGCCATATTGTCTCAAATTTTGGTAGTTCTAGGTTGCTTACTAGCGAAGTTATAGAAGTGGGAAACTTAATTCTGAAACATACCTCATACTTATATTTATATCTTCTTACCTATTTATTCTTACCCTTGTTAATTGTTAAGATTATGTAATTCTAAGTCAGTCTCAGACATGTCCAGGAATAATAAAATGTAGAAACAAAAAGCCATCTGCGATCCTTGTTGCTGTCTTGCTTTGTACCGGATGACTTTATCATTCATTATTATTCAATTATTTATTTCCAGACATATCTGAGCCTGATCCTGTTTAGCTATAAAAACTTTAATTATGATTATTCTTAGACTTGTCTTTTTGTACAGTGGTAAAGTTGCTGTCACCATCATGTTTTGTGTATTGGAGACTTTTCATGGGTTGCCACCTTGGCATTTTCTTTCCCACTTCTTCTTCTTCTTTTTCTTCTTTTTCTTCTTCTTCTTCTTCTTCTTCTTCTTCTTCTTCTTCTTCTTCTTCTTCTTCTTCTTCTTCTTCTTCTTCTTCTTCTTCTTCTTCTTCTTCTTCTTCTTCTTCTTCTCCTTCTTCTTCTGCTGCTGCTGCTGCTTCGTCTTCTTCTGCTGCTGCTGCTGCTGCTGCTCTTCCTCCTTCTTCTCCTCCTCCACATTTCAAAATTCACACCGTAATCATTTTGTTATTTGGTATTTTTCTATGTTTCTAAGGTTTTTTTTGTTGTTGTGATACTGGTATTGTGGTCATACTGCTATTTTCCCGTTGTGGTAATATTTCATCTTTAAAAACATGTTGGTATTGATTTTTTAGTAGATCACATTTTCCTACGGTGTAAGCTACATTTGGGTCATAAAGTCTTTGTAATAATATAGAGCTGCTTGTCACATCCTGTAATTTTGATTGTATATATTCCCACAAATGATTAGTTACACCCTTAATATTCTTGCTGATATCAAGATAAAGTTTGTCATTGACATAGTGTTCAATTGACATCCATGTCCAATTGCTGGATACTTAAGGCTAGAATGTTTTAAAGAATTTAGTCTTTCCTCTTAAGACCATAAAGCATTTAGGTTTCCAGGTTTTTGACATCAAACATATATTATGTGGAATGCCATTACAATAGAATCCTGAAAATGTTCAACACTGCCAAACCAGAAATATTATTGACTTTTAGCAAAGTTGCTTTATCCAGTATCAATGGAAATCGCTTAGATAAAAAAGAGAAAATTTAGGACCAGCAGAGGTGTTTACTTTAAGCAGAGATTCACTTTAAAGAGTGAGGACCTTATGCGGGCTCCACTGTTTTATAACGGGCTACTGGTTGAATTTTTTCAAGAATTGAATTGAACAAGTGATTTAAACAAAGATTAAAATTAAATATTGTATCTAGAGAATCTAAATCATTTTAGATAATTCCCATTCTCTTCCTAGAATTATGAAAATAATCAAAATCTGAACTTTGATTACAGATATTCTCTTCTAATTCATTTAAATAAAATAAATAAATAATAAAATTTATATAGCGCCAATATCCATCAATTTAGTAATTATTACCCAGATAATTACATACTTATTATGTCATGTTTTTACGATATGTTTTTGATCAATTGTGTTGGTAGCAGCATCTTATCAGACATGCCTATTGCTATGAAAATTTAATAGAATAACTACGAATTTTTGGGTCCTAATTGACAATGATATAAAGATGTTTAATTCAATAAACTTCTTAAAAACGAAGTTTTTTGCCAGAGCTAGTATATAAAGGAATTTAGAACATTTATTTTATGTACTTAAACACAAATTGATCATTTTTAATAGTAGTTATAATGTATTCTATTTTATAATCCCTGAAAACTACGAATTTTTTCCAATTTGAAATAGGCAGGTCTGTCTTATGCATTTCTATGCCTTCGCTTTGAAACAAAAATAATTTTAACAATATGTCAAGATATTAGACTGAAAAGGTACCCTTTCAACATCTTCAAAGCAAAAACGTATTTGAAGCATTTAAATTATTTAAAACAAACAAAAGCATACTACCCAGAAAGAATGCAAAGTATAGCATTTATGTTAAAAGCTGGTTTCGATTTACATCCTGCAACCTAGATTTACAATGCCACATCTTCACTGGTAATTTTATTTTTTTTTACTTTTTTTTTTTTAACGAAAATGGACCGTTAGCCAATTGCTGTCTTTTGTACTTGGTTGAATTAACATATTTAATATTTACTTCCTCTATTCAAAGCCTTACACCTATATTCAGATATCCATTTGCATTTTCTAATTAAATTCCGTTGAGGTTGAAGTACAGTGTACAAGTAAAAGTAAAGGAATGGCAAAGGTTAAGAGGAACTAGAGATTCCAAACAATCAGATTTTATAGCTCAGATCTGCTTCTTATTATTTTCGTTGTGTATTTTCATTTGCTTGCTCATTAGAAGATATTTCCATTTTAAGTTCAGAAAGTTTAAAAACAAAAAAAAAGCAAAACAAAACAAATCAATTTAATATTTCAGTTTGGCCAACAATGAGATCAACTATACCTGATGCAAATTGCAGGTATCCATTGTTGTACATTGTAAGTATTGATTGATAACTATTAATCGGTTATAGTACCATTAGTTTGTACAATAAAATCGGGATGGAGGGGGTTAGTGGTTCTTTTGAGCCGACAGCAGATGTGGAGTTTATCCCAGTTTCTTTAATGTTAAATGGACGTCAGCGATTGTTTTCTTTCCATTTGATAGGGAGCTGTTCTATTGCAAAGTTCTCCATGCTGGATTTTGAAAAGATTTTTGACAGTGTGAGTTTGAGTTTATATCTCAGTCTTCTTCAATTGGGGTGAAAGAACGGCATGACCTCCTTATTAATAGCTTTTGTAATGTGCATAAGAAAGACCATAATATACACATACCCATGCAATGTATGACACGGCAGTAACGACATGACGTCCGTTTCTTCTTTTTTTTTTTTTTTTTTTTTTGGTGTTTCTTTATTTCTTTATTCATCCATTCAATTATTTATTTATTTGATTTTAGTTAGTTTTTTAATTTATAGTTTACTACTCAAGCTGCAAAAACATGTGTTAGAGCTTTCCGGAACAAAGAATAGTATGGTCTGAATGGGAGCACACTGGAACCGTTAACGTTATGTCACTAGTTTCGCGATTCTGTCGAATAGCCGACAACCGACAGATTAGGACCCGTAACAGGCAGGGTCGAGACGTGCTTAAAAAGATACCAATGTTTAACAGTGGTCAAAAACAAAGTCGGAAGTTACAGGCTTGTGTCATTAACTTGGAACTCCCTTAATATTATGTTGTTCAATTTTTAAGTTAACTGGAAGAAATCTACTACTACTACTACTCTCTCTCTCTCTCTCTCTCTCTCTCTCTCTCTCTCTCTCTCTCTTTCTCTCTCTCTCTCTCTCTCTCTCTCTCTCTCTCTCTCTCGCCCTTAAGTTGTTTTTACTCCTTGCTCCTTGCAGCCGTTGATAACACGTTTGTTATATTATAAGTTATATTTTTTAAAACTACTGGTATAACACTCACCTTCAGATCGGAAGGTCCGGGGTTCGAGTCACGTTCTGAGCGGCCGAGACATAGTTGAGTCATTGGAAAAGGCTCTTTACTCATATTTTCTCACTGTACTCAGGTGTAAAATGAGTACCTGGCCGTTAACAGCATTGTCTTGGTCAAGGGAAGACTAATATCGCCTAATAGGCCTCATGTATCGTCCTCCGTGTTAAGTTTTGCTGTTTGCTAGGGACCCCTTGCATAACACTCTGAGCACGTTTAGTGGAGATTGCGCTATATAAATGCGCGATTTTTGTTATCTATTCTTTGCAATTTTTAATTATGGCCTTAAATATCGGAATTAGCTTTACTTGTTCAGTTGAAAATAATGTGTGTCGTCATTCATTTTCATGAAGCAACAGCAGGATCGGTCACATTCCACTTTGATTTATACGAGGGGGCGTCAAAAAGTAATGGGACTCTGCCTATTACTTTAAAACAAATTGAATCAATCCATGCATCGCGACTTCTATCCCCTTATCTGTTTTCCAACATGCTTTCTGTCTTTGTCTTGGAATGAGGTTACTTGGTTTTGTCCTGGCCCTGGCCGGAGTCCTGGCTGGGAGGGAAACAGTCAAATGCATAGTTATTGTTTTGGGAGATGATATTTTTTTCCTTGTAAATCATCTCTCTGTTATGTATTATTTTTTGTTATTTTAAATGTATAATGTAAGCATTTGAGTGTATTCCTCTTTGTTGGATTTTGTGCTTGTGTCCGGATGAGACTTATAGGTGATCTCAAACTAAGTACATTGGTGGTATGCTCTTGTAATCTACATCTGATCCCTATTTGTTCCCAGTTCCCTTTTGTCTTACTTTCTCTTGGCTACTTCAATTGTAATTCTAGAACTTTTTACTATCCCTATTTCTTCCTTTTTACTGGCGCTGATATAACCTAAATGTGTTGCAAGCGCCGTAAAACCCTTAAAAACAAACAAACAATCCATGCATCATATCTCAAATTAAAGCTTGGTATAAGCCTTGACTGGAAAGATGAATGGAAAAAGAATAAGAGGAAGACAAAGAATAACGTATTTGAAAGGGATAAGAACTTGGACAGATGAAGCTGAGAAAGGTGGCGCTGCTTTAATAGAATTGGCAAGAGATAGATCAGCTTGGCGGAAGATGACCTCCGACGTCTGCTTCAGATATGGAACTACATGAGATGAGATAAGCCAAGTAGAATGCTATTTCTCAAAATGGTCTCCGCCTCTCTCAGTAGCCATAGTCCACCTTTTTGTAAGGCCATTTATTCCGTCCTCGTAAAACTGAGTCGATTGTACTTTGATTATTTTTTTCACTACTGCCTTGGCTTCTTTATCATCTTCAAAGCGATGTCCCCTCATTTCTTCCTTCAGTGGACCAAAATATGAAAGTCCGAAAGTGTCAAATCTGGTGAATAATTAAGAATGGTGAGACAGCGTGGTCCAACAAGATGCTGCGATTACCCCCCATTTTCCTGGGTCTTGTTTGTGGAAGGGCATTTTCATGAAGAAACAATACTCGTTCCATCTCCAAAACTCGACGAATTCTTGCTTTCAGTCGCCAAGGTCTATTTGTACCGTCAGAGTTGACAGTAGGAAATCAACGAGGATTACATAATTATCCCAGCTGATATCTAAGCTTTGAAGTTTTTGGTCTTTGGGGAAGAGGGGTAAACACTACCTCTACAAAATGCCAGAGTTTTATAGACTTTACCATTGCTTTTTTAAATGTTACTTGTTACTCGGTGTTTCTTCTTCGAAAACAAGAAATTTAATTACAGCTTTCTGTCGCTGACGGACATCAATGACAGCTTTTTTTCTGGCGCTGACGGGCATCCATGATGGGGCAGCCATTTTGAACTGTCATATCTTTGTCAAAATTTGACAGAATTAAAATTTTAAACGTTTGGTTTAAAGAGTACACGTGTAAGTTCGATTGAGCCAAAAATGAAGTCACATGAAAAAGAATGAACTCAGCAGGAGATTTGTCCCATTACTTTTTGACTCACCTTCGTATATATATACACTACTCGTAGTAGAGCTGTCCTTAAAATATATATATATTTATATATATATATATATATATATATATATATATATATATATATATATATATATATATATATATATATATATATTTATTTACCGGTTGTTCCACAACATAACAGCTGTCAGTTCACATATTATTATGTTGTTTTTTTTTTTGTAACAGATAGGAGCACATTATTATTATTAGGTCGCAACGTCAACGAATGTTTATCACAGATCACAGAAGAGATTTTTCTATACAACATACGTATATGAATCGATAGGGGCGCCCGCACGATTCCTCACTGACAGCTGTATTTTATTGTTTGTTATCTGTCGAACTGGGGACTGGCAGCTGTGTTTTACTGATGACTGCCTATCTAAACTGGGGTTAATTGTATTTTGGTGAAATCATGGACATGTATTGTATTTTTGCTCAGCTTTTCCTGTGCATCTACTTTGAGAATTAAAAAGAAATACACCCTTTCGAAATGACACCATTACGTCCCGTCGCCGAGGCATTTCATGAAGGAATATCGATAATCCGTCAAATATGATGACTGATATTAACAGGAATCATCCATATTGTTGAAATTGAGAAAGTGGGGGTTAATAATCTTGCCCAAGAAAAAAAAACGGAAGCGCCTGAAGCTTGGCTCCAGCCCAGTACCACCGGAATCACAGTGCAATGACCACTCACTCCCCCACCCCCCACCCTATCATTTAGGATGCGTGTCTTATTTTAAGCTCCAGCTCAGAGCGGTTTAAAAGGGGAAAAAGTAAAAAACAAGAAGAAAATAAAAAGCATCAAACAACGATAAAAAATTAAAGGGGAAAAATTCCATCATTGAGTACAGCAATAGAAAGCTCATATAACAGACTTTATAAAACAGGATTTGAAGATAGCATGTGTTATTGGACAATCCCGCCTGCAACCATTTTAACCCATTCGGAGTGGACGTTTGGGATTGCCTCTTTGATGTAGGCTGATTGGCGCTATTGGTGGGGTCACCTCGTTCTCTGTCATCCCCCTTTATTTGTTATCGTCTTTCTCATGTTTGAGAGTTTTTGCCAAGATAAGGGTCATTTTAATCGATCGACTTTTGAAAAACGAGTTTTCTGGCTAAATTTTTAAATACTAGTTTTTCCAGAGTAAGGCAGTTAACTGGTTAATGAAGACCTTGGAAGAAAAAAAATCTGGTCATTATCTAATGTTGAAAGAATAACATCGACTTTCAGTTACGACGCTATTATTTAGCATTAGGAAGGACATATCCTTCGTTCAAAAAATATATTACCTACAATGGGGACCGCCTAATTACCCGACTTGTAATAGGCCACTTCGCATAAATACCCGTTACTCTCATAAAGCATTTTTGTATACTATTGAAACACTCATCTAATATGCCGTAGTCTAATAACCCGCTTTATGTGTCTATGTGGTCTTGTGGTATGACACTCGCTTTCGGATCGGAAGGTCCTGGGTTCGAGCCTCGCTCGGCGCATAGTTGAGTCCTTAGAAAAGGCTCTTTACTCACATTCTCTCACCGTACTCAGGTGTAAAATGAGTACCTGGCCGTTAACAGCGTTGTCTCTGTCCGAAAAAAATTATGATATCACCTTACAGGTCTTGTCCTAAATGTTAAATGTTGCTGTTGGACAGGGGCCCCTTTTAAAGGGCTTTGGTTACGTTTAGTGGATATTGCGCTGTATAATTGCTCTACATGCTCTACATATGTCTGTGTCAGAGAGAGTATGTTGCATTAAAATATTTCCACGTATGTGCTATTTGTTAATAGAGCAACGTAATTTCAATCGAGTTTTCTTGCAAATATTAAATGACGATCTGCCAATACAAAATGTGTTTGATAGACACGCATCCTAATGTGTACAATAAAACCATGTGTCGTTTTATACATTTTTACAAGGGACCCTTTAACATCTTTGTCCAAATGCACGAAATGTCTCCCATCTGTGAGATTTGTCTTGTAGCAACATGATTCATGAATGCATCTTGTCTCTGATTCAAGTTTGTTACTCATAATATAATCATTGATCTCAGGAAAGTAATACTATTATGGTTTTACATACAATTGCAAATGATCACGGTCTTAGACCCTATACCCTCTAGAGCGTTATGGTCATGGAGCAAAAGTGTCATTTCCTTTATGTCATGGTCTCAAGTGAGTAAAGAGCTACTCGACTATGCATAAAGATATGTAGAATGAGGCCCCAGAATTTACTAGTTACTATAAATGAAAAACAATTAACGATTTGTTTAAGATGAAATAAAAAGAAAGATGAAATTTAATTAAAAGAGATAAATAGTGATTGTGGCAGTTACAAATAGAAATTTGAATATATTACGTAACTTATGATGATATAATGTCAGGTTCGTAAGGTTACGTTTCCAGGCAGTTGAAAGGCGTGGATTATATATTCCTCCGACAACGGGCTCAGACTTGTAAGGTT
>NC_088361.1:60784122-60934122 GCF_034508935.2 Berghia stephanieae | reverse complement strand
AAGTGCGTGCATGGGCAATTTTGCTGGGATTGGTCCGTTATAAGAAGGAATATTTCTAACCATACGAAGGCATTATCGGACAAAAGCAAAAGACGCGTTAATTGGATCTTTTGGTGTGACTTGAGCAATGTAATTTCTACTGACGAGCCCTCAGTGTAGCCCCGTTTTAAATTTTGTATAAATCACTACGTCGTCCGCTTTGCGAGCGCCCGAACCATAGTCCAAAGTTACATTTGTGAGGTGGGCTCTCATCCTTGGTCTTCTAGTCTTCTAGATCCTAAGTGACAATAGGCCAAAATCACGATCCTAAAACAATCAAGAGGGTTGTTTTTTTCTACCAGTAGTATGTGAATGTGAACAATTGTGGTATATTAGTTGAGGAATGACAGCAGCTTCTAATGGTTCTCACACTACTAGGTTATGACGATCTATCCAGGACGCAAACTTATCACCGCAATCGTGCACCGTCGCAAACCTGCCCGGAAGCTTCGTCACAACGCACTGTTAAACTAGATGCTCTGCGGTTTCAGGCTCTTGACCACAACGGGTACATGTTGGACAGGTGGCAAGCCCCCACTGACGATGTGCGCGTGCCGTTAAGCAGATTCTCGGCCGAAGTCGATTGGCTGCCACCCAATGTCTCCTCTTGCTGGTGAAAAATCCTCGCAACTTCTCCAGTTTCGAGGAGTCGATGTCCCCATCCCCCTAGAGGGATCGAATTCGTCCAGATTGACTTCCATCTCGTATATGCAGCTCTGTTCGAAATTATGGAAGCTACGTACAAGGGTTGCCTGGACTTATTTCTGCTCGAAACAGGGGCACCGTTCATTATGCGCTTGAGAGAGGTATCCCCATTCCTTTGATCTTATAAAGCCATTTGTTTGTAATCGTATCCAGACGGACATCGGGGGGGGGGGGGGGGGGGGGGGGGGGGCTAGATTGCTTCCAATTTCGGGCCCCATTCTCTAGGGTTGTTACCATCGTGCATTGACTTGCGAAGTTGCATCCACCTTCTCAACGTTTTTGCTTGTACCCAACACTGGAGCACAGTACTCCGCGGTGGAATAGAATAGTGCCAGGGCGGACGTCCTCAGGAGCGCTTGACTAGCACCCCAGGTTGATCCCACCAGCTTCCTCAGAAGACTTGCGTTTCTATGTCTTGCGGGCAACTCCGAGATACACCTGATAGGTAAGCTGCGGTCCAGCGTAACACCCATGTATTTCGGATTCGACTCGTATGGGAGAAGCTGGTCCCCGACGAGGATGTTATGGGTGTGTCAGCCACTGCATAAGTGAAATGCAATGGCCACGGCTTGGAAGTGTTCATCTTCAGGTACCACTTGTCAAAGTAGGATTTGAGTCTGGTGACGTCTCACTGAGTACACTCTCGAGACGGGTCCACATTTTACTTTGAGTAACGAGCGCCCAGTCGTCTACGTATCTCAGCCTCAGGGAGGAAGTGTTCGGCATGTCGCTAATGTGGACATTAAACAACACTAGCGCAAGAACAGATCCCTGAGTTTCCTGAATTTGCTCGTAGTGTCTTCCAGCGCCACGTGGAATTGCCTCTAAGATTGAAGAGAAAAGCTTCCATGTCTTTTTGCACCTTATGATTTTGCAAGTTTGAGCATTAACCCTCCGCACACCGTACCGCATCAGAGCACTGCGCGCATTCATTTTTAAAGCACATTTTAACACAAAGTATAAGTTCTATAAAACAAAATGCGCTAAGTACCGGACTAACAGTCATCTAAATAACAACTAGAAACCATCAAGGACCACGCAAAACATAGAGGTTTAAAGAAATTCATAAAACGAAGGCTCGAACACTGCCGTTTTCTAAGACGCCACGAGTCGTGAACTGATTGTCACAGTAAAGGTTGTTCACAATTATCTTATTAAATTTTATTTTATTAAGAACTGAATTCATCTCACTCCAGTTATATTTCAGTAGGCTTAGATAAACTTTACCTTCTAATATTAGATCGTCTTTCCTTTTATAGCCTTCCCTCGAATTAATTTCTAATTAGTGAATACTTTTCGTTCTACATTCTGTCACGTAGCCACTTATTATAAAAGCTGATAGGTCTAACATTTGACACTCACTTTCTCTCCACAATCTATGCCGGACGGCCAGTCACTCTATTCCTATATATATATTGTAAGATTTTTATCTTTTGGGACTTTGTAGATATTATATCTACACCATTAAGACGCCGGAGCTTTTAACTTTGATTGTATAATCTTCAAGGATCAAACCCAAGCCCGCTGTACTACACTATAACTTCTTACCAATTGCCTGGAAGTGGAATTTTACGAGTCCAATCCTGTTATCAGAGGAATAGATCATCCAAGCCCATCAACTGCCTGGAAACGTAAACTTACGAACCTGAGATATTATCATAAGTTACGTAAAATATTCATATCTCTATTTGTAACTGCCACGATCACTGTTTATCTCTTTTAATTAAATTTCATCATTATTTTTATTTCATTGTAAACAAATCGTTAATTGTTTTTCATTTATAGTAACTAGTAAATTCTGGGGCCTCATTCTACATATATCTTTATGCATAGTCGAGTAGCTCTTTACTCACTTGAGACCATGACACTGATGACCTCCCCCCCCCCCCCCCCCCCCCCCCCCTACACTACGGAGAAAGCCATCGCAAGGTGTCTCCATGAAAATATCGTCATCATGTGATTTCAAATTTATACCAAATTTAGTCCCAAATCTATTGCATCAACTGATCAGAAAAAAAATCTTGAGAAATATCAATAGGTTGTTTGTTTTTTTTTTTTTGTTTTTTTTAATAGACATTAGTGATTCTTATTTATTTTATTTTAATTATTTATTTTTGGGTCAAGAACTGTAACAATGATGATAATAACGATAGTGATCAGGATGATCAGAAAACCTATAGAGACTCGTATTCAAGTTTTCGCGTTAGAAGTTCACTCGTTATTAAAATCGTTTACGAATAGTTATTTTATATTATATCACTGTTCATAATAATAGTTAAAAATATAATAATAATAATATAATATAATAATAATAATAATAATAATATAATAATAATAATATAATAATATAATAATAATAATAATAATAATAATAATAATAATCATAATAATCATAATAATAATAATAAATATATAATAATAATAAATAATAGTAATAATAATATAATAATAATAATAATAATAATAATAATAATAATATAATAATAATTAATATAATAATAATAATAATAATAATAATAACAATAAAATCATAATAATAATCTTAGTAATAATAATGATAATAATAATAATAATAATAATAATAATAATAATAATAATAATAATAATAATAATAATAACAATAATAATAACAATAATAATAATAATAATAATAATAATAATAATAATACTGCACACTGCAAGTGCAATATGAGCTCTAGGTGCTTTACATTTTTTTAAAATCCTATATATGTATATGTATATATAATTAAACTATTACTACAGCTATTAGATACAGACGGATACATGTTCAATATTTAAAACGCTATCAACGTAGAAATACATTAAGAAAAAATAATCATAATAATATAATATGTCGATCTGACATAATTTGCGTCATTCCCTAACCACAAATGCTAAGGCTAATGATAGCCAAGGCTGTAGGATAAGATAATAAATGACTGAAGTAGGTATTCAGACATCAATAATAATAATAATAATAATAATAATAAAGAAATAACATGTATTATCTTTAAAGCGCTTTAATTTCTGCCTTATTGATCGGACATTCGACATTCGTGAAACCCAGCATTTTATGTATCGAATTTTGGACATACTGTGTTTGAATTTGATTGTCTTGCGTGCAAGAGAGATAGAGAGCAGCTCACGGGTATACAGTGTTTGTCAAGTTCATTCATTTCACGCAGTGAGCAACCCTCACTTGTCGTGCTCGTTCTTTAATGATAATAATAATAGTAATAATAATAATAATAATAATAATAATAATAATAATAATAATAATAATAATAATAATAATAATAATAATAATAATAACAATAAGAAGAGATAAAAAAAAAAAACAACGCTGCTGGCGGCTAGGTACTCATATTACCCCTGAGTATGGCGAGAGAATGTGAGTAAAGAGCCTTTTCCAAGGACAGAGTGAGGCTCGAACCCAGGACCTTCCGATCCGAAAGCGAGTGTCAAACCACAAGACCACATAGCCACAGAGTCATAGAATAATTATAATAATAATTATTATAATTATAATTATAATGTCAGAATAATAATAAAAAAAATAATAATAATAATAATAATAATAATAATAATAATAATAATAATAATAATAATAATAATAATAGAAGAAGAAGAAGAATGATAATAAATGAAAATGATGATGATGATGATGATGATGATAATAATAATAATGATGATGATGATGATGATGTTAATACATTCTAATGTAAAACTTCCCAGTTAGCAATAGTTCTTACTAATTTGGTTGAGTAAAGTATGGTCATACATTTGCCATAAATCACTGTTTACTATTGACGGATAAAATTTGTACCTCAACCATCCAACAAGAGGTTTTTATATCATAGGTAAAGTAGATCTCCCCAAATTCGTACGCTTCAGAGTGTGTCACATAAAATCTTTTGTGTGTGTGTGTTTACATAACGCTCTTTTTCACGAAGTATTGGATTTTTATTAATCAGAAGATCTTGAACTTTACATAAAAATCGACATTCATACCAGTCATTATGAACTGTTGTTCAAAATATTGTCAGAAATGATGCTAAACGATCATCATGTAGGAATTCGGTTCCTTTTCCAATGTGTAACCAAGTAGTCTACCACGATTTTTCACACAAATCTATTAATTTGCACTACTAATAAACCAATTCTGTAAAAATATTTCCCTCTAATACTCGTGTACAAGTTCGATTTTAATGATAAGCAGAGATGTTAAATTTGTCATTTACATAAGTGTTAGTAAAATAAATATCAAAAGCTTTTTAAGTGTATTAATCTCTCTCGTGCGGACTTGGGGCATGCCCACTTTACCTCATGCCCCCAAATCAGAGCCTTGTCCAAAAACCGTACATGCCTCTTGAAAATCCGAACTGTTGATCCAAGTATCCAAAAGATCACATTAATTTCAAAATGTCAGCATTTATACAGCGCATATCCACCTGATGTGATTCTAAAATCAACAAAGGGTTCAAAACCAATAGTACCACCGTTTCAATATGTGTCAATGACCATTACTATCATGCCTTTTGTTTTATATTAATATGGCTGTCGTTTGATCAAGGAGAAACCTGAAATGTCCAAACCATTCGTCTTTTTACATAAACTGAAGTTGAAATTCTACCACCTTATTGTCATATAAACTTTATTTTGAAAATATATTAGGCTGAATGACTATAAATTTAATGCTGTACGGGTTTGGGGCAAGCCATGTACAGGCTGGGGACATGAGCATACTTATTTGGGGCATGGGGGTTTGGTAATCTATTATCGTTGTTATTTTGTGACGTTAACTAATAATACCTCACATTTATTTGCACCAAATCAATCAAAAGACGTCAAATAATTGAGTTTCTCAAACAGTGGAGAGTTTAATTGAATCAATCTGTAGTTAGAGCTGTTAGATTTGAGGTATGGAAAAAGTGTTCAGATTTGGAGCGACCTACCTTATTGTTGTTAACTTAATTCTGTTTTGTATAATTTGTGCTTGTTCTAAATCCAGAACTATTGGCCACTTCACAGATAGATTGTGTCTTCTGTTTATCCAAAGACATACCTTTTGGAAATACAGATGACCTGGATATTTAAATATCCTCTGTCAAAAATATAGCAGACGATTCACCAGTTAACTGCCGTACTCTGGAAAAAATCGTATTAAAAAATTTGGTCAGAAAACTCGTCCTTCAAATATTAATAGATTTCAATTACCCTTATCTTGGCAAAATCTCTCAAATCAGGGATCTGGAAGTTTCAGGTTTGAGAGTTTTTGACAAGATGATGGTCATTTAAAACGATTGATATTTGAAGAACGATTTTTTTCTGGCCCAATTCTTGAATACAAGTTTTTCCAGAGTACGGTGGTTAACTCATTAAATACTAGAATGAAGCATGATCAGACCTGTTAAAGCATACTTGTACATAATGAATCAATTTTTATTTTGTTGAAAACTTTGGAGAAGCAGTTTTTTATTCTTTTAAACAAAACCTTTCTATCTATTTCTTTACCCAGGTCATAGGAACCCAAACAATGTGTCGTTGGCATTAAGCCCAGCATACCTGCAAACAACACAAGCTTATGCTTTGCCGCTTTACTCAAACAACAACAGTGCCGTCGCCAGCAATTCTTCTTCTTTCTACAATATCAGTGACAGAAACTCAACCGACATGGCTCCATGCTCAGACTGTGACGTCGACTTTGACGATTTGTACCGTGTACTCATTCAATGCTTTGTGCTCATCTTGTTTGGATACCTAGCTGGGAGAACAGGCCTTATCACCTCGTCACAAGCTGCTGGTCTCAGCATGTTTGTCTCCAAATTCAGCCTTCCAGCACTGTTGTTGAAAAATATGATTGAGCTGGATTTCAGTACGGTAAGATGTGCTAGTGCTATAGCTAGATAAGTAAGGATATCAATGATTTCCTTGGATACAAACACACCATGATCGATGACTTATTTTAATGCTTAATTTATTCCCCAGCAAGCCATAGGGAACAGAATTTCCATTTAAACATTGAATGTCAACTCTTACGCATTCTTTTTGTATACTGGCATTCTGAATTCTTATAATAGCCATCACCGCCTATAGGTACATATTTACACTGAAATAGAGTAGGGTAATATATTATGTAAAACTACTCACCAAAGACTCACAGCTTGAGATCATTTTCACCCACCCAGTCTCATAACACTCTCATTATCATTTGAATTTATAATAAGACACATTATTATGGAGCCACTGATGCCACAGACCAGATGCACATTCCGCAGGGTTTACCCATTGAAAGTAAACAAATGTGTGGTGTCTTTGGCAGAGTGATGTGCTGTCTCGACTTGATAGAAAGTCAAATGATATTGATCATGATTAGAATAGGTGACAATAGTTGCAAAACTCTGGCCATATCATTGGGTTCTTGAATAAAGCACTGTTCACATATTATCCTACGACTCTTATGTGAATGAGTAACTAGCTATATAGACAGTGACAAATATATTGGAAGGGGGCTGGCATTTTAAAATTGTGTAACCGATGACTTGTACAGTATGAAAGTAAAATTTAGTTCCATATGCCCTGCAGTTGGGGGAGGGGGGGGGGGGTTCAATGAATCATCGTTGTGAAATGCATTTAACATAATGTTATGCTGGAAATGCAGTGTATAGATGTGTATATTTATTTATTCTTTTAAAAAGCAGTAGACAGACAAATCAAAAAAATATATAAGAAAATAATCATCTAAAAAAATTCATCCTGCCTCTACTGGGGATTGAGCCTTAGACCTTTTAATTATTGGTCAGACCGGTTATCAGGAGGTCTGAGGTTTGATCCCAGGTCAAGGCAGGCTGATTTTCTTGTGATGATTTTTTCTTGTATTATTCTTTCTGCTTTGTCTTGCACTGTTTCATACACACTTTTCAGATTTTTGTGGCCCTGTATTGAACAGTTTTACCCGTACTTAGCTGGAGTTCTTTTCTTTGTAGGATATGAATATGTATTTGTATTATGAAAGACGATATATGATGATGTTATTCTTTTCCTTTCAAATCATTCTATTTATTACTGTTTTAGAAATCATCCGAGTGTCTCCCTCTTGTAGGGATCCCATTCCTATATCTGTGTGAGGCCTTCTCAACCTAAGACTGTGCATAGGAGTAGATTTATGATGGGATTTTCGACGCCAGTTTTCCATCTGTTGCAGGGCAGGCATTGAACTCTAAATCTAGCCAACTGTCCTTTTGTTTTGCACACTCTCTATCTTTTCTCAGGCATGGATATTACCTAAAAGTGCCGCTAGTGCTGTAAAAGTTCTTAGTTAAATTTAAAGCTTAAACCCAATTCTGCCCAAATATTGAATCACTTTTATTTCCTGCTGTTGATTTTGATCTTTTCTTTCTATTTTTGTACTATTTTTCTTTTACAAACGCTACCATCTTCTTCTTCTTCTTCTTCTTCGTCTTGTGGAAACCTCCAATATTGTCGAGGATCACTCCACAGTTTGTAGTGTTTTACATTTTAAACTTGCTAAAACTCTGCACATAATACTAAAACCACATAGATTAAAAAGTCACGTTGTGAACTCCAGCAATCGCGTGAAGGCATGTTGGCAACCGTTTTCAGCCACTTCAGCTGGGAGGCTATTCCATAGTCGGGCAGTGGAAGGGAAAAAACGAATACATGTGGGCGTCTGTTTTTGATGTTGGGATGGTTACTCTTGCTGTGGGTCCCCTCGTATTTCTTGTGCCGATATCTTTGATGTCGTTTGGAAGTTTAAGGCACGAATTTTTGTAGTAGATCTTGTGGAACAATTTAAGTTTATCTATCTTTCTTCTCTTTTCCAGAGGTTCAAGGCCAATCCGTTGTGATATTTCAGACGCACTTGAGAAAGGATCGAATGTGTTTGTGATGCGTCTTGCTGTTTTTCTTTGGATGTTTTCTAAGGTGTCGATGTTTTTCTTTGTATATGGGTCCCAGATTGAGCTGCCATACTCCAAAATTGGTCTAACAATAGTTTTAAAAGCAAGGGTTTGAGTTGTGATTGGGCATCTTTTTAAATTGCGGGTGATGTAAGCGCTTGTTTGATTTGCCTTTGAAGCCAGGTGACATATGTGGTCATTCCATTTGAGGTTTTTAGCAAACTCAATGCCAAGGTATTTTGCTGTCTTTACATGTTCCAGGTTTTGACCATGAAGTTGGTATTCAAATGTTATAGGTGCTTTCTTATTTGTGATGGTTAGAACATTGCACTTTGATACGTTAAATTCCATTTGATTTATTGTTTCCCATTCTTGTAATTTAGCTAGATCGTCATTTAGTGTTTTGCAGTCGTCTGTTGTTTTTATCTGATTATATAATACTGTGTCGTCAGCAAAGAGGCGCACTTTTGACCTTATACCTCGTGGAAGATCGTTTATGTACACTAAAAATAGGACGGGCCCAAGGACTGAGCCCTGAGGTACGCCCGATGTCACCATCCCGATAGTGGAAGTCTCGCCGTCGACAAGAACTTGTTGGGTGCGATTGTCCAGAAAAGTTGCAATCCATTGTAAGGTTTTGTTCCTGATACCAACGTCATACAATTTCTGGATTAACCGATGGTGAGGGACCTTGTCGAAGGCCTTGGCAAAGTCCAGTAGTATTAGATCAATTTGACCACCTTTATCAATAGCAGCTGACAGATCATGTGTTAATGATAGAAGTTGAGTTTGACATGAGTGGTGCTTCCTAAATCCGTGCTGTTCATCACAAAAAATACTGTTAGTTTCGAGATATTCAGTTATTGAGGATCTCACTATATGCTCCAACAGTTTGCAGCAAATGCAGGTTAATGAAATTGGACGGTAGTTTTGAGCCCTGCTTCTATCACCTTACTTGTAGATGGGTTGGACAAGAGCGTGCTTCCAAACAATTGGTATGTCTCCCGTTTCAAGAGAGAGTTTGAACAAATGTGTGAGGGCAGGTGCAAATTCGTTACTCAATATCTTTAAGAGACGGGATGGTATTTTGTCTGGGCCACATGCTTTCTTTGGATCTAGAGTGGCGAGGAGTTTGGAAACGCCCTCTACTGTCACATTGATTTCGGCCATAGTGTTGGAATCGTTTTCTTCGCCTTGTAGTTGTTGAGTGGTAATTTTGGTATGAGCTTTTGAAGCAAAAACAGAGCAGAATTGGTTATTAAGTATGTCTGCTTTTTCCTTTGCATCAGAGTATAATACACGATCATGCTCAAGGGGCGCTATACCAACCGAATCGCACCTCCTACTTTTTATAAATTTCCAGAGCTTTTTGTTTGAGTCTTCACTAACAAGTTCCTTAACATGATTATGATAGGCCTTTCTACTCTCTTTTTGTGTTTCTTTTTTCAGTCGGGCATAATTGTACCAGTCTTTCTTACTGTTGGACTTTCTCGCTCTGCTCCATGCCTTTTGTTTCCGTCTAGATAATCGTTTGACGGTGGTGTTTATCCATGGTTGGTGAAATTTCCTTGAGCTTTTCTTCGTTGGTACATGTTTGGTCATCATTTTGTTTAGGTGGTCGTTGATGGCAGTCCAAACATCCTCAGTGCTTTCTAGATGTTGATTAATTATGTTTTCACTAAAAAGACGTGTTTCTGTCCGCATTTCGGCGATATTTGCCTTTTTCCAAATAGTAATAGGGTGTGATTTTTTTGTGATTTTGTTTGCTTTGATAGTGCTTTCCGTGATGAGAATGTCATGGTCACTAATGCCTGGAATGGTTGTACACTTGACAATTAAATTTGGTCGATTTGTGATAAATAAGTCGAGGATATTTGTACCCCTTGTTGGATTTTTGTTTATTTGACTCAGGCCAAAATCTTGCAATTTGTTAATAAATGCTTGGTTTATAAATGAAGGATATTGGTAACTGATTATTTTTTCTTGTTCCCAATTGATATCAGGTAGGTTCAGGTCTCCGCTTAACCAGAGTACATTTTTCGGGTCTAGGCTATCAATACAGCGTGTTATCTCAGTCATTTGTTCCATAGTTGAGTTTGAAGGTGTTCTATACATAGCGCCCACAGTGAGTAGGCCTTGTTCTGTTTTGATATTTACGATCACCGATTCTGATTTTGTTTGGATGTCAAGCTTTATTACTGAGAGGTTCGTTGTTGTTGCAACCATCATACCTATCTTCTCGGTCTTTCCTGAACACGTTGAAATATGTCTCTGGTGGAAATATTTCACTGTCCTTTATTTCGGAATGTAGCCATGTTTCCGTACCTATGATTATGTCTGGTTTTATTTCTGATATCAATTTCCAAAATTCCGGTAGTTTTGGAATTAAACTTTGAAAGTTTATGGTCATAGTTCTCAACATGTTTCTCGGTTCACCATTACGGTCACTGTTAGTTTGCCTGTTTGCTATTTTAAGCGTGTTATGATTTGAGTTGATTTGGTGATTGATTCTTTTTATTTCATTTGGCCTCATATTGACCCTTCTTCCCCCCTTTGTTGTTATTGTCTTATTTTCACAAGCCACGTTCTCATTATGTTTATGCATCTCATCAAAATGATCAGGTGTTGTCATTATGTTTTGTTGATATGTTGATGTGTCGTTTACTATTGGCATGTTGTTGTGAGTGTCGTTGAGTGGTATGTTGATCAGAGACCTTGGGCACCGTTGTGTGTTATGTACTTTGAGTGCTCTATTAGTATGAAAGGGTGGTGGTCTGTGACCTATTTGAATATTTATTTTTCTTCGTTTCCGCACACCACCACGACTTGGTCGTAGCCGCTGGATATTACTACTATTATTGTTACCGTGATACCAAGACGATTCTGTGTCATTCCAATAAATGTTGTCGTAATAAGGATAAAAATAGATATGGCACATCGTGACTAAAAATCTTAACGTAAGTGTAAACAATAAATGGCTAGTACAATACTTCAAACAATGGGATCTACACCACTAAAATGTTAATTTATCTAAAAATCCTCTTATGAATTTCCGAGAAATATATATCACAATGTAGAATAAAACTTTATTAAAACGACTGTATAAAAATATTCCAGACTTTTGATTTAGAAATCAATAAAAATCACACAATTCGGGAGAGAAATAACAACACGGCTGCCGGTTAGGCGAACTACACACAATGTCATCATTTCTAATCACCACCACTACCACTAACAGTCAATATCTTCATCATTTGATTGTCAATATATTGATATTTACCTTTTTTTTAACCAAAAATTTCACACATCTCAATCCTCCAGGTGAACTGGATGTTCCTTGTAAGCGTGTTGATAGCCAAGGGTTCACTATTCATCCTTGTGATGGGCATCACCCTTCTTGTCAAACATCCCATCAATCTGGGATATGCTGGCCTCTTTGGAATATTCTCTACACAGAGCAACGACTTTGCTGTGGGCTACCCCATTTGTAAGTCTTTTATTTTTTGACCTTGATTGATGTTAAAAAAACAATGTATGCAAATTTGTATAGTTGTTTACAAGAGGAATGATAAGAGGGAGAGAGAGAGAGAGAGAGAGAGAGAGAGAGAGAGAGAGAGAGAGAGAGAGAGAGAGAGAGAGAGAGAGAGAGAGAGAGAGAGAGAGAGAGAGAGAGGAGGGAGGGAGGGAGAGGAGAGAGAGAGAGGAGAGAGAGAGAGAGAGAGGAGAGAGAGAGAAGAGAGAGAGAGAGAAGAGAGGAGAGGAGAGAGAGAGAGAGAGAGAGGGCTAATTTTTTAAAAATTATGTTATTTGTTTTAAAACGAAGTCATTGATGTTACTGGTGGTTTGGATACAACTTTCCATAGATGGAAATTGTTTTCGACTTTCTGTCAGTCTTTGGATTGTGAATATTTCCAATGTTTACTTTTTGATATTTACTTCCAGTGTTGAATAATAGGACTCAAGAGTTGTTTTTGGACATTTTGAAATCACATGGATTTTTAATTACTTTCTTCTTTTGATCTCCAGTGCAAGCATTGTATGGCAAGTCTCATAAAGAATACTTGAGTTATCTGTACTTGGTAGCACCTATATCCCTCGTCCTGCTTAATCCCATTGGGTTTGCTATGTTAGAGTTACACAAGACTCGAACTGAGCATATTAAAGATGTAGGCCAGGGAGGTAGCCCAAGGACGTCTGATGCATTTGAGGCTTTTGGTAGAGTGACAAAGGGGGTCATCACCAATCCCATAGTCCTCATGACCTTCTTAGGAATCATTGGTCATTTTGTCTTCAAAGGGACTGTGCCACCTTACTTGGACGATATTTTAACAGTATTGGGTGAGGAAATTATTATTTTGTTTTTGTTTATTTCTGTGTATTTTTACTATTTTACTATTTTTACTTTGATTTTTTTAAAAATAAATTAAATAGTATTATTTTGAAAACTGCTAAAAACAAATTGCCTAGCAGACTTGGATCAGAAAAGTAAATATCGAAAAGTTGTTCTTTTTTTTAAATTTATTTTTTGAGGACGTGGTTGTTTTGTTTTTGTTTTTTGTTTTGTTTTGTTTTGTGTGTGTTTGCTGTTTTTTTAAAAATTGTTTACATCAATATTATACTCAGTAACTTGGAAAAATCTCTTGAACATTTTTTCTTATCATTTTGAAATTTATGACAATCTCAGAACCTATGATGTTATTTTCTTCTATATTTTTTTCAGGTCAAGCATACAATGCATCAGCCTTGTTTCTCCTTGGTCTCAGTATGGTTGGGAAAATCAAGGGCAACCTCGGGATCGGTCTTCTTGTTCCGATTTTACTTATTACAGCTAAAACGTTTGTTATATTTTTCTGTGTAATTGTCATCATCCTTCTCCTCCTCCTCCTCCTCCTCCTCCTCCTCCTCCTCCTCCTCCTCCTCCTCCTCCTCCTCCTTCTCCCCCTCCTCATCATCAGAATCATCATCATCATCATGATCTCATTAGCATGGATTGCCAGTCATATTTACCATAATCATCAACATCATTATTCTCCATCATGCTTGTCAGCATCATCATTATCATTGTCATCATCATCATCATCATCATCATCATCATCATCATCATCATCATCATCATCATCATCATCTCATTATCATCAAATGCTATTGCGATCATATAGTTGTCATAGTTACCATAAACATCACCATTGTCATCATCATCATCATCATCATCATCATCGCCGTCGTCATCATTATCATCACTACTGTCTATAATATGATCATATATGTCTCTATCACCACTGTTATCTCTCTCAAGTTTCATCATCAATATAATATAATTTTTTTTCAGTATTATTCTTCCCCTGGTAACATGGGAGGTGGTGGCTAGCCTCGTCGACTCTCACAATGATACCTACTCCCTCAGCATGTATGGATTCATTTACGGCACTTTCCCAGCTGCCCCATCTGTCTACCTGTACGCAAACAACTACAACATTGGGGAGGAAATTGTAAGTTGTCTTTAATTACTTGGTTTATTCATTTACTCAGTCAATCCAAATGATGGACCAATTTCTTATTAATGCTATGCATCTAGTTAAAATATTCATAACATCCACCAGCCAGACAGATAATACGTACCAACACATAAAACTGACAAGTATTGAACAACACTACATGAGAGATGTTGAGAGGAAAGCATTTGAAATTTTCAATGACAAGACACATCCTTTAAGATATGAATTTACTATCTGGTAGACAATATTTAGAAAGAAAATGTAGAACAAATAGATGTAAATTTACTTTCATACCTTCTGCGATTAAAGCAATAAATAAAGCTATGTAATATCGTCGTCATCATTATCATCACTACTATGTATAATATGATCATATATGTGATATCTCCAGATTGCCCGCGGCATAGTGTTGGGAACCTTTCTCTCAGCTCCACTGATGTTTGTCTCAGGTAAGATGGTAACCATCGTCGTGACTGACCACATGAACCATCGAGATGAACTCAGCGAGGCTTGCTTTGATATAAGCATTATTAGCCTCATTGCATCGGTAAGCACTTGTGTTTTACATCTAGAATTTATATGAGCAACTACATAATGCATTTGACAGAAAAGTGAGTGGAGCAGGCACTTACGATGATAATAGCAAGAAATGAAGTTGTAGAATCACGCAATATTGAAGCCTACTCAATGTTTCAATTGCCTCTGTGATACATGTTTGTGTTGAGGCTAGACTCATAGTTTAATGGCTAGCTTGCCAATAAACTTTTGTGGTCTTTGTGTATTGACCTCATGACCTCAGGAAGTTGCATGAGGGACTCAAGAAAGAAATTATGTTTGATACCATTTTTTTTTTTTGAGTCATAGATAGTGCCTATTATTTTCTTGTTAACATGCTCGACAGGAACAAACACAGGCAGATATATGTGTGAATATAGGTGCAATGGCTAAACTGAAACAGAAAAGAAAAATAAATTGAAGAAAAAAAAAAGAAAAAAAATATCAAATCAAAACAATTAAAAATCAAGGTATAATTTTCTGATTTCAGGATAATCTGCTGAATTTGTTTTTTTAATGCATATTTTGGAATTTTATGCTATTTTTAGGTTCCTGTCAAGATGAATGTCAGATACACTAATATTAAATGTTAATATGGTTAATTACATATAGAAATGATTATCTAGTATACCTAAAAAGATCTAAGTAAGGCCAAAGTTCATTATTTTGTATTCGTTATTTTTCTAAAGAGGCACGTCTCAAGATCCTGAATGCATGATTATGCATGTTTTCTCTGTGAACATTTGCCCTTGTTAAATTTATATTAAGAATGAAGTTTAATAATCAGATCTGTTATAGATGCACAAGCATTATGTCATTCTTCAATTGTGAAGGTAGCACTTGTGTAATTGATGTAAGTGGAACCAGTAGATGGATAAATAAACTAAGGGCTTTTATCAATTTAGAATGTTCTATATGTCTGCATATGAAATTTAAAACCTTAGTTTCTGCTAATTATGAAAATTTAGTTTTTATTACCTTTTTTATACTTCTATTTTTTTCTTTTAATCAAGCAGTACTAGAAATGAAAGTTTTTGGAAAGTTTTATTGATGAATGATTGAATCATGTGTTTGTATTTTTTAACTCTATCTCTCTTTTCAGTTGTGGGTGCTTGCTGTTTTTATTTTTGGAAAGAAATGGCGAATAATTCCTCATAGATTTACTTTTGCCTTGATTGGTTCACAGGTAACTAATTCAGTTGTGGGATTATATATATTTAAGTAACCCAATGATTTTTGAGTGTTGATAAATATTATAGTTGTTTTTCTTTCTACACACAAAATTAATCGAAATCTAGTCATACATCATGATGAATACAAAATCACTTTTAAATATTCCGTCGACTGTTCTTTTCTGATATGACCTTAATGTACGTTCTGTTAAAACAACCCTGGAAACAAACAAAATTGTTTTACTTTGAATGCGTGATATGACAATTGCATATCTGATCATTTATTTTTATTTTAAGGATGAGGACTTTAGGACTTGCCCACCTGGCTTGTAATTTACATTTTGTACTTTATTTATTTATTTATTATTTTTTTTTACAGATTCTTGCATGTGTAGGAATGATAGCATATCACACTCATGCCCGACATGATCCTAACTGTGTCTCCCACTATCCTATCATAATTCTGCTACTAGTAGGCGTATTTAGTGCGCGTGTTTGGACTGCTCTGATCTCGGCCATCATGTGCCTCATTCTTACACGAAGTCTCTGCTCTGTCTTGAGATACCAGGTCTGGTTTTGGTTTATTGGATTTGGGTAAGATTATATTTTTACTTTTTTAAAAATTTATATAGAGGTGTTAAATGTTTCTGATGTTCTTTTTTTTTTTTGTTTGTTTGTTTGTTTGATTTTTGTTTTTTTTGTTTTGTTAAGGGGGCTTATGGATGCAAATTGGGTCAATTTGGGTGAAAATTATCAATTTTTGGATATGACTGTCTTTAATTAATTTATTCAATTCCTTATTTCAATTGAACCGAAATTTTTGCTGAATGAATAGTTTAAAACAGTAAAAAAAAAAATGCAAGTCAAAACCCCTACCCAACGTTTGTGGGCTCAAAAATCTGATAAATATTGGGTTTTTCTCAAAACTGTTATCTAATCACCATAAACATTTTTGGGGACTTGACCATTTAAAAAATATTGATGCTAGAGCTTTGAAATTTGGAACCAAAATAGCTGATATGTTATTGCAAATAGCTGGCTACTTTGAATTTGTTTTTTTTGAATAGTTTTGGGGTAAAAAATATTTTTTCTTTTAAAAATTGTTTTAAAAAAGTAAAGAAATTTATTTATTCACATTTCCAAAAAAGTTTCCTTAAAGCCTTTGAGAGTAAATATTTATGAAATTAAGTAGACAGCTATTTACAATTATGCTTAAACTTAACATAAAAACTTCAAAGAAGAATGAATTAAATGGTGAAGTCCCAAAAAAAACTTGTTTATTTTCCAAGATGGCCACCATTGCCATGGCAACGAAGAGATTTTCAATTTTTGTTTTTTTACCATAAAAATTATTTTTACATGATACCTGATGTATAAAAACCATTAGTTTGATCAAATTGTCCCAAGTAAGGATTTTGTATTTTTAACGTCGAGCCCCCTTAAGGGTAAATTTCTTGATTATTCTTTTCTTTTGAATTTTGATGTCTGAAATGACCATTATATATGTCTTATAAATGCGTTGTGTCAACATTATTATTATTATTATTATTATTATTATTATTATTATTATTATTATTATTATTATTATTATTATTATTATTATTATTATTATTATTATTATTATTATTATTATTATTATTATCACCATCTTTATGAAAAAAGAACCTGTTTTATCCCAGAGTTTGAAAATGACAAATTTTATTTTGTAAATATTTTTTACTGAAGTAAATTAATAGCCTATCTTTCAGTCAGATTTCACCCACCCTTCTAAGAAGCAGACATTTGTGTAATAGTAGATATACTTGCTTTCCATTTCCTATATTATGTTAAATACTTCAACCTCTTATCAAGCCCTTTGTTCAAGGGATATCAGTTCAGTTTACTATATGTTGACAATCAATCATCACGATCATGCTATACTGCTTAGTTACTTAGAAGCATCTAATCCAGGGGGTTTGTAATTGATTTATACCATGCGATCATGCACGCTCTCAACAGTAATCATTGGCCCTCTATTATGTATGCACTCACTATAATAATCTTTCAATCTTTTTCCCACAGAGGGCCAGTTTTCTTGACCGGTGTCATTTTCATGGTGGGTCAACACAATCTTGTGAGGGAGGTAGACCCGACATTCCACTTTGGCTTGTTTCAGGTAAACGATTACTTCTTTTTTTCCTCTTCTTCGTCTTCTTCTTCTTCTTCTTCTTCTTCTTCTTCTTCTTCTTCTTCTTCTTCTTCTTCTTCTTCTTCTTCTTCTTCTTCTTCTTCTTCTTCTTCTTCTTCTTCTTCTTCTTCTTCTTCTTCTTCTTCTTCTTCTTCTTCTTCTTCTTCTTCTTCTTCTTCTTCTTCTTCTTCTTCTTCTTCTTCTTCTTCTTCTTCTTCTTCTTCTTCTTCTTCTTCTTCTTCTTCTTCTTCTTCTTCTTCTTCTTCTTCTTCTTCTTCTTCTTCTTCTTCTTCTTCTTCTTCTTCTTCTTCTTCTTCTTCTCTTCTTCTTCTTCTTCTTCTTCTTCTTCTTCTTCTTCTTCTTCTTCTTCTTCTTCTTCTTCTTCTTCTTCTTCTTTCTTCTTCTTCTTCTTCTTCTTCTTCTTCTTCTTCTTCTTCTTCTTCTTCTTCTTCTTCTTCTTCTTCTTCTTTCTTCTTCTTCTTCTTCTTCTTTCTTCTTCTTCTTCTTCTTCTTCTTCTTCTTCTTCTTCTTCTTCTTCTTCTTCTTCTTCTTCTTCTTCTTCTTCTTCTTCTTCTTCTTCTTCTTCTTCTTCTTCTTCTTCTTCTTCTTCTTCTTCTTCTTCTTCTTCTTCTTCTTCCTCTTCTTCTGCTGCTGCTGCTGTTCTTCCTCCTTCTCCTCCTTCTCCTACTCTTCCTCCTCCTTATTATCATCATTATCATTTCATCAATTATTTTATAATTACTAAATATTTTTTGTTTTGCCCTCACAGACAGCAGTATCAGCAGCTTTACTGTCAATCTGCATAGTGATCACAATAACGTCTATCATGATTTGGCAAAGAAAGGAGCGCAAAGAGCATCATAATGCTACACTCTCAGAGACCTCTCCACAATCATCACCGCAGAGAGCCAGAACATCCCATGGCACATTTGACGAATGCGGGCCTCTAATTGGCGAAATTGACAATGTTACCACTGGACAAGCCAATGGTACTACACCACGCAGTGGTGATTTGATTTTGTTATTCATCAAGTGAAGCTACTTGCTCCATCCAGGTTCCATTTTAAGTAAAATAATGTCTATGAAAGTTTTGGGCTTAACAATCCTGAATTCAAAATGAATGAAAATTGAACACAGTTTACTTCCACATTTCAATAAAATCTAATCTGGTAAAGAGGCATGAGTAAAGGAATTTCTCCACGTGTCATTTCGCTTTAGATTTAAGTCTGACAACGTTTATTTTTTAACCTATTTAGTAGTCTGTTTGATATTACTCACTTTCTAAACCTTTATTGTATGTTGCAAAAATAAAAATGGATATCACCTGGACAGTTATCAACTTAGAGCAAATATTTCCAAAACACGTCTGAAGGGATAGGAGGCTGTTGAGTTTGATTCTGTTATATAATGTTGGTCTCTTTGAAGATGCACTATGATACAAAAGTAACGATTTCATTGTTTACTGTTTTTTTGTTTTTTTTTTGGCTCAAACTCACTGTGAACTTTTGTACTAACCAATATTCAACTCAGGGTGTGAGAGCTTAAGTCCTTGTTGAGACAATACAATATTTTGAAAAATGTCCTTAGAAACTGAGAAGCCTTTTCCTTGTAGACCCGTTGCAGACAAACTTTAAATTATAGTTCTCAGATATAGCCTTAAATATAAGGAAACCATGTTCCATTGAAATGTTTCATTTTTCTGTTGTTTTTTCCCCCCACTTTTTTTTGTGCAGCACCGAGTATTGAAGATTTAATTCCAAGAGAAGATAGAGAAAGAGGAAATAATCGAGTGAGGACTAGAAGTCTTAGTGTAATGGAAAACGTAACAGAAAGAACCTGTCTCGTGGGTCAGTGCAGTGCTGAACAGCGTTATGAATGTCAGCAGCATTTGAAGAAATATGCTCCTAATGTCAGTATACAAGATGAAGTGATCCCTGATGAATTTCAAGTAAATCGGAATTCTACCCGGAATCAGTTGAAGGAAGAGTATCAGAGCAGTCATCATCTTATCATGTTGTTGGTGCTCCTCTTATCCATGTTTGTAGTAAGTCATATGTAATACTTATATCCAGCCATACATAGAAGGGCTTGAGAAACAGCAGGAACAGTGTCAACTTAGGGTTGCAAACAAACATGCGCCTATGATACAGAGATATCTTTGTAAAACAAACTTGCCCAATGTAAACAATTAAGAAAAGCAAAACACTAAAGCAACTTATATTTGATATACACTCCAACTTGTGTAAGACAGAACCGAATGGGCATGGGGAAAAAATTCTGTTATGGACAGGTTTTGGTCTTACAAAGGTTTTCTTTCTTCTTCACAAAGGGCCATTAAGTGCGGCTATGTGGTCTAGTGGTATGACACTCGTTTTCGGATCGGAAGGTCCTGGGTTCGAGCCTCGCGCTCGGCGCATAGTTGAGTCCTTGGAAAAGGCTCTTTACTCACATTCTCTCACCGTACTCAGGTGTAAAATGAGTACCTGGCCGTTAATAGCGTTGTCTTTGTCCGAAAAATTGTAATATCGCCTAATAGGCGTCATGCCCCGTCCTACATGTTAGATGTTGCTGTTGACCAGGGACCCCTTATAAAGCGCTTTGAGCACATTTAGTGGATATTGCGCTATATAAAGCTCAATTTTATTTTTTTTTAAGTGCACAGCACATGATTATATGCCCACAGCCCGATTAACCATTTCTGTTAGATAATGCGCAGCTAACGATAGATAACTATGTGTTATCTTATTTATTACTAGTACAAGCTAAAAAACATGTTTTTTACAGTTTTTTGTTTCTTTGTTTGCTTGTTTGTCTTCGTCTAGTTCCTATTGTTGTTATTGACATTGTGGATAAATAACATCTGTGTCCATAAGAGATTTTTGCTTAAAAAGTGAACTTTAGTGTATTGAACGTTTATAATAATAGCGATTAATGAAAGGAAAATTTTTAGTCTTACACAGGGAGATTTGTCATACAGGAGTGGAATATTAGTGTTTGTTTCGCATTTGGCATGTTTTATTATACAGAGGGTCAAAATAGAGGGAATTACATTAAAGGTATTAGATGCCTTCTGTCTTAGACAATATTCCATCTTATAGAGGGTTCTGTTATGGTTGGTTGGACTGTATGTACAAATCAGGGTTTCTGGGGGAAAAAATGGAAAGACTTTAGATGTCAACAAAATTATGTAACTAAATTTAAAAGAAATTCATATATTTTATGATGAGGTAATTTTGGGGATGAAAATCATGACATCTGGCCAACAGTCAAAAACATTTTTAAAACTTTCCAACACTGGGCAGCAAAAAGATTTACTCTGAAAAAATAAATAAGGTGCTAAACAAAACATGTGCACGATGCTGCAAAACTTTTTACAATTATTTGCTAAATATTTCAAATGACATAAGCAAAGTTGGTTCTTTTCATCATTATTCCAATGGTAAAAGAAAACACTCAAATCTGCCCTTTGACTTCAAATCAACCAGCTTAGCATCAACTGATAAAATCATTTGGAGTTGACCATTTCTGCCAATCTCAGTCCTATGTATGAGAATTTTCGAACCTAATAAATAACATGTTGTTAATTTGAGTTGTACAGTTTTGTTTTGACTTTATAATGTAATGTAGATTAGATTAAATCATTGACGATGTGTAGGACAAATACATCCCACAGCCTAAGTTACATTAGCAGACACTTCACTCATATATATTATTTGACAAGGTTTTCATTTATTTTACTATCACCTGGCCTTTCTAATTGATATGAAAGTAAAATAAATATTAATCGTTTGTTAATATTTTTTTTCAAATGTTACTTTTTTCATTTAAATAGATTTTTTTGTAATTTCATTTACTTATCCCACAAAACTAAATTTGATAAATTTTCCCAGAATTGTTTGTCAACAATGATGTCTGCGAAGCGAACCTACATTATCGTTGAAAATTATATTCATGATTTATACCCAAAGAAAATATTATTTTGAGCAAGGATGAGATGTGCATGTGCATATTCTAAATGCAATAAACAGCTTAAATTTATCTAAAGAAATTTTTTAAAATCCCAGCTGTGTGAAAAAGGTCCAAAATTTTGCATCACTGGAGATTCACATGGGCCATAATTCTGCGTCTTCAATGAGTTATTTGTCAATAGGTTTATTAATTACATTATTATGATTTATTGCCTTAGTAAGTGGTTAATTAGAGAGAATTAGTTATTTTGTTAATTTGTTTATCCAAAATGCATTTCTCCTCGTTAAAATTTTATATCATACCTTTCTACTTTGCTTTGACAGGGTCTCTTTTTGTGTACGTGGAGACTGGTCCACTCTGAGAACTCTGGAATCTATTTAGAGATGGAATTTCTTGATAGTTTCTTAAATTATGGACAGGTAACATTTTTTTTAAAATTCATATCGTGAAAAATATATATGGCAATGAATTTAGTATTCACTTTGAATGAATCTGTAACACAATATCATAACAATATTTCAGTAGTAAAAACATTTTTAAAAAAGGAAAAACCCCAATATGTCATTAACTAATAATAATAGATAATATTTCATGCTATCACATAATTTATTATTGATTGGAAATGGGTGGATTTTCAGGATTATATCTAGAGAAACTGTGAACCAGATCTTCGAAATATTAAAGCTAGGAATTTTGTAAGCTGGATTAACTCAAATGAATCTAACAATTGCAGTTTAATTATATTTTGATTGTATTGTTGTGGATTTATTCTTGATTGGTAAAAATAAAAAATGAGCAAGAAAAATAGTTTATATACATGCATCAAATCAAACAAATGAAAGAAGAGAATCATATCCTTGTTTATTTTTCGTTTGTTTTGTTTTGTTTTTTGTTTTTGTTTTATTTGGTTTAAAATTTTGTAGACAGCTATGGTATCTGCAGACATAAATGGGACGACAGTCCAATTTTATTTTCAATTATAATATTGATATGTATTATGGTATGTCTCAAGTTTGTGATCATTGAAGAATTGTATCATTTTTATGACTGGAAGTCTTTTTTGTGCTTTATTTTCAGGGTTTGATTTTATTTGCTGTCTTTGGATTTGACACAAAGTTGTTTTTCTCACCCATGATACGAAGGTAAGCTTTTTTAAAATACATTTGATTATATACCCTTTGACCTGACATTCTTATTTAAACTTGATAATTAAAGTTGTAGGCTATTTTATATTTTGTTTTATTTCTAGATTATTGTTTTTGTGGTCAAATTCATCATTTATTTATTTATTTCTGGGTGGAGTTCCTGACTGCCCATAGTGGGCATGGAGATTACTTACTGTGTCTTCTATATCCCTATATCTGTTTTCCAACTTGCTTTCTCTCTTTGTCTTTGAGTGAGTTTACTTGGTTTTGTCATTTCCCTTGTCGGAGTCCTTGGCTCTGAGGGAAACAGTCAAATGTACAGTTAAAGTTTTGGAAGATGATATTTTTTTCCTTGTAATCATCTCTCTGTCATGTATTGTTATGTGTGTTGTTTTGAATGTATAATGCAAGCTTTTGAGTGTGTTCCTCATAGTGGGATTCTGTGCTGGTGTCTGGATGAGACTTAGGTGATCTCAAACTAAGTACATTGGTGGTATGCTCTTGGAATCTACATCTGTTCCCTATTTGAACCATTTCCCTTTGTCTTACTTTTCTTCTGTGCTTTTAATTATAAATCTATGATTTTTTTACTATCCCATTTTCTTCCATTTTACTGGCGCTGAAATGACCTAAATGTGTCTCAAGCACCGTAAGATCCTTAAAAACAAACAACAAACATTTATTTATTTATTTATTTATTTATTTATTTACTTATTTATTTATTTATTTATTTATTTATTTATTTATTTATTTATTTATATTAATTTTTAATCTACTAAATTTCAATAAAACGTGTTCCTAGAAATGAAACAGTAGTAAAATAATAATAAAGATATAGATACAATCCCAAATGTATAGCTCATGCCAAACAGTTTTATTCTTGTTAAGTAATGTAAATGTTGCTGCTCGAAGCTCGAAGAAATAAATAACAATGTGAAGTTGAATGTAAGCTTGAATTTAATATACAAAAACAGATAAAATTGATGTTTCGGGTTTGCCCTTTATCAACAAAACAGGATGAATGAAACACTACAGACGAATGAGATAATGTGGTAGTGGTGTTGTTAAGATAAATAAAACAAAAACATTAAAAAAAGAATGTTTTTGTTTTATTCATCTAAACAACGCCACTACCACATTATCTCATTCGTCTGAAATGTTTCATTCATTCTGTTTTGTTGATAAAGGGCAAACCCGAAACATTCATTTGATCTGTTTTCGTATATTAAATTGAAGCTTACAATCAATTTCACATTTTAATTTATTTCTTGTTAAGTATTGTATTTGAAGCTGCCATGGTTATGAATTGATTACACCTTTTTTTATAATCAAAACAACACATACATAGAAATGGAGATGGCTGCATTAAGGCTCAAAATTGTCTTAAAAGGTTGAAACTAACAATCTGTAAATCATGTAAAACGTTGGAAGAAAAGTATAAAAGTTACAATGATGATGTTTTGCAGGTATATGTCAAAGCATAGAAGGATCTACAAAGTTTATGTTCGGTAACTTCCAGCACCTTTTTATTCGTGTTCCGTCATACATTAGCCAATCTTATTCATGTATACTTGTTCAATGTTGTGTAAACACTCATTCTTTACTTATCAAACATTGTCTCCTAAAAAAGAATGTCAAATAAATGAATTGTCAAAACTAAATGAATATACCTTTAACTTTTACTCCTGAAAAACTGTGTGTGATAAGGAGGAATATCGGTTTTGGATACATGTTGTTAAGAGTATTATATAAAGTACCTCTTATATTACTTTGTTTACATTTTATGTACTTATCAATAACTATTGTAATCACCCATCCTAACTTGTTCACTCATTCTATCAGTATTTCTATAATCTACCTACTTTAAGACCCTCGTGTAACTTAAGGAATTTTGAAAGAATTTCTTGTAAATAGATAGATATTAAACAATGCTTTACTCCTCCCCCTCCCCCCTCTGCTATATGGTCAACCTTGCTTACAGCCCAGATTATTGTGCTTGGAAAGGAATTTTTCTTCATTTAAAAGCACTTAGTATCTTATTGTAGAGTCATCCAGTATTTTCCAATGTACTGGTGATCACAAAAAGCTATATTTGTTATTTTTAAAATTTTAAAATGATAATTTCGCCTCTCTCAGATCTGCAACTCATATAGATTTGATTAGTATGTTAGGCTGTGCCAAGAGGTCATTATGGTGACGCTCGCTGCAAAAATACTCCAATACTAAGTTATAAAAACTAAGGGGAAAATTTGTTTTCATTATTTTCTATCAATCAGTTGAATAATGTAAGACAAAGAAAAAAACTGATGGACCAGCTCAAATGGAGCAGCAGAACTAGTTTCTTAAAAGTTAAAAAAAAAAAGCTATAGTTATACTATAATCTTGATGCTAGATCGTCAGTTGTTGGGTTATTTTTCCTTTTTTAACCCAGAGAAACTGATGAAAGCTAATTTTTCCTTAGTTTTTCCATAATAAGTTATTATTGGAGTATTTTTGTGGCGATCATCACTATAACGACCTTTTGGTACAGCTTCATATACAGATTATTGGAGAGTCAACTTTTTCCAAATTTAGATTTTTTCTCCAATTTGGATATTTTAAGTTGAATTTTAGATTATAATTATAGAAAATGTGGTTATTTTACACTGAAATTAAAATGGGTTCCCATTGAACCAGACTACACTGTTTTAAACTGGTAACAAACAAGGGTGAAAATCATGCATTTTAGGTTTATACAGATTTTATTTTTTCAAATTCTGATTTTTCCCAAAAATGTGCTGATTTTTTAATTAACAGTCTGTGGCAATTCTGCCTTCCATGCAGCACTGTCATATGCTATCGCCTAGGCATTCCATAAAGGAATACAGTTAGTCTCTCAAAAAAAAAAAACATCTGATGGCAACAGGAATCATCCATGTGGATAAGTTAAAGATTAATCATCTAGCTCAAGGAAAAGAAAGAAGCCAGAAGCAAGTTTCCTTATACCACCAATATAAAATAGAAATAGCTGTTTGGGGGTACGATTGCTTTCAATTAATTTTGAAATGAAATGAAGTTTTGAGACTGGCCTGTAGATTTTGATTTTGATTGCTGTCCAAATCTTTCTTTTCTAGAGTGGCTAATTAGAACTTATTTGAAGCAGGTTGGAATTTCTGCATTCTTGATAGACCTATTTGCAATCAAAATGCTAGCAGGTGCGACTACCTTTACACATTTTTTCAAAAGCCATGGTGGTACAACATCAAGTTTGTACTGTTTATTTAGGGCTTTCTTAATAAATTCACTAACCTGTTCTATTGAAGCAGAGCAAAATTATGAACAAAGAGCATGATATAGGTGGTATGCTGTCTTCAGTTTCAGCATTATTGACTGTATTGTCCATGTTGGATGGAATGGTAACTATTTTATTCATGAAGTAATCATTGAAGCGCTTTGCAAGTTCTGATTTGTTTTGATGTGATGCGGTGATTTTTTCCCCCTGTCAACTTTCATCAATCTGTTCAGAACATTAAAAAGCTTCTTACTGTTGCCCTTACTATTGTTCACCTTACTCGAATAGATTTTCTTTTGGTTTCGATTACCAGTTTTTTAGTTGCAGTTAGTGCTTGTTTGTATAACTCTCTATGTACTGTGTCTTGTTTTCAGACAAGTTTCTTCCGCTTCTCGTTTCATTTGATTTGACAACCGAATTTCCTCAGTGAACCATGATGTGTCAGGCCTTATGGTGATAACTTTGTTTGACAACAGTGCATGGTGATCAAGAAGTTCAGACATGATTTGGTTAAAATTGAAACTTTTTCATGCGGGTGGTTGGATGGGAGCATCACCCTTGAATCATATACCTATGATGTTCGCATGGGTGTACGATCCGATAGTGATGTCGTTTCTTCTTCTCTTTACTAGCCTATCCTGCTTCTTTGGTTTGTGATTGTATTTTTGACAGGGGATATTTTTTTTCCTGTAAATCCTCTGCCTGTTTGTTCTTGGTTATTTATAATTTAGCTTATGATATCTTTAGGTTATGATTTTGATTGACATTTGTACTATTTTTGTTAGATTGCTTGTTTTTTTGTTTCAGCGGTCTCTCATATAACCTCAATTGTGTTGGAAGAGACCTAAAGCAACAAACAAACAAACAAAAACTTTTTCATCTGCTGTGTATGCTCATTCAACTTTGGTGGTCAGACCAAATATAGTAATGTCATTTTAAAATTTCTCAATAGCTAATGACTTATATTTTCGATATGTTACTGCCTTTTTTGTGGGTTTGGGTTTTTCCAAATTTAGTTCAAATAAAAGAGATTGATGGTCTGATAAGCTCACCTCACTTTTGCATTCGCCTACTGTTATTTAATCTGTCATTCTAGGTAGTCATATCTACACACTGTGTGTTGGTGTTGTTTTAAAGAGTGTCAAATCCATTTTAATGAGATACACTGACAGCTGCAAACTTCCTACCCAGGATTATGTGGAGAAAGTCTGCAATGATTATCTTTACATTTTTGATGATCAAAAACCATGCAGAGGTTCTCCTGTGTAAGAATGATCAAGAGATTGCTTTAAAATTTAATAGCATGGAATGAAAAAATCAATAAAGATATCATGCATGGTTATTATATATCAAATTACAAGTATCACAGTTTTGTGAATCGATTAAATAATTACAAGTGGAACGTTTTACCTAATTTCTGTCAATTTGCTTTTTTTTTTGCTTTTTTTCTTGTCACCCCTAGTTTCACATTTTTGTGAAACAATCAAACAGACCCAAGATGGACTTTTACCCAATTTCTGTCCATTGCAAAGGTGCTAGAGCCTGAGAATTACTTTTATCCTGTCACCCTCCCTCTACGAGGCCATAGGATTTAAGGATCACAATGCCTATACTGGCCATGAAACATAAAGGCCTCTCCCTTTTAAAAAAAAAAAAACCTCGCTTGTTTGAGTCATCTTACATGACAATGCTTCAAGATTTTATATTATTTTATAATTTATCTATTGTGCTGATGTTTTAAATTTTCACCCCACGTGTGTTGTTATATAGACTCTTTTCATATAATTTGTTGTAGTTGTAGATAATAGGAATTTGAAAACAGCACGCTTTAATTGTGAAATCTTATAATCATTTATAACCAGTCATGATTGATTATAAATGATTATAAAATGGTTTAATTTTTCATCTCCAGTCAACACTTTCCAAATTGATTTGTATTTTTAAGGGATTGGATGAATGGGATGGGGTATCAGTCAAGAGATGTTATTACTTCTCTGATCATTTTTTTAATGAAATTGGCATGTCCTATTTGAAATTTGAGGGAGTAAGATTTTACTGCTTCACATTTTATTTCTTTTCTTTCTTTCTTTTTTTTTTTTTTTGAAATGGCTTCTTACGTCCTACAAGTTTGGTTATTTTCAACAGGTTTTAACATTTACTATCGTGAGAAAAAGAATTTCATAGGTTTTATTTGAAAAATAATTCTGTCTTGTAGAATTTAAACAATATAATTTGTTGTTGAATGATTTCTCTAAATGTTTGCAGTCTTATTCACCAATGCAGTAGGAAAACATACCTCTTTGTAAAAGTTTTGATTTTTACTTGTATTTAAATTTTAGCTCCACATTTATATTTGAAATTGCTTAAAGAGTAAAGTTAAGTAAAATGTGATTCTACGAGTGATGGAATTAGTATAATTATGAATAGCATTTTGATTTGTTTAAAATCCAAAACACAGCAAAACACGAAAAGGAAATTTATGAAAGTGGTCTTTTGTTCTAATTATTCCTATGTATTATTTTGGTCAAATTTATTTAAGATTTTCTTTCTTGTGTGATCAATGAAGTCAATCTGTTCACCTGTGTGTTTTCTGTTGTGATTGTCTACTGTGGGAACATGAAGTCTTCCTGTATGCAGAAGTTCTTTGACATGTTTGATACTCCGTGCATGGAAACTGTCATAATTTATTTTCTTCACAAAAATGTATCTTTACAATATGTTTATGACATCATTTCAGGCTATTGTTTGCCTTAGATGAAAATCAAAGCAATAATATTTCATACTCTAAGCTTACACCAAAAAAAAAAAAAAATCCCCAAAAAATCAGTTTCACATTCTCATTTACAAACAGGTCCTCTTTAGAAAGAAAATTGATTGAAGTTGAAAAGAAATTATCTGTACGAGATTATTTTTTTATGAATAGGCATCTGCTTCCTCCAAGGATGATTGCACTGGTGAAGGAGGCCAGCTAGAGGACAAATCTAGAAAGAAAGAGGGAAAATAATAATACATCTTGGAATTCTATGAGGTCCCAATAGCCCACTTGGTTGAAATCTCTCCTTTCAAACACATCAAACTATGGTATAGATGACTTCTGTTAAGTCAGCAGTGATTAGGTCAAGAGCTGTGTCTGTATGATTTGACTAAGAACTTTGTGATGTACTAGCATCTTATCCAAATGGTAGCAAGCAATTGTTACCACCCGTTTATTGTATAAAACAGGCATAAACTCTAGTTCTATGGGACCCATATCCTTGGTGCAATATCATTATGATATATTTTTATTTTAATTTCATTATTTGACATTGCAAATAAAATTATGTGTGAAGAAATTTCAATTTTTGTCAGGGGCATAGCCTGGTGGCACACATTTTTTTAAAAAGTGTAATTCAGATTACCCAGATTACGAGAGATTTTTTATAAAACGTATTCTATTCATCAAGACATAAAATACCTCTGTATTTTAGAATTATAGACTTGACCAATTACATTGAAAAATTTGAAGGTAATAGTGTAAACCACTTTAATGATGTCTCTGTAGGTGTGAAAGTCAGTGAGAAAAATGGGAAAATACACAGTTATTTGATAAGGATTGTGTAAAAGAAATTGGCGAGGAAATTAATATTTTATTATAATTTTGGGAAATATAGTTTTGGTAAGTAACGAAAAAGAACAAAGACAGATTAACGAATCTGTTCCTGATATTTTTTTTTAATTTGGTAATGTTGCCAATTTTATTGAAATCTCACCTTTAAATTATTTTACTTTGTATTTTTAAAGATGTTTTTCTTGTTGAAATTTTGCGAGGAATTTTATGGGTTGGTTTTTGTTTTCCAAATTCTACCCAGGATGAGGCGTTGGATGGCGTCTCCTGAAGTGGTTGGTATGCCTAAAGCTCCAGAAGACCAGGACACCACAACCAGGAATGTCTGTCATCAGTTCAACCAATTTCACCAAGAGAATTGTGTCAGGGACATCGTGAGAGATTTCAGGTATGGTTGAGTTATTATAAAAAACTGGTTGATTTTTTAAATTTTATTTTAATGTTGTGTTACACAGTGTAATGCAGAACTGCCAACTCCCTTGTTTAAAAAAAAACCCAACAATTTATAGGGTTTTTAAATAAGTAACTCTTGACAGGATTTTAAAAATCAGGTCTTTACATGATTGTTTTGTTGTTTTTTTTCTTGATGATTGAGTGATGTTTACACATGAAATATAATTAATATATAGTCTCTTGAAGTGTTGTTTAGGTCTATTTTTCATTGAAACAGTATTAAAACTTTCAGTTCTTAGTTTTAGTATGCTATTGAACCAGATTATAATAAGAGGTTTTTGTAATTTTGGCTCTGGGGGAAAATCCTGATTTTTATAGTCATATTCTGTTTTACTTGCATTGTGAGTTGGCAGTTTTGTAAAATGTAATTCGTGGGTTCTCTTTTATTTCACTCTCAAATGATAACTGATTTTTTTCATTTATTAACCTTATGTTCTCCCTCCTCCTCTTCTTCTTAACAGACTTTTTCAGTCCTGTGTATTACTGTTGATGGTTTCAAATAATTCTCTCACTTATTGGTAGATGTTTTGTGGCACCCTTATTGCTCAGTTAGTTGAGCACTCGCTTCACACGCAAAGGGATTGAAATCAATCCTGGGTGAAATTGAGATTTTTTATGACCCCTTGTCTATCCAGCAGTGATTGGGTAGCTGGGTTTGTTAGATCTGGCCAAAAGTACTTTGCGATAGAATAGCATTTTATGCAAAGGGTAGCAAGCAATTGCTATTGTCTGTTTCATGCTATAGAAACTAGGATATAATCCAGCTCCATGGGTCTAAAGACTCTGAAGGACCACTGCGATATTTTAGTTAGAACTCCAGACTTCATTTTTCCTATTTCTGTTCGCTTACTGTCTTTGTAGAAATTAGTATTTAAGCAAGTATTGCACTTTTGTGCATGGGTGCTCTTTTTTCTGATGGTTTGTTACATTGTTTTCTTATAATTTTTCAAAATAGATTTTACAACCCTCTTCAATTTAAGAATTTTAACCTTTAAAATTTTTGAAACATGGTATCTTGGAAACCCAACACCCTACCAAGAAAATTTAGTATTCTTTGCCATGAGTTATACTCACAAAATACTGACAGTTTGTGAATGACAAAATCATGTTGCGGTTTACTTTTGTTTTTGTATTTGTGTTTGTTTTTTGTTTTTTTTTTGTTTTTTTTTGTTTTTTTTTTTTGGGGGGGGGGGGGTGGGTTGTTTGTTTTGTTTATCTTTTTTTGTTGGTTTTTTTTTTTTGTATTTTAATGTGTTACTACTTATCCTTTCCTAATAACAGCTAGATAACCTTAATGGTTAAAACTTTTCTTGAGATCTTTATATTTTGTTTTCTTTTTTGTTTGTAGCAACGCTACCAGATGATTTCAAGAATATTATGAGCGTCATGTTTTCTTTTTTAATTTTAAATGTTATATATATATTATTTTTTTTCAACTTTATTTTTTGTTTCTGATTTTTTACATAGAAAAGATTCTGTTCTGTTCTCTCATTATTAATTTATTTGTAAAAATGAATTTTTTAGTCAAACTTTTGTGTTTACTCCCAAATGATCCTTCATAATTTAAAATTATTTCCTTGACAAATGCATAGACAGTAAGAAAAAAATTGTCAGTTGTCTCTCTTGAACTAAATGTAAATTGGTAATACCATGAAGAGTCTAGAAAGTTTTTAAGTTTTATTCTGAAAATAGCTCTTCCTGCTCATTGACTGTAGTGTAGTTGTAGTAAGGAATAATTGACCTTTTTATTTCGTACCTTCAGAGAGAGAATTAGAGGCCTATTTAGAAAAAGAGATGGTTTGTTTTATTTCTAATATTTATAAACAGCTGTGTGTATTTTGGTATGGAGATGATGCTTATTATATATATATATATTTTTTTTTAGTTGAATACATTTGTCTGATATAAGGTATGTCATATGCTTGAGACGAACGTATTTTCATATCACATTATGTTATGAAGACAATTTAAGAATATATTCACACCTTCATCAGAACTGTAATCTGATTAGACATTTAAAATGCAATCTGCTATCTAATATTTCTCTATCATTTCCCTGGCCTGTTTCTATTTCTGTAACTTGGCACTTGTACTTGTAGCATTATATCATCATCCCGATGAGTGCCTTTTTCCTTTTAAGGTCTTTTTTTAAACCTGAAATGAATAGAGCACATACTTTTGCACTTGCTAATTGTTTATTTATTTATTGTTTTTAACCCCTTCCCCTATCTCTTGTTTTCTCTCACTCTCTCTCCTCTTTCTACTAACTTCTCTCACTTCTCTCTCTCTCTCTCTCTCTCTCTCTCTCTCTCTCTCTCTCTCTCTCTCTCTCTCTCTCTTTCTCTCACTCTCTCTCTCTCTCTCTCTAAACAGTGGGTACCTCATATCTATCTATCTATCTTTTCATTTGGTCCTTACTGTTGTTAAATGAAATTATGTATGCTTCTGCTTAAATATTATATATCCTTATGTTTATGGAGTTACCCACTGCCCAATGGGAAATTATGCATGGATGACAATAGAAACAATGACTGGACGAAAATCTTCACATTGATTAAAACCAGCAGCATCTGATGGTTATAATTCTAATAAAAATTATCTAATGAGTCCTTTTCAAGTGCCGTGAGATTATAAAATATTTTTTTAATGTTTTTTTTTTTTTGTGTGTGTGTGTGGGGGGGGGGGGGGGCACTCCATTTGTTGTTTGAAAGAGGGGGGGGGGGGGGGGTACTAATATTCCTAGTACTTGAATCAACATAATTAACGTTTCAATTATTTAATTTTAGTTGAGATTGATCTATAATTTTTTAAACTGTCAAAATTTGTTAATTTAAAACTAATGGCCCGAGTCTTCAGCATGTCTGCCAGATATGCCAATATAATCCAAATCAATTGGTTTGGAAAAAAAGTATACTTTTGGCCAAAAATTTGGTCAATGCATCCAGATTTAGATATTCATCTTTTAATCCAGAATATTAGAGGCAAGTAATAAAGTGAAAATATGTCGTTTTTACTCACAATTCTTTTTTTTTTTTTCATCGGTTCTTAAACAGTTTTAATCCCTTTTGATGATTTTACTCAACTATAGTTTTTAACATTTTTACAAAAGACGAGACATTGGCTTTAATGAAGTTTTGTTTTGCATGGGTTTTACTGCTGCTTTGATGAAACGGTTCAGTCTTCGGATATAATCATATAACTGATGACATAAATGATGACTTTAAATAAATTAAGAAAGTCAGTCTCACATAAGGTTCAAGTTGGGTTATACATTTTTTAAGTATGGAAATTTGGATATCTTGGGTTGACACAGATTACAGATTGTAGCGAATGAAAGTACAGGGGCAGCGTGGCTCAGCGGTACGGTCTTTGCTCCGTACCCAAAAGGTACCAAGTTCGATCGCCTTCCGCTGCGTTGTGTGGCCTTGAGCAAGTCACCTCATCATAGCTCAATTTGTGGTTTTGCACTGCGGATGACGCCTGGGTTATTCCAGTCTTTCCTGGGAATTGACCCTAGAGACAAATTTCCCCTATGGGATGAATAAAGGGAATTTTTTTTGTTTATTCTAAATTTATTACAGACTTTTTTTTTTGGTGCTATTGACAGATCTGTTTAAGATCCACGATGAATGTTGTAATGTAATTCATCATTTTTTGTCTATATCCAGTGGTAGTATTCAATAAGACTAATGTGTAAGTTGGAATAACTCCCCATTGCTGGTCCTTTTTGTTTTTTTTATTGCGCCCCCTTCCCCCTTATTTCCTTTTATTCTCGCTTTTCTATGATTTATTTTCAAAACGCCCCGTCTAATTGTCACTGCTTTTAGGGAAGGCCTTCTATTCTCCCTTTCTTTTTTAATAAACTAAATTTTCAAAGAGAATTCATTCAAGTTAATATTTATTAGCCATCATTGTATAAAACAAATCAACTTAGGCTCATTGGTGGCAACAAAAAAAAAAGATATGTTTGTACTGTTTCAGCTGAGTTGATTTTGAAAGGAAAAAACCCCATAAAAATTCAGAGAAAAATATCTTTAAACCTGGGACAACAAATGCTCTTTGTATATAAAATTGAACCTTTTCCCATGCTTAGAGGTGGTTAGGAATGTATTCGAAGTTCCAAATGGAGGAGTAACATTATTTGTATTTCTACTCATGTGCAAGCTTATATGACTTTTTAGTTGTTTTTCTACAGATTCTTTTATTTCATTCTTTAGCCCACCCCCCTTTTCCTTCCCTCCCTCCCCCCTCCCTTCCGTTTTTTTTTTTGTCCGTCATCAATTTTTTTACACACCAAATCTTTTTTACACACCAAAATATAGTTGAACATTCTGCTCCATTTTGCACAGACGCTTAGTTACCAAACAAACGCTTCTATTTGTTTACATTACAAGATCCTTTTACTTGCCGACATGACGTGTCAACTATTTCTCTGCTGTCTGACTGTCTGGATTTTAACGGATGTATGAATGATTTTATTGTTTTTGTTATTGGCTGAAGAAGGGTTTTGAACCCAAAAGTTCATTATTTAGTATTTTGTTTGTTTTTCGAAGCTGTTATATTATTATTTTTTTTTCATTATTTTTTACAGTCTTTATCTGAAAACTCTAATTAAAGCCAATGAAATAAAGGACCTAGAAGTGATTGTCTAGCTGCAAATTAATTTTGGGGCAATTTTTGGTAGAAAATTAAATAAAGAAACAGGCAGAATATGTGAGGGCAGCGTTTATAATAGTAGAAATTCTGGTACACAAGAGAAACAGGGCTTTGGGTCCTCTAGCAGGGTTGATTTTCATGATTAATATATTGCCAACTGAGGAGATGAGAGAATCATCGAAATGCACGTTTTGGCTGACATATACATGAGTAAATTTATTTATTTTTATATGCTCTAATTATCGAACACTCTCATACCTACAAGTACCCAATAACACTCATAATTATATATATATAAAATAAAAATGGAGTCACTCACATTATCGAGCACTCTCGTATATATATATATATATATATATATATATATATATATATATATATATATATATATATATATATATATATATATATATATATATATATATATATATATATATAGTAGGCATCCTTCCGTCTCAAGAGACGATGGTTTGCGCCCTGTATGGCTTTAGTCTCATCAGTCCTGTTGAGAGCAACGACGGGTGTGACTCAGCAGACCAATCCTTGCATGGCAGTCTCTACCGCAGTTGTTGCACACGTAGTTTGACTGTGTGTTTGGTATTTGGATCTGCTGCCTCTCTTTCCTCCTTGTTCTCCTCTCCTCAAACTTCATCTTTCTCCTCTCCTCACCCCTCTTCACTCCCTCCATCACCGCATATCTCCAGCCGCTGCGGTCGTCAGCAAGCGACTCCCAGGTGTTTGAGTCGATGCCTGTCAATTTCATGTCTCGTTTGCAGACATCATAGAAGCGCAGAGCTGGACGGCCAGTTGGTCGCCGTCCAGAAGCTAGTTCACCACACATGATGTCTTTGGGTATTCGTCCATCGTCCATCCTGTGTACGTGACCAAGCCATCGCAAACATCGCTGGCAGAGCATGAGATGCATACTGAGGGAGTTCGCTCTTTCTATCACTGCATTGTTAGTGAGTCTGTCCTGCCACCTGATGCCGAGAATTCGTCGTAGACAGCAAATGTGGAAGTTTTCCTGGCGGTTCTCCTGTCTGGCATATGTTGTCCAGGATTCACTGCCATACAGTAGGCTACTGAGTACACATGCCTGGTATACTCTGAGTTTGGTGTTCAAAGTGAGTTGGTTGTTGGTCCACACTCTCTTGCTCAGTTGTGCCATGACAGCGGCAGCTTTGGCGATGCGCTTGTCTAATTCTGCATCAAGTGAGAGGTTGCTGGTGATGGTTGTGCCCAGGTATGTGAAGTGATCAGTGACTTCTAGGTCCTCGTTGCCAATGTAAATTGCTGGTATAGAGGGGACATCCTGACACATTACATTTGTTTTCTTGATGCTGATCGTCAGCCCGAATTCCCTGCATGCGTGGGAAAACCTGTCCATCAGCCGCCGAAGGTCTTCCTCGGTATGCGCGCATAGAGCTGCATCATCTGCAAATAGCATTTCCCTTATGAGGACTGTGCGGACCTTGGTCTTTGCTCTCAGCCGTGCCAGATTGAACAGCTTCCCATCACTTCTGGTGTGTAAGTGGACTCCTTCTGCGGACTCTTTGAATGCAAACTTCAGCAGAAAGGAGAAAAATATACCAAACAAAGTCGTGCGAGGACACAGCCTTGTTTCACGCCGCTGCGTATGGGGAAGGGTTCAGAGGCTCCACCGTCATAGCTGATGGTGCCCTTCATGTCGTCATGGAAGGAGGCAATGATGCTAAGCTGCTGAGGAGGACAGCCAATCTTCTTTAGCTGCTGGAAAAGGCCCTTCCTGCTAACAAGGTCAAATGCCTTTGTCAGGTCAATAAATGCAATGTAGAGGGGCATCTGCTGTTCTCTGCATTTCTCCTGAAGTTGACGTACTGAGAAGATCATGTCCACTGTCGACCTCTTGGCTCTGAAGCCACACTGCGACTCTGGGTAGATACATTCGGCAAGGACTTGCAGTCGAGCGAGGACAACGCGCGCAAAGACTTTACCCACAATGCTCAGAAGAGAGATTCCCCTATAGTTATTGCGGTCACTACAGTCTCCCTTGTTTTTGTAGAGGGTGATAATCTTGGCATCGCGCATATCCTGGGGTACCTTGCCTTCTCTCCAGCAAAGACACAGGAGTTTATGTAGTGGTTCCAAGAGGGCTGGCTTTCCACATTTGATGATTTCGGGTGGAATGCTGTCGTCACCGGGTGCTCTGCCACAGGCCAGAGCATCGATTGCTTTGCTGAGCTCCTCCATAATTGGTTCTGCGTCTAGTTCTTCCAGTACTGGCAGTTCTTCAATTGCGTCTAACGCTTTTTGGGTGACAGAGTTTTTTCTGGCGTAGAGTTCCAAGTAGTGCTCTACCCATCTTCCCATCTGCTTGTCCTTGTCTGTGATGGCTTCCCCTGTCTTTGATTTAATAGGCGCAGTTTTCTTTGTAGATTTGCCTGTCGCCTGTTTGATGCCCTCATACATGGCCCTTATGTTGCCACTGTCAGACGCTTGCTGGATGTTGTCCGACAACTGAAGCCAGTAGTCATTGGCGCAATGTTGAGCTGTTTGCTGTGCTTTGCTGCGTGCAGCTCGCAACGCCTGCAGGTTCCTCTGACTTGGTTCATGTTTATAGTTGACAAGTGCGCTGCGCTTGGCATCAATGACTGGCTCCATCTCAGTAATGCTGTCTTCAAACCAATCTTTGTTCTTGCGCTCCTTTTTGCCATATGTCAGAACTGCAGTGCTGTAAATGGCGTTTCTAAGAGAGTTCCAGCTGTCCTGTGCGTTTTGTTCTGCTTTTCTATGAGCGGTGTTGAGAATCTTCTCAAGTTGCTCGTTGAACTCTATATTCTTTTCTCGGTAAGCTGTCTTGCTGATGTTGATCTTGGGCTGGCCCTTTCTCTTTGAGTGATGAAGTTTCTTTGGTGTCAGTTTCACCCTTGTGACAACCAAGGAGTGATCGGTGTCGCAATCAGTGCTTTGATAGGACCTGGTGTTACAAACATTGTTAAGAGAATCTCGCTTTGTGATGATCATGTCCAGCTGATGCCAGTGTTTTGACCTTGGATGCCTCCATGACACCTTGTGACATGCCTTGTTCTGAAAGTAGGTGTTTGTCACGCATAGATTGCGATAGCAGCAGAGTTCAAGAAGCCTCTGACCACCTATATATATATATATATATATATATATATATATATATATATATATATATATTATATATATATATATATATATATAGGGTTCAAACCCCTAACTCTCCAATTGTTGAAAGAGTGCTTGTATTATTTAGTTTTCTTTCTCTATTTCACATAATTTAGATACAACTAAATTGACATCACCCAGCTCTTTGTTATTGTTTTTTTCACCAGCCATTTTTTATTAGTAGTTCTCACTAAATTGTATCAATCAGACTATAAACGTTTAAGGTTACACATAGCTTTGTGTGTTGGTACATTATATCTGGCTGGCGAATTGTTGTGAGTAAAATAAACGCACAGCATCACTAGCCTAGCCTAAGTTCTATTATGATTAACGATGTTGCTTTCATGTCAACAAATAAGGAACATTTAGGATCATAATAATAATATTAATAATAATAATAATTATTATTATTATTATTATTATTATTATTATTATTATTATTATTATTATTATTATTATTATTATTATTTATTATTATTATTATTATTATAATAATAATTATAATAATAATAATAATAATAATAATAATAATAATAATAATAATAATAATAATAATAATAATAATAATAATTGCCCTATGATGATAATAATAGACACTGGACAGTTTTAAGTGGTTTGTCTCTTAAGCGAGAACAGCAGTATTTTGCTATTTGTTTCTATTAGAAAGCACTCCTCTCATAGTTAACTGGACGAATGAGATAAGTGGCAAATAATCTCTTATGCCAAAAGCAGCTGTATTGTATGTGTTATGTTTTATCCTGCTAATAATACTAATACATACAATATATTGGGACTTCAACAAGAGACACATGACCAGGTTTTATGGATTGTTATTGATGCTAAAACGTAATCAAGACTTCTTGCCTTGCCCTTGTTTGTTATATTTTTAGATCATGTGTTTTCTATCCTGGTCTCTGAATCAAGTCATAATATTATATATTTAGTATTAGATGGACACGATTTTTTAAAGATACACATTTATTTAAGTCAGTTTTGCCATGCTTAATGCGCTTCACATCACTTCATTTATTTCCACAACAGATTGTTTGGAACTAAATTTCCATTTCATACAGTGCATGTCACCTGAGAGAGAGAGAGACATTTTATTTTCCACCAGGGTTCTTACAATATTCACCTTTGTTAGGCATTCATCCATTAAGTGCGATTGTTTTTAGCGCAGGACATGAAATTTATTGGCCCTGGGCAGTCAATGGCATTTCAGTTCTCATTTTGGGACTTGGTTTGTTTACTATATGAGTCACAGCTTTACTTGTTCAAAAAGGAAAGATCTGGAGAGGTTGATAATGAATACATAACAACTACAACAATAATAACATCATGATGATGATGATGATGAAATTAATATAACAATACAATAATAATGACGAGCAGCTGATGCTGATATTGACAAAAATTTAGAGAAAGAAAATAATAATAACGGCGACAATGGTGATGATGATAATATGTAATAGTGAATAGCACAACTCCACCACCAAGTATAATAATAATGATAATAGTAACATTCATGATAATATGTGATTTGACAGATATTAGATATTTTATTCATTGTATTTCTGCTTGCATTGTAGTAACATATATGAGTATCTTGAATATTACTCTTCAGAATGCAGCTGTACACTACAATAGTTTGTATGTTAGCAACATCTGTAGCAAACAGTTACAATTTTGTCAAATCTAGAAATGAATAATAAAGGATATTTTGGAAAGTGGTTATTTTTCAGGGGTTTTAAAATTATTATTTCATTAATTTTAAAAATTTTAATTTTGATCGTGAGATGGGGGAAAAAAAAAACACAAAAAACCTTGTTTATTCTAAGAGCTGATAGTCAACTGAAAGCTTGTAGAGAAATGAATGACTTTATATACACATGTGATTCCGACATCCATATTATTGCTTTTCCAGTCATCTTTATAAATTATCAATTGTTGCTGTTTTTAGTTTCTGCAATTTTATTTCTATTTACAAATATTAATAATAAGACATGCAATAACAATAAGAAGTTATTCCAGAGGGAAAGGCTAGAGAAATGTCTTCAATAATATCTTAACTTGAACCCTTCAATCTGTGTAATACGAGGTAACTTGTTGCAGAAGCTTCTTGGGTCCTGCTTTCTTTTCTTTCCAAAAGTCAAAATTTAGTTGAATGAGATCATCTATCTATATTTAATCGTTTGTATAGTTAAAAAATAATATTCAGGTATATATAGATCCCTTCAGTCAAAATCAGACTTATATATTATTGTTCAAGATGGTCATGATGACAATGATGATGATTTAAATTATGGTTATATCTTATGAAAAACGATAATGATAACTATAATATAAAGATAAACAACGTATTAAAGATGATACTCAAGTGTTAATAATATTTGATAACAATCTCGAGGACCACATAAAACAAAAAAGGTTAAAGCAATTCAGTAAACGAAGGCTTTAACTGTGATTTTCTAAGACACCATGGGTAATGAATTGGCATCCACTTGGGATTTCAAAATCCTGTCATATTAAGTCCTAAATCTATTTCATCAACAAATCAAAAATAAAATCTTGAAAAATAGCAGTAGGTTTTTTAAAATGATGTATAAGTAATTTTCATTAAAAAATTATTTTTTTTGTCTTGCACTATGAATAAGTATTAAGAGATTTTGCTGGTATTTAGCTTTCAGTTATGTTTTTTTTTTTCCGGTCATATTTCTATTTTTTTAACAACTTTTTAAAAATTTTTTTCCCAGGGTTGGAACAAGAGTGTATCAGAATCTCTTTTGTGGAACTGAATTCTGCAATTGGCTGATCAAGGCAGGGCTTGCCAAGGACAAAGAGGCAGCCATTGGCTATGGCCGCCACTTACTGCTGGGCCGGGTGATTGCCCATGTGCTTGGTCAGCATCATTTCCAGGATGCTCCATATTACTATCGTTTCATTGACCAGAGGGTGGACAATGATTGTTGAAACTGGGCTTTCCACTTTCATGACTTCATTTTAAAGTGTTAATTTGGTTTTATTTGGTTTATAAACAATTTTTTCAACCGTTGTGTCAAACACACTTTATAAGATCAGAAATATAAAGTCAAGCTATGGTGCATGGCAGGTCAGACGGGACATATTTTGATGTCAGTCCAGTTGTTTTTATTTTGTTGTTTTTTTTTTTTTTTTCTTGCTAACCTAACAGAGAAAACAAAGACGATTAAGAAATTGAAACAGCTGATTTTGCTATAATTTTATTTTATATTTTCTAACAATAATGTTTTAAAACTATTACTCACAAAACTGCCACATAATGACGATTGGTGGTCAATTATCAAATTCATCAGAAGTGAAAATGTTATGATGTCCACTAGCTTTTACTATTTAAAACATTTTGAGAAAGAGGCAGGAGTTTTTCTTGTATTGGAGTTGAGACTGTGAAATGTCCTCGTTTAAAGTTAACACATTCTTCTTTGTTTAAACCAACCAACTCAAAGAAATAATTATTGTCAATGTGCACACTTCATTTAAAATCAACACATGTTATCAGTCCAATAGTATTTCCCCACAACAATGGGTGTTTCCAAATTTGCTTAAAGCCAAAAATATTTTGCAGTCCTCAATTTTTTGGGTCTTTTTCTGTTTTTTTTTTTTTTGGGGGTGGGGGGGGGGGGTTCCGTTTTTTTCTCAGCAGACTGCATTATATATATTTTTCGTTTTTCCTTTGTTATCAAACAATGAATGTTAATGTTTGGTAACCATGTAAGACAGGTATTAATTTATTCTGCTGATCAGTAGTTGGATTGTTTTGATTTATTGACTCTTATATTAAGAGTTGTTAAAGTGATAACTTAGCTGATCTAATAATCTGTTAAACGTAAAAAAGTGTTGAAAAATAAATGAATGTGACTAATTTTTTTTTTAAAGAATAAAATACTTAACAAATGTTAAGTCTGTATCTGTATCTGTATCTGTATGATTGGCACTGAAGAAACCAATGGTCTGGTTGTATTTCAGCGGCATCCTCATTGGGCGCGGGCCCATGTCAGTTGGGCCTTGAAATCGGTGCCATGATGACCAGGTCATCCAGCCCATTCCACTCCGAGATAGTTCTAATGAAGAAATAATTTCTGTAGTTTTGTGTTCTTGTCTGTGGGATTTTGAAGCAGTTCGAATTGTTTGTGGCGTATCTCTCAATGTCACACTCATTTTTGTTCAATACATTTTATTTGTTGATTTTAAAATTTGATGTGATCAAAGTGATTATTTTATTTGATGTCATTCACTCAGACATACTAAGACCATTTTCTCCAGTGGTTTTTTTTCTCATTGAATGATTCTATGAGTTGAAAATTTGGAGAAGCCTAAAGTTTACATTTTGCCAAATTGCATTGCCATGGATTTTCAATTGTTTTGGAGGACAAAAAATGCCAATGTATAACAAACATATTATTCTATTTGTTATATCTTAATTTTATTGATATTTATAGAGAATGCTTGTGAGGTTTATTTTTCTGTCTGTGAATATTTATACAGGTATGAATGAAAACACCAATTGATTAATTTCATAGGAGTCCAGAATCGGACAGCACGATTGATTTTAAGCCTTCGATATTGCAACAGGACACATTCGGCAGACATGATTTATGCTCTACATAGGGCTACTGGTCAGGGAAAGCATCAACTATAAGTTATCTCTTCTGACTTACAACACTCTGAACTCTCGCTCTCCACCGCACATTGTTGGGTCAGTTTTAACCCCTCAAGGTTATTATTTTTATTATTATAATTATTAATATTATTATTGTTATTATTATTATTATTATTATTATTATTATTATTATTATTATTATTATTATTATTATTTTTATTATTATTATTATTATTATTATTATTATTATTATTATTATTATTATCATTATTATTACTGTTATTATTATTATTATTATTATTATTATTATTATTATTATTATTATTATTATTATTGTTATTATTATTATTATTATTATTATTATTATTATTATTATTATTATTATTACCTCAAGCGTTTCTTTTTTCAGTGACTAGACTTGTGCCAAGGAAATGAATTTGTGCAAAAGAAGTAAGGATTTGTTTTGGAACCGATTTTATTAGATCAATTTTCAAATGATTCTTTTGATGTTATGACAACACAATGTTTGTAAGTATTATTGATGAGATGATTTGTTGTTGATTTTACAAGATTTTAATAGCATTCCCTTATTATTATCATTACATATCCTCCTTGACTTGAAAATAAAGCCCATCCCTTTATATGATATCAACATTTCTTTGATGTGGATGGACTAATGAAAATGGTCCCCGCAATTCTTTCTTATCTTGTAATGTTTCTTGGAATATTAGCTTGCTTATCTAATTTAAAGTATTCTTACATTATCATTATTATTATTATTATTATTATTATTATTATTATTATTATTATTATTATTATTATTATTATTATTATTATTATTATCATCGTTATCATCTTCATTACTAATAAAAACGCATTCCATTACCTGAAATCATTATCTTTTTAAGTGAGGGCACACTGTCTTTTAAATTACATCGGCATACAAGAGTTCAAATTTTTAGGCTTAGTGCTGAGACGTTCAATTGCTTTCTCCTTTATATTATTATCATCATCATCATCATCATCATTATTGTTATTATTAACAAAAACGACAATAAAAACATTAACAATCAAAAACGATTTCCACCCATCTTAAAATACAACGTGATTATTTGACACAAATATATGAACGTTGACATAAAATTTGTTGGATGCATATCAAACTGATCATACAAAATGATCAATATTTTTCTCAGTTAAAACTCAACACATAAGTACCTCAGTTTCCTGATTTGTTCCGTGCTCATGACAAAAGCTTTATCATTCTTTTAATATTCTGTTTATATATCTAATATCACATATCTTTTTACCTTCAGGATATTGAGGTATGAATGAAACATTAAGATTAAGATAGTACATTTATAAGCTTGTTGATCCCTTAATATTTTTTACTTTTCTTTTCTTTTTTTAAATATTGTGTTCTTGATCTCGTTATAGGGTTCTCATATATTATGCGCCAATATTGCCATTTAAGAAATATTTATTTCATTTTAATTTTAATGTCTTTTTGTTTTTGGAGTTTTCTTTTATTTATTAAATGCTATATTCCTTTATACTTTTCTTTAATAAAATATGCGCCAGTAAAATACCAACTTTTTATTGTTGAATGAAGGAATAACTCTTTTAAAATAATTTTTGTGAACTTTTAAAACATGAATATACTGACTGCTTAGAAATAACAATTGCAGCACTGTCAATTGAGAATGGACAATTTATCATTAAATGAATTAAATGGAATAACATTACTTATTTCATGATCTGTTTCAACTTTAAAAAGAAAAATGTTTTTCCTCATCTTTGTTAAGATTGAAAGATACGAATGAAGATAGTTTGTTATAAGGAAATGTCAAACTCATACAAAGATTACAATGAATAAAGGCATTGTTATATTTGGTTACTTTGGTTATTTTAAGGTGTTGGAAGATTTTTAGAATGTAATTTTATGCCATAGGTTTGATTCGTTATTTTTTATTGGATTTGGCATTCTTGACTATTTCATTGTATTATTCAATAATTAATTATAATATTTTATTTGTTATTTTTATGTGACCAGTGTCTGTTTTTCTCGGCAATGGTTCTTCACAGGGTATTTTGTATATGAATCTGTGAGCTGATGTATGATATTTACTCAGTTTTAGTTTCTCTCTGTTTTTAAATAAATAACAATGTGAAATTGGATGTAAGCTTCAATTTAATAAACGAAAACAGAGAATGTGGACGTTTCTGATTTCCCCTTTATCAACAAAATAGGATGAATGAAATCCTGCAGACGAATGATATAATATGTGATAGTGGCGTTGTTAAGGTGAATAAGACTGAATAAGACTGGCAAGATTGAAAGATACGAATGAGGATAGTTTGTTATAAGGAGATGTCAAACTCATACAATGTTTAAAGGCATTGTTATATATGGTTACTTTGGTTATGTTTGGGTGTTAGAAGTTTTTTAGAATGTAATTTTATGCCATAGTTTTGATTCGTTATTTATTATTAGATTTGGCATACTTGACTTTTTCATTGTATTGCAATTAATCTAGCCCCTTCCCCCTCCTTCTTTTTCAATAATTAATTATTATTTTATTTTTTATTTTATTGTGACCAATGTCTATTTTTCTCGGCAATGGTTCTTCACAGGGTATTCTTTGAGCCGGTGTATGATATTTATTGTTTTAGTTTCCCTCTGTTTTTAATTAAAAATTAACCTCTCATATCTGTGATTGATATTAAGGAATGTCCTTGTCCAAATTTGTTTAGTTAAATGCTTGTGGGTCTTGTTTTTTTTGTTTTTTTTTGTGCATGTTTGTTTCATTTGCTTGATATTATTAATGTATGTCATTAAAAAAAAAAAATACTGATCACTCTTAAACTTTTTTTTTAATTGAAATTTTATTTGTAACATTACAATTCAGTCAAATTTCAAAAGTTTTGATCTTATATTAGTTGTTTGGTTTCTTTTTTGGTTTTTTTTTTTTGTTGTTGATCTCATGAACAAATGTTTTCATTTTGGCAATTATTATTAAAAGTGCTCCCCTTGTCATATTGCCATGAAATTTCTGTGTAACATACTCTATGTATATATGCTAATATGTTTATAATACCATGACTTATTTTACTATGTCATAATAAGAATAAGAATAATGGATGGCATTTATAATATTAAGCTAATCCCCACAGACAGCAGCTGGGTGGGGTTCCTGACCTCCCATAGTGGACAGGGAGGTACTTACTACGTCTTCTATCCCCCTATATCTGTTTTTCAACTTGCTTTCTGTCTTTGTCTTGGAATGAGATTACATGGTTTTGTCCTGGTCCTGACCAGATGCCCTGACTGAAAGGGAAACAGTCAAATGTATAGTTTTGGGAGATGATATTTTTTTTCCTTGTAAATCATCTCTCTGTTATGCACTGTATTATGTTTTCTTTATATTATATATGATTTGTAAAACATTTGAGTGTGTTCCTCTTTATGGGGACCTGTGCTTGTATCTGGATGGGACTTATAGTGATCTCAAACTAAGTACTTTGATAGTGTGCTCTTGGAATCTACACCTGTTCCTTATTTGAACTAATTCCCCATTGTCTTACCTTTTCTTGGGTGCTTTAATTGTAATTCTAGAACTTTTTACTATCCCATTTTCTTCCTTTTTACTGGCGCTGATATGTTGCAAGTGCCGTAAAACCCTTAAAAACAAACAAACAAACAGACAGCAGACTCTAGGCACTATCATTGATAACATTGTGGCAACTCAGCACAATTAGGCTGTGAAAATGGTTTTAGTCTTTGTTTGAATCCTTCGGAGTTTGTCGTCTTTTTTACTTTTAGATTGCGCTGTCAATTTTTCCAGGTTGTTGGTTCTCTCATTATTTTCAGGCGAATCCGATGGACAGTGTTGTGTCGCCTATTACTATCATGGCATCCCTAATTCCATCTGTTTTGTTAGTAACTGAATGAGCATTTAAAAATCCAAATATTCCATTGCTTTTTTCGTAGTCCTCAGTATTTTATATTTAGGAATCATTGTAAGGACATGTGGTGGCCTATTTGCAACCAGTATTTATAATGTGCTCTATTGTTTATTATTAGTCTCAACTGGTGCGTGCACATTTGCTGTTTTCCTGACTACTACGATGAGACATCGGAAGCTTATACATTGACTTAGCTTTCATCTTGTACTACACAATTATATAAAATATGGATTTTCTTTAAAAAGTAAATTTGATATTTAATTCAAGACAAAAAATATAATCTCCCAAAACTTTTGACTTGTTTCCCTCACAGCCAGGGCATCAGACAAGGGTCAAGATAAAACCACGTGATCTCATGATATTTTTTGTCTTGTAAAACATCTCTCTGTTATGCACTAGTGCGGGGCGGTCCTTGGCAAGCTTAAGGACCACGGTCCTACGGTCCCTGGGAAATGAAGACCGCAAGGACCGGTCCTTTTCGACATTGAACATTCCTGAGAGACTGTTGGAAATTCGAACCGGTTTGACCTTTGAGACCGTGGGATCGTTCATTCTTGAACCGTTAAAGACCGCTACACGATGAAAACCGTGGTCTACAGGAGTAAAACACACGGAGTAGTCACACTCATTTCAAATTGTAACCTAATTAGAGAAGAGGGGTGATGCCTTCTTTATTTGCTCACCGTACTTCATTGTTACTTCGATAATTTAATAAAATTTGAAATTTATCCCAATTAACGGAGATAATGGCATCGCCCAAGGCGTTGATCGAGTTGTTCGTGGCGTTGATACACACACGCAACTCCTACCCCCCCCCCCCACACACACACACACATTAGAGGGCAGCGAGCATTGAAGAGTAAGAGAGAGCGTGAAGTTATAATAAGAGGGGGTGGATGAGGTAATAAGAGGGGTCGATGGTGACTTTTCGCCAGATCTAACAAACTCAGCTACCCATTCATTGCTGAGTAGACAGGGATTCAGAAAAAAATCGACTGCACCTGGGATCGATCTCTGGCCCTTTGCGTATAAAGAGAGTGCTCTATCAACTGAGCTATCGGGGTCCCCAAATATTCTATTGGACTTTTTTAAAATTCAGACGTTATAACTGGGTTTTTTGGAAGGAAGAAACTAATGAAACTCATATTATTTGATTAGTAAAAACACCAAACGAAATTTTAATATTATTGTATTATTTTAAATGACAACACTGCGATAGAAAGGAGTGGTGACAAGAGATGGACAAAAGAAAACAAAAAATCGGATTTGCTACTTGCTAGGTTCGACACACACACACACACACACACACACACACAAACACACACATCTTTAGTAGTCACATACATTTCAAACAATAACCCATTAGAGAAGAGGGGTCATGCCTTCACCATAGATCATTGTCATTGCGATCATTATGGTGTAGTAAATTTTGAAATTTACCCCGTATAATGGAATCGTCCAAGGCGTGCGCCTCCTGTTCCCCCCATCTCACACACGAAAGGGCGGTTTGCGGAGTGGAGGTTGGTGGTCGTCTGCCTGTATGGTCGTCTGTGTCGTTTAGTGTATGGCAAAGGGGGGTGGGTGCGATTAATTAAGTGGGATGGGTGGTGATTGGTGGAAGATAGGCAACCGAAGCAACGAATCGCTGGGGAAGTAGTAGGCTATGGCGCGAGACCGTAGGACCGTGGTCCTTGCAAGGACCGCCCCGCACTAGTTGAAAGGTGATAAGAAGTGAGGACCGCCGCCGGTCTTCCCCTATGGGACCGGTCTTCGGTTCACAGCTAAAAGACCGTGGGACCGCGGTCTAGACCGGTCTTCAGCGCGGCACTATTATACACCGTATTATTTTCTGTTTTACATATATATATATATATATATATATATATATATATATATATATATATATATATATATATATATATATATATATAATTTGTAAAAAAGAATTTGAGTGCATTCCTCTTTGTTGGGGTCTGTGCTTGTGGCAGGATAGAACATTACACTGAGAGTGTGCTTTTGGAATCCACAGCTGTTCCCGATTTGAACAATTCCCCTTTGACTTTCTCTTTTCGGGTGCTTTAATTGTAATTCTAAAACTTTTGACTATCCCATTTTTTCCCTTGTTATTGGCGCTTTATGACCTTACTGTGTTGCAAGCACCTTAAAACCTTTAAAAACAAACAGCATCTACGATTTGAAGGAGCACTTCTAATTGAAAGTGAAAATTATGTGAACAAAAAATAAGTCAAATTTACTCACTTTTGAAATGCTTAAAGTTTTGTTTTGATCTTTTTTCTTTTCTTGTTTTTTAAAACTGTATGTTAATTTTTTAAATGATATTATTGTCATAATTAATGTAAATTTTATAGGTTATCTCCCAAAAAATAATATTATAGTCATAATGTAAATTCTATAGGTAGTCTCCATATTTTTCCTTTGGAGAATAATCCACAGTGTATATCAAGGTTTGATATTTCTCACCATTTGGATTTCTGGGGATAAGAAATTTACTCAAGATAGTAATGCGTTTGTTGCACTGAGAAAGTTTCCTTGCAGCATCTATGAAATACAAAGTTTATTGTTTACATTTATTTCCTCGTGTTAGAATTAGAACGTTTAATTGAAAATCCCAAAACTAGGTACGGAAAACCCAAATTTAGATTATATAATTGTTGTCTTTAAGTTGCATTCAACAGGTAGAACTTTTTTTCCTGATTAAAATGGTATAAAAATTATTAAAATTGGTTAAAAATTAAAAAAGATATGTTATTTCGAAATTTGTAGAAAATCGACAAAATTTGTCCTTCTTTGAAAGCAACCTTTTGTCCGTTTTCAAAATGCCGTATTTTCTTAAATATTCAAACCAGACCTCTGTAACTTTCTAACAATACACATCTTTTTATAAACAATATGTGTATTTTTTTTCTGAGCTCAACTCTAAGTAAAATAGAAATAATTTGCCCCTAAAGTAGCTGACAAAGCCAAAATTGTCAATTTCAACGCAAAGTTACGAAATATCAGCGAATGTGCCCTTTGCCTGAGCCGGCATATGAGTGAAGTGAATACGGCAAATGTTGTAGTTGTAGTTTCGTTTTCAGTTGGCTGGTGAACGCAAAGCTATTAATCTTGCTTTCGTATACATCATTTTAAAGCTGAGATTTTAAACTTTCTTTTGATACCAGAATCGTCCAAATTTTCAAATTTTTCTCAATTTTTTTATCAATTTAAAGTTTTTAACTTGAAACTTCAACCTTTGAAAAAAATCATAAAAATGCGAATCTGGTATCGAATGAAAGCTTGTTCAATTTTCTTTCGGATGCAGCCATTGACGTTACTATTAATAGCGCTGACGCGACCAGCCGAGCGGAGAGAAAAGACAACCGTCAGTTACGGTGATCGAGTAGCGGAGCGCCGGTTCCAAAATCGAAGTTTACTCCTCTTCTTCAACTCAAAGCCATGAAATAACGGCAAATCATATGAAAAAAGCATGAACGTTTTTTTAAAGATGAAGATTTGAGATTTAATTTGATACCAAAAACGTTTTATTTGACGGACTGAAAATGAGAAAAAGAGAGAGACGATTTGAGTTAAAATTCTCGGTTTGCCAATAAAGCCATGACTCGATAAGAGGGTTTGCCATACCTACCAAAACTTGTTGATTTTGTTGTTTTAGTCCCAACTTTTTTTTAAAATGAACCTCTAGTCAGTGATGATATTTCTGGAAGCACAGTCAGCTGAGAAAGGCACTTCTGGCTGTGCTGCTTTGTTGTTTGACTCGGTGGACATTATCGTTTTAAAATGAAAGTTACATATGATAATTATTTAAAGGGCATCATTTATTTCCTCTTTATTTGTTGTTTCCTTCTATGTCATTTCTGCCCCTGTCTTGAAATGAAACATGGTTTCGACCAGATCCTGGCTGGGATCCTTCACAGTGAAGAAGATAGTCAGATGTGAAGGTGTTTTGACCGAGTGGAAGATCTATTCTCTTTTTACTTTCCCATTCTATTTATTTTTTTTATTGGGACTGAAATGACCGTTATACTTCAACAAAACAAACATATGAAACGGTTTATTATTGTAATTTGTTGTCTTTTTTTTTACGGTACATGAAAAAGTGTCATTTTGTGTATGACATTCCCATTCTACAGGATATGAATATTTTTATGTATTAATTATTTGAAATCAGTTTAAACAGCAACGATACTTTTTTTTTATTTAGAGCTATGAGACCCTTAGGAACTTGGTTTTGTTTTAGTTTGCATATTAACAACGATTAATTAATAACAGTTGCTTATTCTAAATTTTATAATAAATCCAGATACTCAGTGACAGTTAGAAGCAAATATTTGTGCAATAAGAGGTACATACCAAAATTAAACTGCCACATGCTGAAATCGAAAAGAAATTAGCAAAGTTGTTTCAATACCTGCCTCCCTCCTCCACTAGGGAAGTTCCCAGGGCCACAACAAATTCTTATAATTTCAGTTTGTCACAGGCTACTTCTCAGATTATACATTGTATTTGTATGACCAATGCCTAAATGCCTGTATCTGGCAGAAGAGTGGTTTCGGCCCCGAAACATTCCCTTTTGATTATCTGTCTTTCATATATGCTATCCCCCATATTGATACTAATTATGGTTTTAAGGAAATTTATTGGGTGATCTATTATCTATTACAATTTGTGTTAGATTGTACCATGATATGTAGAAATATATTTTGAAATGATTGCTAAGAAATCAATGGAATAAATAAAAATATGAAAACATAGGAATTATATTTGTCAGTTCTTGTATTGTTAGTCATTTTTTGTTTGTTTTTTGGTTGGTTCTTGATTCGTTATTTCCTTAAAAATGAAACTGAAGGGGAAAAAATCATGAGTGATGTAGTAACATAGCACAGTCCAGTTTCTCTTTTCCAGAATGCAGTTATCCAGACCCTGCAAAAAGTTTATATACTCTATTGTGTTCTGGAACTTCCCAATCACATTTCCAATATATCGGAGCTTCTACTGGATTTAGCAAAGCCTTTGATAAAGTACACCACCAAGCCTCTTGAACAACCTTGATCATTGTGGGATCTCAAAAACCACATACGTTTGGATTAAATCATTTCTTTCAATACCATCCCAGGGTCAGGATTGAAAACAAAATGTCATCATCACTTTCAGTTGTCAGGTGTACCTCAAGAATGAGTTTTAGGCCCACTTCTTTTTTTTAAATATACATTATTGGTATGCCGAGTAAAGTGTCAAAAGGATTAAAATTTCGACTTTTTGCGAATGATAGCCTTCTTTATAGTGAAATTCAAAGATCAAAAGATTGCAATATGCTACAAGAATACCTGGACAGGCTACAACCGTGGGGAAAAGAATGGAAAATGGATTTCCACCTGAAGAAATGCCAATCAATTCGTATCACAAACAAAAAGAAAATAGTAAGTTTAGAATATTATATAGACACATGAAGAAAAGTTGGAGACAATGCAAAAAGCAGAATATCTTGGACTAATTCTTCACAGCATAATGCCTTGGCAGCACCATATCGATAAAAGTTAGTAAAAAGGCCAATGGAAAATTTGGATTCTTACAAAGAAATGTACAAAGTTGTCCAAGGAGTATCAGAGAAACCTGCTACTGCTATACTATTAAGTCTTTGTACTGCCAATTTTTGACATCTGGGACCTTAATAGTAAAAAACAGGTGGAACAGCTAAAGAAAGTTCAAAACAGAGCGTGCAGATTTGTAACAACTACAAGACTGAAAGCGTCAATAAAATGCACAAGAGCCTTAACAGGTCACCATTACATGAAAGACGCACAATCCAAACAGTCGGGTACAATGCAGTTCTACTTATCTATTCGATCGTCCTGCTTGTCTCTATCCTGATATCCATGAATAAAGAACACCACAGCACATATAATAAAATAAAATAAAACAACCGCTGTACGCGGTATTGTCTAATCCAAAAAAACTCAAGAAAAACTGTCTCTCCCTCCTCGTGTATCGCTTTATATAGCTATGGTTCAAATCCCCTAATTGGGTGGTCGAGGAGTTCAGATAAACAAGCAACCCGACGAGGGTTTGGTCAACTCCTGACTCATTCAAGTTATGGCCTAGCAACCAGTGCGCTTGCAACACATTTAGGTCATATCAGTGCCAATAAAAAGGAAGAAAATGGGAAAGTAAAAATTTCTAGAATTACAATTAAAGGGCCCAAGAAAAAGTAAGACAAAAGGGAAATTAGTTCAAATAGGGAACAGATGTAGATTCCAATAGCAGACTATCAGTGTACTCAGTTTGAGATCACCTAAATATCTCATCCTGACACAAGCTCAGGCCCCCACTAAGAGGAACACACTCAAATATTTACAAATCATATATATATAATTTTTTTTTTTTTATTTTAAATTTATTTTTCTTTTTTTTCCCCTTCCGCCACATCATATCATCGCCTCGGAATATAGATAATTCGCCAAACAAGATTCTGATATCAAAGACGGAAAGCATGGAAAACAGATATAGGGGGATAGAAGATACAGTAAGTGCATTATGGGAGGTCAGAAACCCCACCCAGAAGCTAGTTGTGGTGACAGCTTATGGTCAGAGAGCTCAGTATAATATATTAAGGGCGTTTACGTGATCAATGTTACACTTCTGTAAGCTGTTTACATAACTAGAACAGTAAACTGTATTACACATTAACACAAGTCTTAAAAGTCTGGCATCAAATATTATCTCCGACAGGCTGATGCACAAACTGATTATTGGAAAAAGTAAAAAAGTGTGTGCACTGATAATCGATGAGGGGACAATTAACTTAATGTGCAGAGGCCCCTGGTACTTCTGGTGGGACATGGTATGCAGTTAGCAAGGGAACGTCTCTGATACTGTTGTAATCTTAAACATTGCCAAATCAAGGAATATGCTGTATTAAAAAAAAAACGAAATTCATAACAAAACAAAATGTAATTTGTATATTGTAATATGCATTTTATTTATAAAACTTGAGATGCAAATGTTGCATGAAAATCAGCTTTATTATTTATAATTTCTTATATGAGATACTGGTTTTCTAGCAACAGAGTTTACATACTGTAATTACTTCAGCTCAGAGAAGAATAGAGACGGAGGTGGAATACTGGAATTCAGAGAAAAGAAATGGAATAGAATTTGAATAAAGATATAGTAGAAAGAAAGATAAAGATACATTATATTTGGTATGTATAACTTTCGTCAATAGTGCATAACATTTCTTTAAAATAAGCATTCCACAGTATAAAAAAGGTATATGAATTCCCCATGCACACATATACAACTTCAGTTGTATTTGACGCCGTAATAACATTTGGTAATTTAGTAGACACTGCAAAGAATGCATATTTTACATCAATTACCCATCACAAGGTATGATGTAAAGAACAAAACTAGCAAATAACTCGGAGAAATTCAATACTTCTCAATCGGAAATCAACTTGTGGCATTTTCCTGATTTTGTTTCTTTGATGAACGCTATTGCTGCAGCCTTTTATTTCTAAAAAAATAATGAATAATACAGCATGGCCAGATTCAAATTCATCATTCTCATTTGGAAGCTTGAATAAACTTTATAATTTTATTTTATCTATTTATTTTATTTTTTTTTAGAGGATTTTAAAGAATGAAATTTAAAATTTCCTGAAGTGCAATATACAAAATAAAATGTACTAAGAATGGGCTAACATTTCGATAAGATCCTAACTGATAACTCTACATTCAAAGAATTGATTCCAGAGTGAGGAGACATACGTACCACAGCTTACAAAGATTACAGATTCACTTTGGTTCTTTTTGGTTTTTACTGATTTTGTTTCCATTTAGTACAAATCATCTCAAATTAATCAAATGAATTTCATTTGTCCGAAAGTTTGACTTCATCGTACCGTATGTTGTTATACAAATTTCAGGTTTGATTTTTGACTTGATGTAACTCCCAAACCAAAGCTTTTCACTCCCGTCTTCTATAAACTTAAGCACATCGTATTGTCAACCTAAACAGTAAAATCCTGTCATATGTCTCACTGGAAACAATCTTTTCATTTATTTCATGTTCAAATCCATTGAAATGTGAAGTGAAAACAAAGCATCTTTTGCATTTGAAGCATTTGTTTCAACATGGAAATTGTAGCATGAAGTAAGTATGTAGGTCTTTACACTGATTTGGTTCATATCACTGTCACTGTCCCTTTCTTTAAAAATGAAAAACCATCTTTTTTTTTTTTTAAATAAGCGATTGATTGAATTGATATTTATTATTTATCATCTCAGCTTTATAAATTTCTCAGAGGTTAAGGCAAAAATCATTAAATCATTTCTTTTATTTCTTATCTCTTTTAAGTTCACATGAATGAATGAAAAATCAGTTCAATTTTCCATTCATATGAACCTGAGAAGCCATATTTCTGCGATACAGAAATGTAAGGAATACGGCATGAAGCCAATATTTAATGCTCAAAAACTTTTTTTTTAATCTTGAATAACATCTGATGTGAATTGATATCTTAGAGATAATATAGAACTGAGATGATAAAATACCTGGATTCCTTTTCTTTCTCAATAACATTGAGCCACTCCAAGACCATAATCACATTAAAAGCTCTTATAAATTAATTCATAGTAGAAATAATGACATGATGATAATAGCAATCAACCAAATCCTCTTTGTCATCACAAATTATGTACATATAACAAACAGAAGAAAAAAAAAGGTACAGGCATACCAACTTTCCACATACCCGGGAAATCAATTTCACATAATCTACAAATTTGCAGTGGGGAGTCAAAGTCATAATACAAAATTCAACAGGATGATAACAATAATCAACAAGAATAAACCAACCCAACTGGAAGTGACCTTCCAACTATTCGTGGTTTCAATGTAATCAGAAAAAAAATGTATATCAGCATGTGTACAACTCTAAAAACTTTTTCTGGTGAACAAGGGACAATTATTACCTAGCACAGTAAATTAAGTGTAAAATGAAGAATTCTTCATGTTGTTTTGTTTTTAAAGGTTTTACAGCTCTTGCAACACATTTAGGTCATATCAGCCAGTAAAAAGGAAGAAAATGGGATAGTAAAAAGTTTTAGAATTACAATTAAAGCACACAAGAACAAGCAAGACAAAGGGGAATTCGTTCAAATAGGAAACAGATATAGATTCCAAGAGCACATTATACGTGTACTTAGTTTGAGATCACTAAATGTCTCATCCAGACACAAGCACAGGTCTCTGCCAAAAGGAACACACTCAATTGTTTACAAATCATTCATCGGTAAAAGGAAAAATAAATATATCTAGTGCATAACAGAGAGTTGATTTACAAGGAAAAAAAATATCATCTCCCAAAACTAACTATACATTTGACAGTTTCCCTTCCAGGCAGGGTATCCGGACAGAGCCAGAACAAAACTAAGTAATCTCATTCCAAGACAAAGACAGATATAGGGGAGTAGAAGACAAAGTATGTACCTCCCTGCCCACTATGGGAGGTCAGGAACCCCACCCAGAAGAATTCTTCATATTCAGTAACTGTTCCAAGAAATCAAAATACACCAATTTAAGAGAATCTTGAATGTTAAGACTTTCCCCAATAGAATATCGACGTTTTAAAAACGGTCATTTCCAGCTGGACTGGTGGTCTATTAGAAATATTTAACTCTGTGATTTGTCTTTCATTGGTAATAACATTATGATAACAAGGATAAAATTGCACTGATATAAAAATTCAAGACTTTATAATTCAGCACAACTAATTCCTTAGCAGACAACTTACATGCAATAAAATTTGAAATTGGATACCAGATTGGCATGTGATGAGAATAACATACTGCTAATCACAAAAATTCAAATTATTAAAAAGAAAACAGTAAAAAAGCGTTTTTATAGCATCAAATATTTTTGGTTTCTTAATTTCCAACTGAATTTACATTTTCAGTTTAAAAGATTTTTTAATAGTCTAACATTGGAAAGCGATGATTTTCAACACCTACCCCAATACTCGATTAAGACTTTCAAATCAATTCCTCCTGCCTTGAAAATATCATTTTATATCACAAATCTCCATGCAAGTGCTGAGCATTATGTATAACATTAGTTGGAACTTAGGTTTTTATTATTCTCTTGGATACTTCTGTTGTCAATTAAAATAATATTTCTATCGCGCCTAAGCATGCATAGATGTGTGGTTATGTAATTTCAATATTTGAAGGGGTTTGATCTATACTGTGCACAAGTCCAGTTTGGTCATCTCTAGAAGCAACAGACGATATTGATGATGCCAGTGATCTAAAAAGTCAAATTGATGAATCAGTTGATATTTTGTCTATGCCAGATGCAGAAGTTGTAATTGTTGAGCTACAGGAAAAAAACAAAGATCTACAGCATTTTGATGACTCGATTTAAGAACAAAGTAGACTTCTGCATGTTATGGAACTAACCCCTTCAATTTCCATAGAGTTTCAAGAATACATTATCACTATTTACTAAAAATACAAACACACACTTTACATACTTATACTTAATTAAAACCATTAGACTATGAAATGATTTTGAATACAAACACTCTCAAATTATCCGAGTGATTTTTTAAAAAAAAATCTTGCATGTTAAATATGTAAGGTTTCATACAATTCTTTTAAAGGTAAATTACTCCCTTCTAACTCAGTGTTTTCAAAAACATTAAGCAAGCTTGTAATTGAAAAAATAACAAGTCTTACAGATTGCTTCAATTGGAACAATTAAATGCATTGACTAAACAAATGAAAGAGTCTGAAGATAAGTAAGACTTTTCATTTTTCAAAATATTACAATAATTTTATAAATAGAAAATGAAAGGCGATAACAGAAAATGTTTAATTCAGACCGAGACAGACAGTAAATGCAGATGTTGACAAGACAAACAATGAGCCAAATGGATGAAAGCATAAACATTTTTAACCCCCAATTTCAATGTGTTGTATTGAAATTAATTAGGAAGCAATTATTCTTCCAACCATTATTATAAGTGGCAAGATGAGATGAAATGAGAAATCCTCAGAAGGGGATGTGGGTGGGAGAAGATTCTACAAAATGCAGTGTTCTTTAGCAATCCCCATTACAAATTCAAACATTAACCCTTCAGTTGTTTAGCACGAGTCTCTTATTGTGGATGATTTATACCCTTGAGCCATAGTTTAGATTGGACGGCATAAACTTGTCAGTACCTCAGTAACTCTGCCAATGTGCTGCCTTTACAAAGGTATAAATTAACCCAAATGGGTGAGACCAAAGTAAAGCTTTGAAAGAGTAAAACACAGCATCTCTTTACCCTTTTATGATCAATAAAACACATCTTTTTGCAATCATTACCCATACCATTATATCTCTTAGTAAATACTAAATTCCTAATTATTCTCTCTGCTCGTAAACAATTAGTCAGTAATGATTTAATGCTTATTTTTTAAAATTGATTTATAGAATCTAATTATTCTCTCTGCTCGTAAACAATTAGTCAGTAATGATTTAATGCTTATTTTTTAAAATTGATTTATAGAATACTACAGATGATACATAAGAAAATAATATTGAGCAACTGAGTGAAACAGTGAGATTAAGAAGTCATGCACACAATAGACAAAACAGAAGCTTCTCCTTTTGCACAATACAACTTACACCCAATTAGCTTCTTTTTTTTTTTTTGAGACAAAATGAATATTATTATGTTTATTAAACTCATAACATTCTCAGTCCGTGTTTCCTTCATTTAAAGAGGGTAAAATCTATAGATCCAGAACATTGATGTTTCAGTTTATGATGTGAAAAAGAATTCAAGTTCAAGTTCTGACAGCTTTCAACTATTACAGAAAGGAGATCATCAAACAATTGCTTGCAAAAATAGGAAAGTTCTATATTTAAAAAGCTATTGTATATCTACAGATAATATTGAGAACAGATGCAATTTTTTAAAAATAAATAAATTGTAAAAAAGCATTATTTGAAAACCTCAATGCCTCGCTTAACATTCTCAAAAATAGCATATCTTTCACAAATGAGAAAAGAGTCCAATATGCCCATTATGAACGCTGATCTCAAGAGTTGCCCTATCTTCCCCAAAGCATGTTGCCTGAAGCTATAGTCCAGATAAAAATGAATGTAAAAAATGTTCGAGCTTCAATAAATAAAACAGCTTATTGCTGATGTACTGGGCTTCCCCTTGTTGTTTTATTTGTTTTTATGGGTTTTGCAGCACTTCCGACACAATAAGGTTATTTCAGCCACATGAATAAAAAGGAAAGCTGAAATAGTCAAAAAATTCTAAATGTACATTTAAAGCACTTGGGAAAGTGTCAGACAAAAGAAACTGGGGTCAAAAAAGGAACAGAAGTTGATTCTAAGATTAAACCATTAATGTGCTTGGTTAGAGATCACCTAAAACTCCAATCTAGAAACAAGCACAGAATAAAACCACGAGGAATTCACTTGACTGTTTTCAAAATGTTATATTCAAAACAAAATAAATTATTAGACAATAGAGAGATGATTAACAAGGAAAAGAATTATCATCTCCCAAAACAAATAATATTTTTTCAACAGTTTCCCTCTCAGTTAATAACTCCAGTACCAAAGCAAGTAATCTCATTCCAAGTCAATGACAGACAGCAACCTGGGAAAGGAAAACCAATACAGGAAGATAAAAGATGGAAGGTTAAAAGGCCCCACATCAAGTTTCCCCTTCTTCAAAACAAAATGATTAAATGTTAAAAAATTGGAACAAATTGATGGTGTAAAAAAAAATTATTATTATTTGTATAACAGCGGCCATTCATTCCAGTTCTCTTACGTTTATAATTGTTTTTAAAAATCATTTGATATAGGGGAACCATGAAATGTTAACAATCGTCTTAGTATTTTATTGAAGCTTAACATTTCTCCACATCCATTCCTATCTTCTCAAATGACTAATGCCAATAATATGAGCTAAATTTTTTTTTTAAATTAAAAAAAAACAGGCTTTGAACAACTTAATATGCCAAATCTTATCAAAATCCAGTACAGCTGAAGGCAGTAATTGAAATGCAGCTTTATCGGAACTGCTGCAGAATTGGAATGATCTGTCGATGACAGAATTTTAAAATATAATTTCTACTGCTTAATCAGAATGCATGCCGGTTGGTCAGGACAATTTCAGGCCCTCAGAACGTTGCAAGATTTAAAAATTTTTTTCAAGATACGAGTATCCCTATTGAAATAACAATAAATGCAGTATCCTGTGTCTTCAAATGAACAATGGTTCTGTTAATTAAAACTGATATCAAGCCTATCACCAACCATTCCCTCTCATATGGTGGTCTGATACTAAACCCCTTTGGCCGTCTTGGAGAACAACAAAATAATGAGAGCTCAGATAATGATGTAATGATTTATTTGCTATTAATGACACATTGATTATATTTGTTTGTTTGTTGCTTTAGGTCTCTTCCAACACAATTGAGGTTACACATTGATTATAATTGTATAATGTTGTAATATATGGTGAAACAGTATTCATGTCTTCTTGTCATTTTTTTTTTTGGCCTGTATTCAGGAAAAGAGTGCTGACAGTTCATTATTCATTCGAAATGACCACACATTCTTTTTTATCATCATGCCTCTACACATATGTTATAAAAATTAAGGATAAAATTTCAGACAACTGAAGGCATGCTCTGTATTGCTATTGTTATAATTACCACAATGGACATGTGTGTAGTCTTGATAGGTTGTTCCGATTATGAAAGCCACTCGTGGAAATGGGGACTATTGGAACGCCACTTAATTGGAATGATTTCTGCCTAAACAATGCTGTTCCAATTGGCTTGTACTGTATTATGCTGGGCTGATCCGGAAGTCAAAATTGAATTTGCAGTGAAAATGAGACTTAAAATTAAAAACAGTTAAGTTCTAAGCAGTCTAAGAGACTAGTGGCGTCCCCGTCTATAATAGCATATCAATCAATTTTATAGTTTAAAATGAAAATTAAATTCAGGTTCAACCTAATATGATATAAGATTGAGATGATGGTCACCTAAACCCCATTACACAGTCATATCAAATTCATTGGGAGGAAAACAAAGGATGCCAATGACCATAGAAGATTTTCTGTCTCCACTTAAGTGTTTGCTATAAAAAATTCTGATATGGAGAAATGTTGACATTAAACAAAAAAATACATATAAAAAATTAAAAGGATTCCATTATGCTTAGTCAACTGAGGATGTATCGGACTAAATCACAAGAGTTCAAATCCTAATAATTACAAAATAAAAAAAAACAAAATTGAAATCTTTTTACAAGATCAATTCTGAAATAATTCCAGTCATGCCAATTAATCATCATCAGCGATCAAAAACACTTTAATGAATTCACTGAGCAGAATTAACTTTCATATCAAATTTCAGTCATTCAATTTCATTCTCTACACACAAATTATTAAGAATAAACATAAGAATGAGCATTTCATCACAGATAGGGATAAAGTCATTCTGTACAAGGAACAAATTGTCATCACTCATATCATTGCCTATAGTAATGTTGTCAGACAAAAATATACGAGTCATATCCGTAACCAAAACAAAATATAAAATCAATATTGGGGAAGGAAAAAAAATAAAAAATAAACAAAAGCATTACCAACAAAAAAAAAACAAAAAAAATATATAATTAAATATTAAACTAAAATAAAAATAAAAAGGCACCTTTTTAGTTCAAATTCTATGATACATTTCATAGTATTACATATTCAATGTACATAAATATAACTGTCATCATAAAATTTTGAACAGCTCTTGCTTGTTATCAAAACTCTTTGAAAGGCAATTCAATGATAAAAACCTCTTGACATTTTATAACACTTGTGGTGTGGAAGGAAGCTTTCATTACACATGATGAGGGATATAATGAATAGTTTAGTACATGTCGCATCAAAGAGTTATTTATAGAACAGTATATTTATATATTTAATGATATAAATGATATGTTCTTTCATATTATGTAACCTGATGGAATGGGAAAGGAAATGATACACACATTTATCACTTTCTTAGGTATAATTATAATGTTGCATAGCAATTGTACTACATTTCAAAATTATCAATATTGTAATGTGAAAATGAAATGCAAATTTATTTTGTAGAGAAACATTTCACTTTCATCTATTATTCACATTCATTATAAAATAAATAGACAAGAAAGAAAAAGATTTGCATTTGTTTTCTCTTTTATTCTTTTTAATCCTTTTTGCTTAGGAAAAGAAATTCAAATCGTTAATAATCTTTATTTCTGTGACCTAACTAAACCCGCTGAAGATATGCTGTTTTACCTTTCTTCTTCGGAAAAGAAATTTGATAAAGCAAGATAAATACATACAAATGTACACACACACATTGCTGATCTTGTCCTAAACACTTGAAGAAAGCTCTACAGGTGTATATTTCTTCTCATTTCTCACCGTGGCGGTTCTGGAGGGGGACCTCGTTGTGTTGCTGTAGTGAGTAAGTTAAAGAGATAATATTAGAATTAAAGGGAAAATGCCAAATTGAAAACACTTGATCATTTGAAGCATAAACCAGTTTATAACCATTTCATCAGTCTATAATTCTGAGGCAAAATTCAGCGTTAAAATCAAGTCTGTAATCCTTTTATCAGTCAAAAGAAGTTTAAAAGAGAACTTTGTTTTTAAGGGTTTTACGATGCTTGCAACAAACACATTTAGATCATATCAGTGCCAGTAAAAAGGAAGAAAGTTGGATAGTAAAAACATTCTATAAATACAATTTTAAAAACTTGAGGAAAAAGTAAGACATAGGGGAAATGGTTGAAATAAGGAACAGATGTAGATTCCAAGACCACACTATCAGTTTACTTAGTTTGAGATCACCTTAAAGTCTCACCCAGACACGAGCATAAGATCCCAGTAAGAGGAATTCACTCAAATGTTTACAAATCAAATGTTTAAAAAAAATAATGACAGAAAATAACAGAGAGATGATTTACAAGGAAAAAAAATATCATCTCCCAAAACTATACCAATACAATCGACTGTTTCCCTCCCAGCCAAGGACTCCGGCCAGGGTCATGACAAAACTAAGTGATCTCATTCCAAGACAAAGACAGAAAGCAATTGGAAAACATATAGAGGGATAGAAAACACAGCAAGTACCTCCCCACCCACTATGGGAGGTCGGGAACCAGAAAGAGAACTATTATATGATTTGAAAATAGGTTGACAGTTTTAGATTAGCACCCTTTTAAGAGCATATTTCAGTTCACCCTACCTGCCTGCAGTAACAATATAAATGGTTGAGAGATTTATCAATATTATCTTCCACCATTACCTAAAAGTCAGATGAATCCAAAAACTGCCTGATAGAATCTAGCTTTATAAAAATGCACTTATTAAATACATGTTGACCTACCTTTCCTGGTATTCAGGCTTGGGTAGTGTTTGTTGATATTGGAAAATGGCTCAGGGGGAGGAAACTCTTTAGCTTGGTGAAATCTGAACCGTATTTCAAAATCTATCGAAATTAAAAAGAAAAAAGAAAATCATGTTCAAAAACCTCATATAAAAATTGAGGGTGTTTTGGGGTTTTGTTTTTTTTAATTAAGTCCAGCATGACGAATCATTCATTAGTGGTAAATCAGATGCACACATGAAACAATAAGGATGATTCCCTCATCATTAAGTCCAGGCTAGGGCTAAAATAACAACTTGGTTAAAAAGATGAAATGGCCTTATGGATTTTCATATAGATCAATACCATATTGAATTCAATTATAAAAAATATGTAGTTGGGGTATCAAACTGTTCACATTCAATGCTGACAGTCATCTTAACTCTTTTTTCCCCACATACGTTCCACTTATATAGTATACCACACAACATACTTGCTGTTATTGAGCTTTCTGAGTAATATTGAAACCTTTAAAGATGCACTGCAGACTATCAGGGAGGTACCCTAATTTTTTTTTTTCTCATTTCACTTTTAGATATGCAACATCAACAGTGATGCTTAGTCTCGAAGAGTTGGTTTATATGAAGGAAAAGAAGTATTCATCACTCAATTGAGCGTTTTAATAGTTCATCCAGGATTTCCTTTTGATCTTGAGTAAATCTTGACAAAAACTGAAAATTTCACCTTGCAATTCCAATGCAATGCATGGGGATGGCAATTGTTATTACAGTAGAACTCGGAAATAGCGAGTTCGACGGGTCCACTCCTGATTACTCGCTATTTCCGAGTTCTCGCTATTCCAGAGTTGCCAGGAAAGGTCACTCGGCCGTACAAAAATATGGAAAGACAATGTGTGTGTGTTTGTGCGTGTGCGCCGCGCGTGCGTGCAAATGACTGTGTGTGGATAAAGTGGGGTGAGGGCGGGGTTGAACACGGCCTTCGTTAACTACGTAATGATGGCCACAGGTTGAAGCTGATCCACCCCTTCCATTTCCATCAAGATTTCGTGTATGTGTGTGTGCGAGTGTTTGTATGCACTAGGCATGTGTGATGAGGTAAGCAAGCGCATCGCTCAATCACTGACCCACTGAAATGATGGTTCCACGCTCCCCTCTCTCGCTGATAGTGTCGTTCGTTAACGAATGCTACTCGCTGACCGATGCTGCGAAGTGAGGCATGTTGACATGTTGGCTGCCAGTGCTTACCTCGCGCGTCGCGTGGCATCACATTGGGTGAATAATTGATCACACAAGCACACAAACACACACACCCAATCCCCACCCAAATTTGTTTCGCCTACTATGTACTCTAGACTAGGCTACTATGTAATATTACTCGTAACGAAAAATAAGAAAAGAAAATCTAGGTTAAAAATATTTAAATAGCCCTTGTCTCTTGTTTTGCTCTACTTCGTTCGAAGTCCTAGCCTGGGGCAGGAAATGCTCGTTATTTTCGAGTTGACCTCTTTTTCATACTCGCTACTTGCATGCTAATTTTATTGAATCAAATAAGAGAAAAAAACGGGGATTTAGATTTTACTCGCTATTTCCGAGTTCTCGCTATACGTTACTTTCATGTTCTACTGTATATATCCTGCTTCTCATTTAACAAAACAGCCCAATAAAACCGGACCAAATAGCCAGTAATCTAAAGGCTTGCCTAAAGTATAAAACATTAATAATTTCAACCTTCAATTAGGCCGTATTTCAACATTTCAAAACATTAAGAATAACACCCCCTGCCTTAAGGTCGTTCCGATCTTCTTCACTGTAAAAAAAAAAAAAAAATTCACTTTCATTGTTATTCATATTGAGAATATTTTTAAGATGTGAGAAGTGACCTAAGGGAACATATTACAAATTAATGCTTTCTTTTTTTTTTTAAACTCTGAATTTCAAGACAAAAGCTGAGAGAAGTACAGAAGATTAAATTCCTACCTCATTGCTATACAAATACACCGCTAAATGCTTCATAACAGAGCATTGACCAATTTCGAGACGGATCCAAAGTGAAATAAACATAGGTTTCCTAATTTCCTTCAAATATCTTTGTAAAAAAATTAATCTACATTTGGATAAAAAATAAATAAATAAATAAAATTAAAAATTAAAAAAAAAAAAAAACAATCTAAAAAACTAATCAATCAATAATAATACTAATAATAGTAATAATAATAATAATAATAATAATAATAATAATAATAATAATAATAATAATAATAATAATAATAATAATAATAATAATAGTAATAATAATAATAATAATAATAATAATAATAATAATAATAATAATAATAAATGAGTCTATTCTTTCAAAATAAAATGGGGCTGTGGGCCAAAGTGTACCATACAACCAATGTTAAATTTTTGCAAGCAAACACATAAATACTGGCAAATCTAAAAATTATTTAACTGTTTTTAACAGTTTGATATACGAGTATCTTGCAACCCTTTTCTAAATTAAGGGTAATTTTATCACTCTAATAATTATTTAGCAAATCTGTTAATGCTTAATTATCAGTCAATTGACCAAGGAAATGGCGAATGGCATCAGCAGATGAGTTGGCAGATTGGCTTTTACCTGCAAAAGTAGCATGTTTGGCTTGAGCAGCATAATTTCAGGTTTGCAAAAATTTCCTCAAGGATTATAATAATTTATGGAATAAATCAATATAAGTTATCTAATTTTCATTCTATATGTCCAATCAGAAGAATAAGTATGTCAACAGAAAACATATGACTTAGGTCATGGTTGAGCTCATTTTACCTCTTCTGTCCAACAAGAAGTCGTTTGTCAATAAACTTTCATTTTATTCCAATTTCGTAGTCTTCCAATTTGTCGTCTGCTAAACAATGATTTGGCATTGTATTTGGTTTGACAATTTTATGCAAGTATACTGCATCAATTGCACTGAAAGACTACTAAGGTGTCAAAAATTCTTGGTCATGAAAAAAATGAGATGCCAATAACGGGGCTTAAACAAGGTCCTCTAGGCGGAAGTGCAATGCCTTATTCTTATCCACTCTCCAATCTTTCCTCCTTAGGTCATCTACCAACATCAAATAAGACTTATCTCCCTCATGAGAAAGGGCTCAATCCAGAGTCAGGGCAAAAATCAATCCGCTCAATCCAGACACCAGGCAGAAAATCCTTCTAAAAGAATATCAAATTAGGTTGGTAATAACCCCACAGGGACCCCCACCGAGTGCCAAACATTTTACATACATACTGGTGAGATTCAAAATAAGGTAACGAAATTGAAAAAAACTTTCTACAATTCCCCAAACAATACTAAACATATATAGCTAGGCCAGAGAATAGAAGAAAAAAAATTGTAGAAAGGAACTTACCATCCCCTCCAGATCCCCAACTTCCTGATGATCTATTTCTGGGAGCAAATTGAATCTGTGAGGGAGGTGGTGGAGGTGGCAGTGGACCAGAATTCCTACCTAACGTTCCACCTCCACCACCATAAGCTCGCGTGGGAGGTGGGGGCCGCATATTGGGAGGAGCCGATCGTCCTATGGTTCCTCCACCAGTGTTAGCTGATGTTGTCCTTGCAGGTGGAGGGGGTGGAGCAGCCGTTCTGCTAGGAGGTGGGGGTGGAGGAGGCCCTCCTCTTGAAGGTGGAGGAGGGGGAGGCCTGGATGGCCCTGATGTTGAACTGTCTGATGGCTGAATTGGAGGTGGGGGCGGAGGTAGTGGTCTCCCCACCATACTATTGGGTCGGGAGACAGATGCAGGAGGAGGTCTGCTTGGAGGAGGAGGTGGGACACTGTTATTGTTTGAGGCAGGGGGAGGTGGGGGAGGTGGAGGTCCACCGGAAGAAGGATGCTTAGGCACTGGGGACTGTGGGGGCCCTGTGGTTCGAGCCTGGTTCTGGCGGGAAGCAAGTCCAGCTGCCAGGTTTGACACACTGGGTTGGGAAGAAGAGCTGGAGTTATGGTCACTCTTATTATTATTGTTGTTGAAATTGTTGTGGCGAGGAAATGTCCCACTGGGAGGACGACGGGGAGGGCCTCCATTGTTAGTAGGCTTGCTGCTACTGGATGGGGGAGGGGGTGGTGCACCACTCGAAGGAAAAGATGGTTTGTTCATTATGGGTTTATTACTGGCTGGGGGCGCCATTGGTGGGCCACTACTGGATGGGGGAGGGGGTGGTGCACCACTCGAAGGAAAAGATGGTTTGTTCATTGTGGGCTTATTGCCGGCTGGGGGTGCCATTGGTGGGGCACTACCGGGCTTATTTGTACTGGGAGGTGGGGGTGGTGGACCAGCTCCATTTGTCATGCGATTGTTATTGATGTTGTTGCGTACTCCTGTTGGTCCGTTGGACATGGCACCAGGTGGTTTTAAGGCTGGTCCTCCTCCACCACCAGCAGCTGTGTAAGGGATGAGAAAAATTTAAACTAAGTATAATGTTCATTGTCAAAACTCTTTTACCATTTAAAAAATGGTACAAAGTCATTAACCACTTCATCATTATGAGATTTTGAAAAGGGTCACATCAGGTCCATGGAATTCTTAATTCCCCCAGCAAACCCAACATGTACAACAGGTACAGTTGGAACAGAGAGATAAGGTCAATTTTCCCAGGTTATGAACCTTATATCTTTTGATCCCATTGCAAGTATCCAGTACTTATACACATGTCCCATTTAATGTCATTTCTTCACATCTGTTTTTCAAAGCTAAGAAGAGTTACTGGATTTTTAATGAAGTAAGCCTTCACAAATAGCAGACTATTACGGAAAGTTCATAGAATTAAGAAATTTTGGCTCAAATTTCAGAACTTCTTGAGCATCTCTAAGTCATTAAAACTTATTGAAAATGTAAGTCGATACAATGCTCAATTATTTTAAGGATTTTTAAGTGTTATTTAAACTTCATCAGGGTATTTTTTTTCTTTTGTTAAGTTAACCACAGCAACTAGAATTTTTTTATATCCTAAAAATTACGAATTTTTTAATTTTCAAGTAAGCAGGTCTGCAAATAGGCAAAATGAAACGTGTATAATGAATATTTATTGACTTCCTGTTCTCTCCTTTTCCACGGAAATTAATTTCCTGGTTCAGATAAAAATAGTTAAAAGTAAAAGAACAATAACAGAGCATTTCAAGTGGCTAATCCTAATGCTCAATGCACCTTACAAAATGGAAAATGTAACTGGCATCATAACTACTACGTTTTATAATTTTTTTCAAAAGTACGCCCTTCTTCTATGGCATCATTAGATACAGTAAACTAGGCATTCCATGAAGGAATATAGATAATCTATCAAACAAGATGTCTGATGTCAACAGGAATCACCCATGTTGTCCAAGTGAGCAAATTGGGGGTTAATAATCTTGCCCAAGGAAAAAAATTACAATGTCCGAAGAGGGGCTCAAACCCTTAACCACTCAGCCACTTTGCTCCCTTACATATTTAACAATTCCTATTTTCCTCAGAAAATCATTCATTGTTCTCTGAATGGGTGAAAATGACATAGGTCAAATTACTTCAATCAAAAGTTAAATTTTTAAAATGTGTCGATCTTTAAGACTAAAAAATATGGAAAATAACAGAATGAATAGATAATCCTTTCTTCAACCATGGGGGTAAAGGTAGGATATTAAAATTCTATGATCATAAAACTTACTTCTTTGTCCTGCTGGTTTCAATTTAGGCATACCTCCTGCAAACATACCAGCAAGACCCATAGGTCCACCCATGGAGGCCCCGCCACCACCTCCACCACCACTGCTACCACCGCCACCACCACTGCTACCACCACCAACTGAAACAGAGATCAAATTAATTCAATCATTCGCAATGAAGAAGAATTTCAGACATTTGTTTGTTTTCTTTCAACATCAATTTCAAGAACTTGAAATTCATAAGTGTTTCTACAAAAAAGGATTTCCATATCTATATTTATTATTTTAATGCTTATATATCCTTGCAATAACCCAAGTTACAGGCACCTAATAACAGCAAGACTAAGGTGACTAAAGAAAGAACAGAGCTGGACCCCTGCAACAATTTATTCAGTGGAGAGTAGTCTGAAAAAAAAAAAAAAAAAAAAAAAAAACCCTGGATCCATGTGGCAATTTTGTTTTTAATTGTGCTTTATTTTACCTAGTACAATATCCACTTATAGTGCTCAAAGCCAGCACCAATGCTCACATGTAGGACTGGACCAAACATGCGATGCCTGTGCAACACTATTGAAATTTCCTTTTTGATATATAAAACATTGTTAATAAAGACCCTCTCTGACTATTCTAAAATTTCACAACAACAATAATCAAAGAAAGACACTTGCAAATAACAGCTCAAGATCTGTACTGCATAAAAAAATGTTTAATCCTCATTCAAAATTTAAAATATCAGACAATTCCGATACTGGAGCCACTTTTTGCTCACTTATACTTTTTCCATATTGTTTAAAATACCCTTGCATATTTTGAACTAAAGTGGGGAGGAAGCAATACTGAAGAGACTTTTTTCTTATTTGATTTATTTTCTTAAAATCATTTTTACAATATAATGAATGTGTTCAAAATATAACTACATTTTTTAAATGCAAAAATATTTATATATAACGTATACTTATTGTTTTTGAGTTTGAATAAATAAATAAAAAAAAAACAATTTTTTATCTCAGATGGGTATGAAGCTTCAAGGGATAATCATGAAAAAGTAATACAAGAGAGATTTAAGGATATGCTTCGTGTTTGTGAGAAAGTAAAGAAGTACGGTAAACATACCTTTACCAACTTGCGGTGAACTTCTGTCATTTGTGACAGTTTTTTTCAACTTAGCCCCTCCATGGATTTGATTGAGCAGAGCCCCTCTGTCTGGAGCACCACCACCTTTTGAGGCACTTTTTCCAAAAGCAGGGGGAGGAGGTGGGGGCCCTGGTGCAGGGGGAGGGGGAGGAGGGGGTGGAGGAGGAGGCATTTGCTCCTAGTGGTGTAGTTGTCCTTGATGCAGCGTCTAACTGAAATGGAGATCATTATGGTTTCTCATTAATACCAATATATTTATTCTTATATACATATTGTGCATTTCCACAAATTTAAAAAGCATAATGTGCCTTGCATAATGCTTTGCTTATTTTCTGAGCAGGCAATGTGTATCCAAATTCAATTTAATTTAGTCATCTGCTAGGCACACTTACTATCTTTGTCACTGTCCAAAAGTCAGTTACTTATTCAAGGTCATACCTGAACCAAGTGAGGTAATGTAGTTCAAGAGAATTTCTCAGAGACACAAAATCAAGAGTTTTTATCAGCATTAAGTCACCTGCCGTGCTAAAAAATTACTGATTTTATTAAAAGTAAAAGACCCAAACACTGTAACCCTAATCTATCCACATTACACAATTTCCATCTCTTTGCATGTGAACCGAGTGCTCTACCAAATGAGCTATTCAGGACTGCCTATCAACCACAAGGGAAGAGAAGTTATGATGAGTTAACGTGAATAATAGTAGTGTGTCATTTGAATGTTGACATTTAACTTGAGAAGTGATGCCACTATATATTTCATTGCAATTGTCAGTTAATTTAAACCTTTTAAATATATACCAGTAGTACATGACACTTTTCATATGCAACCTCAAGTTTTCTATTTCCCATGTACCATCACAGTATAAAGAGCAGTCTTTCTTGCCTTAATTTTATATTCAATTACTAACCTATAAATAGATTTCGCATTCATTGTACAATTACTCAAGTCTCATGACTGAGAAAAACAATATATATTTGAAATTTGAGGCCATAATTGTAGTGGTGATAGTGGTGGCAGCCGCGGCGAAGGAGTATGAGGGGGAGGAGGAAGAGGAGGGGAATGGGGATAAAAGGCCTTTACTTTTTCCATTTATTCAATCAACTTGTCTGCTACGGAACCAGTCCTCCCTTAAAAAGTACATGAAATAACACTCTTTTTTTCCTGTTCAAAAGAAAATATCTCCTGTTGACAGGTCTAATTGTTTAAAGCAGGCAACAAATTTCTCAAAACGGTCATGTGACAACGTTAAACAACACAGGAAGTCTGTGAATGCTAATTGTCATACTTCCTTTAAACCGTGTAAACAACATTTCGTATTGAGTCGACTCAACGGGTCAGATAGGGCCGGTATTTTTTAACGAACCAAAGTTTTGAAAAATCAAAATGTTTCTTAGAAGGCCACCTCTATTCGCAGCAGTACTGCAAATAATGATTTCCTCTATTTGCAGTAGTACTGCGAATAGTAGATAGCGTTAGTATTCGTTATTCACAGTAGTACTGCAAATAGTAGATATTCATTTCAGTTATTTGCAGTACTACTGCAAATGCGGGTTCGTTCTGTTTTTGCAGTAGAAGCCTACAAACCTAGAGCTTTATTGTATAGAGGATTGGGCACAGAATATAAATAAACTACATTATTATTATTATTTAATTTTTTTTTTTTAATTTTTTTAAAATTATTATTATTTTTAAAAATTATTATTACTATTATTATTATTTTGCGTTTCGTTGACGATGACGATATGTCTGTTGTGTAGTGATGGTGGTGTTGATGTGGTAGTTGTGATTGTAGTAGTGGTGGTGATGATGTAGTAGTGGTAGGCACTTTGATAACTCCAGTCCAGTGGCCGCCGATAGGCTCACTGTAAGGTGAAACTCGTTTTTTGGACCTTTATTTCTGGCCCTTTACTGTTTTGGTCACCATGGCGTTATTTGTGAACCTATGTGACTAATGTTGGTATCATTTTAAAGGGCACAAAACAAGCTTTCTAACGGTGTATTTCATTCTCAATTCCTGATTGTATTTCTCAGAAAACTTATGTAATAAAAATGTATAAATTTTTGAATTATAAGAACGTTTTAAATTATGGATACATTTTAATTATACTTCATACATCAATAGACAATTAATTGAAGAATATCTCTGCCAAATTTCATCAGAATTGACACACTCGCTCATTATTTTATTTTTCCCGCCATCAACCCCACTTTTTTTGGACAAAAACCTCATATTTTTTTTCCATTTTTATTTATCCTTAATTTTTTCCATACTTTTCATACATGAAAATGATTTATATGAAAATAAAGCTTATTTTCTGACCTTTAAAGTGATACCTAACACTTGCCATTTATTTTTTAATTGAAACAAAATTACTGAAAACAATAAGTGGACCATGCTGACTACAAAACTCAAAATTTCCCGATAGCCGCGAGATGCTGGTTTTGAGGCAGCAGTGAGATCACAGATTCTCTCTGTAAAATTGACAAAAAATTTCAACAGAAAAATATAAATAACTCTGGAACCGTAAATCGTAGAGAAACAAACAAGGTATCAAATTTTATGTTTTTTCAAGTCCCATCCCCCTGACTGGGTCAAATTAAGATATTTTGAGTTTGAAAATTTTATCAAAGTGCCTAGTAGTGGTAGTGGATAATGATGATGATGTAAAGGTGGTGGCAGTGGCTGTAGTTTTGATAACGAAGTAGTAGCTGTGGTAGTGCTAGTAATGATGATGATGTGGTTGTAGTAGTGGCGGTGGTAACGGTGATGACAAGGAAGATGATGATGTCAAGGCAGTGGTGGTTGCTATAGTTTTGATAACGATGTGGAGGTTGCTGTGGTAGTAGTAGTAATGATGATATGGTGGTGGCTGTAGTAGTAGAGGTAGTTTTTTTATGGTAACATATTATTTGCAGGAGCACTGAGATATGAGTAATTAGCAATGGCGAGAGTGTGTGGTGAGAAAGAGAGAGAGAGAGAGAAAGAGAGAGAGAGAGAGAGAGAGAGAGAGAGAGAGAGAGAGAGAGAGAGAGAGATTCCTGGAACGTTATAAATATATCTAGTTATCTGTAAATATTGCAATAAACGGGGACGGAACTATTCTCTCTCATTACAGTAATCTGACAAATAAGCTGATAGATTTCAAGATGTGAACCAATTATCAAGTCGGGAGTACGAGAGGTGGGGATAGGGAAATTCTCATGGATTGGATTGTGGTAACAAAAACAAAACAAAACACGATCTTGTCAAGTTTCAGACTTGAAGAGAAGATTGAATTGAAACGTTCAAAATCTCAATTCTCAGTCACACAAAATGTTTCAATCATCCCTGCTTTTCTTTCCTTCTCAAACTAACTCACTCTCATTCAACTTCAAGCCATTCCACAACACGCCATTTTGAACAGAATACAGTGTTGTGTTCATGTCACAAAGACTATTTTCAGTTTCAGTCAGAGACCAGAGAGCCCTACTTCTACTTCTACTTAAAAACTTAAAACTATTCAAAACTACTCGCAGCTGCGAATAAAACCATTTCGATCTTAGAAAGTTGAAAGATGCTAGTTTTTGAAACAGATGTATTTTTTTGTCAAAAACATTTGTCTTTAACATGAAGGCATGCTCAAGGCGAATTGGCATTTTGGAGGCGTTGCCGTTGACTCGTGTAAAAGTAGAAAGAAGAAGGCTCGCCTTAGACTAAGTCTGAGTCTGTCATTGTCATATTCATTGTTGATGCCGATAGATGTCAATGAATGGACACTTGGCCTTCTATTGAACTAATCAAGTTTTGCATGTTTCCACAAATTTTCTGACAATTCATACAATTGTGCTGTTTTTATTAGTATTACTACTTATACATTGTCGATAATCTGTGTTTTGTTTTTCGCTTCCTTCCGGACTTCAGACTTCAGAGTAGAGAGGGCGGTGTCATCCGTAGTCCGTACATTTAGAGAACTTTTGTCATAAAATTATGAGAGAAATAACAAACCTGCGTTTTTTCTATATATTTGGTACCGCAATCCTCTCAGTAATCAACTGTTGACGTATCATTTTAACCACCGACCACTGTATTTGGAATTTGTGAGTTCATCTGCATTGTAACAAGGAAGTTTAGTCTGTTTTCATTTACACCACGGAAATGTTTCCAACTAAAATGGCGACAATGGAGAACGCATGCGCATCTATCGACCTCTTGAAGGGAGGACTCGAGAGTTGACATCCCTAGGTAAGAGGTGAAAGGTCAGTGCTTGTGTGACAACAAAAGTGTTTTGACCTCAGCGGTTTCCAGCTGATAGAGCCACAATCTCTGTGGATAGGGCTTGAGGTGTTATATTGTTGGGGTTGTCTTTTTTACTGCATTTGTTGGAACTATTCACCATATTTTTCTCTTTCTCCTCTTTACTATATGCTGTCATGAATTTTTGAAAATTATTCATGAAATCCTTAAAGTAGATAAATTGAATTTAATTGTTGTTTGGATTTTTAATTGTTGTTTGGATTTGGAGTGAGGGAGGGGAGGGGCGGGGGGGGGGGGGGGGGGGGGGGGGGGGGGGGCGATTACGGTTTTGATCGACGTGTACATATATGCAGGTCTGACATCCGATCGCACTTAACATTTTTGTAATCAACAATATGCTGCGTCATTTATTTATTTTTTTTAGATTTCCATGAATTGGGTTATCAGACCTGTAAATAAGGACACGTCGGTTTTGATGTAAAGGCAATTTATGTGAATAATAATATACTAGGATGGCCAAACAGGCACATCAATCCGATGTTTATATTGAATAAGTTGATGAAATCTATGGTTGAGGTTGAAATACTTCAAAGTAGCTACGACGATTTCTGTTGATTACACTAATAAATCGATGAGCTCTCAACTTAATATTCACATTCTATTCAATACCCGTGAACCGTAAAACATCTCATGATTTAAATTATATTGTTATTGTGTTTGGGAGGGACTATTTGAGCGTGAATTACCACTGATTTCGCAATATGGGAAGAGGTTTATCCAGAAACTTCTAGAGGTAATAGGTTTATCTCAACCATCGTCGGGATCGAGCCGACGATCAAAGTCACCATGACTGCTTAAGTCCACAAAAGACAAATGTTTTTCTTATTCAATAATCGGCAAAGACATAAAACATGCAAGAACAATTGGCCTAATAGCCCATCTCCTCCTCCCCCCCCCCCCCCCCCCCTCCTCCTCCTCCTCCTCTTTGTATTGGTCGGTTAGGTGGAGGGTTACATTTTAACTGAGTTTTAATATTATTTCATTTTACGTCTAACATTCTCCCGACCAATCAGGTATTTTACATGCTCTCCTCCTACACTCGTAGATGACTCTATTAAATTTTGTTATGGTAAGAGATGTCTGCTAGAACCGATGATCTCCCCGATATTTAGAGAATTATTAAAAACAGTATGTACTGTTTACTTTGGTAAAAAAAAAAAAATAAATAAAAAAAGGCTGTCAAAGGAAATGCCTTCACAATACAATTAATGATAATAAATAATGAATAAAAGACGTTCCACACTCATTTACATTTGACAATAAAACTATATCAGATTTGTTATGATTATAAAGACACGTTTAAAAGATATTTACAAAATAATATGTGCTTATCCTACTTTGTTCCACGCCGCGAGTTTCTTGGATCCCAGTTCGTCCCTCTGCTGGTTATGATATTTGACGCAAGCTTTATCTTTGTGGGAATGCTGGAGATGATTTCATGTGTGGTACCACTCTTTTTAGTATAGCCCCGGGTGGGATCGATATTTAATGTTATATCATTTATTTCATAAGCACCTTGTCCTTTACGCTGGATGATCTCAATAATATCGGAAGAACTTAATTGTCACAATTTTTACACATATCAATCATAGTAAAATATGACAAGGGATTGCCCCCCCCCCCAAACCGACGTATAGGTACCAACTTGCAGTTCTTGTAACCTAAAATGTTTTGGGCTCATTGTTGTGATGTAAAATACACTCAAACAAACATTTACTGTTGTCCATTTCAACAATGTTAAATTAAGCCCATAATTCCTTTCATTTACCAACCAGACCTGCAAATATGATATGTAAACATCGACCTGTGAGTAGTTATTTTCACTTGCTCGACTGTCTGTTATCAAAATCATCTTCAATTGAGATTAGTTGACATGGACACCGGTATTTGCAAAAAGAAATCATTAATCAAAACACTTAAAACATGGACAGTCTTCTTCTTTCAACCCATTAATCAAAACACTTAAAACATGGACAGTCTTCTTCTTCAATTCAGCTCAATGTCAATATAAAACTGTTCCCTGTTCCACTTAAGGGTGTAAAGGCATGAAATGGTCAAGATATCGAAAACTTACTCATTGTTAATGAAATGTTATTTCTTACCCCCTCGCTTTCCGCTCAGGGCTGTATCCACCACAGACTACTAGGAGTCCTGTATTCTCTATGGTATCCACCTGTTCAATTGTCTGCATATCTCCTGTTAATTTTATTTTTCGCCTGAAAAAGCCCAATGCGCAATACATTCAGGTTCGAGTCTTGACAAGAGACGAGCCGATTGTAATTAGTGCGGCTATGTGGTCTAGTGGTATGGCACTCGCTTTCGGATCGGACGGTCCTGGGTTCGAGCCTCGCGCTCGGCGCACAGTTGAGTCCTTGGAAAAGTCTCTTTACTCACATTCTCTCACCGTACTCAGGTGTAAAATGAGTACCTGGCCGTTAGCAGCGTTATCGTTGTCCGAAAAATTGTAATATCGCCTAACAGGCGGCATGTCCCGTCCTACATGTTAAATGTTGATGTTGACCAGGGTCCCTTGTAAAGCGCTTTGAGCACATTTAGTGGATATTGCGCTATATAAAGCTCAAGTAAATAAAATAAATAAATACTCGCCTTTCCCGATAAATTTGAGCTCTACCCAGATTTGTTAATCAAAATACCCGAACCTCATTGGCCATCTAACATTTATATTATGCTTTCTAATTGGTAACAACAAGAGATGAAGTGAGTAGAAAAGTGCCAGAAGACAATAGAGAATAAAACATTTTCGCGGCGGTGGTGGGGTTTGAACCCGCGACCTTATTGGTACGACAACTCCGCCTGGCCGGTGAGAGCGTGACTCTATCTTTCTAATTGGCTATTCCAATAATTGTTCGCATGCCAAATTTAACAAAAGTCAATCCCTCTCACAAATAGCGGTCACACATGCTAAAACATCCAGAGTATAACCAGTTCTCAAATTTCAGACTCGGTTGAAGGTAATTTATTGTTGGCTCAACTCGTGAAGTCCCAGGTTTGAGAGTTTTTGCCAAGATGAGGGTCATTTAAATCGATCGATATTTGAAGGACGAGTTTTCTGGCCAAATTTTTAAATATAGGTTTTTCCAGAGCACGGCAGAATTGATATTTTCTTATAGATAGTTCGAAGATGACGTCACTCAGTTCTTTGTTATTGGTTTTTGCCATCCGCGTTTATGAGTAATGCTCACTGAACTTTATTGATCCGACTATAAACGTTCATGGATACACACAGTTTTGTGTGTTGGTCCGTTATACACCCGGATGGCAATGTTATGAGCTTTTTAGCCAAGCGCATACTATCTATAGATAGTTTGCGCTTGGCTAAGAAGCTCAAAACATTGCCATCCGGAAGTATAACGGACCAATACACAAAACTATGTGTAACCATGAACTTTTATAGTCTGGTTCATTCAGTTTAGTGAGAAGTACTCATAAACGTGGATGGCAAAAACAATAACAAAGACTTGATTGACGTCATCTTCGTTCTATCTATAAAACGAGATTGAATTAAGGCCTTCGATGAAAAGTGTGAGTTTTGTTGCTAAAGGCATAAATTAATAAGTTTTGATTAGTTTGACTTTTAATTTTATTTATTGAGATCATGATACCGTTGTTAGGCGAAAGGTCCCATATTTTGCAGTAGGATCAGCAGCATTTAAACAAACCAAAATAATATAAGTAAAATAAAAAGAAAGAAATTGAAAAGTGAAAAAGAATGTAATGGGTTTAATGTGAACTTTGACGCAAACAGGCGTCCGAAAATGGAATTTTCACCTGGGGAAAAACAAACAACCCCCCCCCCCCCCCCCAAAAAAAAAAATAAAAAATAAATAAAAAATAAAAATAAAAACAAAACCCCCCCCCAAAAAAAAAAAAAAAAAAAAAAAAAACAGAAACAAAAACTAAAAAAAAAAAAACAAAACAAAACAACCTCACCCAAAAAAAAAAGAGAACAAAAAAAAAAAAAAAAAAAAAATCCCAGAAAAGCCCAATAGTGTCCAATTGCCTTGCTTATTACTGGTTGACTAGTAGGTTCTTTTGCATTACCGCCTCTAATTAGTTTCCATCGACGTGAACTGAATGATGAGATCACCTCGGTTTCGTGACTCTCAACACACACACACACACGCGCACACACACACATACACACACACATAGGGAGAGAGAGAGAGAGGGAGAGAGAGAGAGAGAGAGATACATAGGAGTCAGAGAAAGAAAGAGATATAGAGAATGAAAGAAAGAGATAGTGAGAGGGAAAGAAAGAGAGAGCAACACGTCTTCTATGTCCATGAAGCAACATCGTTGGTGTGAGAGAGAGACACAGAGGGAGATAGACAGAGATGGACACACACATACACACACACACACACACACACACACACACGCAGAGAGAGAGAGAGAGAGAGAGAGAGAGAGAGAGAGAGAGAGAGAGAGAGAGAGAGAGAGAGAGAGAGAGAGAGAGAGAGAGAGAGAGAGAGAGCAATCATACGTCACATCCGGGAATTGGGAATCCAAAAACATAAACAAGAGACATCTAATGCTTAGATATGAAAACCGTTCTTTTCGGTCCAATTGATCACACCCCTTTGCGATAGGATGTAAATACATATCATTAATCAAGGGGATTTTTGTGTCAGAACAAAAATTATCAGGGAACCCGGTACGTAAAGTTATCTCTGCATTGCAATCACGTACTCGGTGCCGGTGAGTTGCATCTCTGTCTGCTGGTCTGGGACTGGGACTGGAACTGGCAGCACTCTCACTCATACTTCATAGACTCATACTCTCATTCTTTTACTCTTGGCCTCGGTTTTATGAGAACAGAGAACAAGGGACAATAGGTTTTGTTGAAATGTTTTAAATATTACAAATGCACACATTATTTTATTATGTAGGGAATGATATGCCTTTTTATGTTGTGTGTGTTGGTGTGTTACTATCGCAATCGAGGCTGTTGTGAGTTGTTCTCAGTTGTCATGATGTTTTTGTGATTGTGACGTCATATTTTGTTTGTCGGCGTATATAAGCGACAGTCACCGCTTACTCGTCCTCTTTGACTTATTTGAATCACTTTATAACGTTTCGTATTACGAACAACAAAATCTAGGTATGTGTAGATAAATCGCGTAACTACCCACTTCGGTGACGACTACCCACTCATGTGGAGATACATGCCTCGTGCATATTATTATTATTATTATTATTATTATTTATTTATTTTATTTCTCATCGTGAATGACATGTAAAAATCTATTCACGACACTTATCATGGTTAGGTTAAAATATTGTGCTCTTTTCTTAATTTTTTAAACTTTTGATCAGGTTTGGCAAATGTTTTGCCAGTCTTGTGTCCTAGTCCTGTTGTGTTGTTACAGAGAGTTTTCACCAAATTTTGGTTTGACATAAACGCACGGTCTAATGGTTATGGTACTCTTGTGGACACTCAAATGAACAACATTCAATTTGCAATATATGTCAATTATTTCAGTCCACCTACCTTTGTGCCTTGTGATGAATGAGTTGCTGAATTTAATTTAAACTTTAAATTTGAAGAATTGTGTGTGCTGGATAGCTGACATCATATTTGATAACTTTATTTATTCTTAATTATTACATTATAGTAGTCACAAGTGGCTTTTGCTTTGGAAGTTATTTTAATGAATAACTAGAAGTAGAAAACAGAAAAATATCTTGTGAAAAAAAATGATTATAATCGAAAACTAAATAAATCAGCACAGTCATATTTGGTGGCGTTTTTATGCACCTCCGTTGGAGGTGTACAAAAACGCAACATTTTTATGCACCTCCGTTGGTGGTGATGGTAAATTAATGAAAATGTTGCTGCATACGTCCATGAGGTTTAAATAGTTATATTGTAGTTTAGCACGCTGCTTAGTGATTACTTATGTACGCTTATACAATGATAATAAATTAAAGAATAATAACAATAATTTAAAAAATCAAAAGTAAAAAGAAACATGGCACACAAATACTGATCTCAAATAAATAAATAATTTTAGAAAATGAAAATCAAAGTTTTTTAAAGACATAAAAAGTTTTTGAAAAAAAACCCAAAAACAAACAAAAAAAAATTTAAAAAAAAGAAAGAAAAAAAAAATGTCTTTCTCAATAAAGTAAACTTTAAAAAAAAAATGTCTACAATGGGAATCGAACCCAGTACTTTCAAGGTTAGAGTCTGACAGCTTGTCCACTGGGCTACGGAGCCACCTGACTGTTCATCAGATTTAATGTCTTTCAAAAACATTATTTTTCCTTCAATGCAACTTCTATTTTCTGGTTTTATATTTCGATTTTTAAAATTATTATTTTTATATAAATTTATTAACACAAACATCCTACAGATGTCACAATATAACTTTCGCCGTGTCTTAATACAGAAACACAATATCGCTGATGAAATTGGGTGGGATGCACATGTGTGACGGAGGTGTATAAACACGGTCCGTTAAGATACACCGTCAACGGAGGTGCATAAAAACACTAAGGTCATATTTTGTCGTGATTTAATTTTGCTATATACATTAGTGTGATGATTTAAAAGAAACTTATTTTTTTTCAGGCCTTGGCTTGAGGGATTGGTAAGAATGCCTCCTCAAAGGTATAAGACGAAGTGGGTGGAGCATTTCAATTCCATTTGGGTTGAGGAGGATTGTGAGAGCCTTACTTTAAAGGAGGATCTAGATGGCCTTTACCAAAGACTCCTCACAAACAAAGAACTTATACGTGTACCACCTCAAGCCATATTTCTGAATGGACCCTCCTTACCAGACTTCAACCCAAATGACATTTATGGTTCAGATGAACAGGAGCATTTATTGGACTGTCTTCTCTCAAATCAGTTTTTCTTGTCAGAGATTGTCAGTAGCAATACTCCTTTTGCTCAGGTAACATACATTCATTTTTTAGTGTTTTGAAAATAATTTTGTTTTTATGTGATCACATCTTTGTTTGACCATATCATATATGGTATGAATGGCTGAAGTGAGTGTAGAAGAGTCTGTCTTTAGTTTAAACCTAAGTCTAGGCTTTATTCAACATTCAAAAGAGGTACGACGAGAAGCATGATGATATGCAACACAAGCAGAAAAGCAAACAGTTACGAAAACAGATAAAGCAGACATAGCATAACAAAGCGTTGAAAATAATAACAAAGTGAAGCGCACGAACAAAGCTACCTCACAACATTCTTCCCCCCTCAGTCTAATTGGAAGCATTACAAATCGAACAATGATTGCAAAGTCCCAAAGTCTATAATCAAATAAGAATGGGGGACGTAATGCTATGAATCAAAACACAAGTATAGTCTTGGTCTTAGAGATTGTCAGGAAAGTTCAGGCTTCTCTATTCCGCAGATTGTAAACCCGGGTCCGAATGAAAGGACTTGGTTTGGGACTACGAGTGTTCTCATTAGGTGTTTCAGGGTCAGAGGGGTTTGGCCCGTTTTCTTCACAGAATGAGGTTTGAAGTTCAGGGTCAGGAGTGTCTACCGATTCCACTCGTTCCGAAACTTGATTTGGGGCATCCGCCTGAATAAGAATGGGACCTGGTTTGTTGGCTCATTAATTGAGGAGTGCGTAAGCGGAGGAAAATTGTCCTTTACGAAAGAGTCAGGCATAGGCAGGCCACCAGATGGTGCTAGGTTACACAAAGCTACTGTTGTCTCCCTCTCATCCTGGAATCTGACGTGGGCATAGAGTGGATTGATAAAGTGGATCCAACAGATCGACTTCATCTGCCAAAGGTTCATACTTTGAAGATCTCGTGTTCCTTCTCATGAGCACCGTTCCAGGGGTAGTGAGTCAAGTCGGAAAAGTTGTACCGATTGTGGATTTCCTGTTGTAGCGAAATATTCTCTCGTGAGGAGTTTCGTTAGTGGAAGTGCACAAGAGAGACCTTAGGGAATGAAGGGAATCAGGAAGAACGAGTTCCCACTGGTGAATCTCCAGACCACGAGACTTCAGTGCAAGCGTTATTGTCTTCCAGAGTGTTCCGTTCAGTCGCTCCACTTGTCCATTACCTCTCGGGTTATATGTAGTAGTCCGGCTAGTAGCTACACCCTTCCTATGTAAAAAGTCCTTGAGTTCCACGAGACATGAAGTTGGCCCCTCTATCAGAGTGCACATAAGACGGCATTCCAAACAGAGAGAAAAGCTGGCAAAAGCATTTGATGATTGTTGCGGCACTCATATCGGCACACAGAAAAGCAAACGGAAAGCGAGAGTATTCGTCAATCATTGTTAAAAGGTATTTATTTCTTGAAGAAGAGGGCAGAGGACCCTTGAAGTCCACACTCAGGACTCAGGAGCTCAATGGGCTGAGTAGCTTTGATCAGATTAGGATTTGACTGTTTGTAGAAGGAAGGCTTCAGTTCACAGCAGATTTTACAGTTGGCACAAACCTCCTTCACTTCAAGCGAGTAAGGCAGGTTCTTGGATTTGACGAAATGCATCATCCTTGTAACCCCAGGATGGGATAGTGAGTCATGGAGATTTTGAAGTGCCTCAGGATCAGAATGAGTTGTAGGTCAATAGCCTCTGGAAAGAGAGTCTGCTGCATGATTGTCTTTGCCTGGTCTGTAGACAACATCGTAGCTGTAGCACGACAGTTCGATTCTCCATCTTTGGATTTTGTCATTCTTCATCTTCCCTTTCTGAGAGTTATTGTACATGAAGGCAACGCTTTTCTGGTCAGTTACAAGTTTGAAATGCTTTCCAAGTAAGTAGTGTTTCCATTTACGGAGAGCCTCCACAATGGCATATGCCTCTTTCTCTACAGAGAAATGCTCCTTTCACTTTGATTCACAGTTATGGAAAAGAAAGCAACTGGTCTCCCATTCTGATTTAGCGTAGCTGCTATTGCGATGTCCGAAGCATCTGTTTCGACCACTAGGGGAACATCTTGGTCAACGGTAGTGACAGCTGCATTCTCTATCTCCTTCTTCAGCAGTTCAAAGGTTTCCTTCACTTCCGCTGGAATTGGAAAAACACTATTGCTGACAAGGAGGTGCATTTTATCAGAGAAATGTGGGATCCAAGATGAGTAATAGGCAAACATGCCTACTATACAACGTTGGGATTTTACATCGTGGGGATCAGCAAGGTCGCGCAATGGTTTCAGCGTGTCAGGATCTGGTTGGATGTTGCCTTTGGAAACCAGGAATCCAAGCAGTTTGACTTCTCTGGTGGAAAGGATGCTCTTGTCTTCATTGAAAGTAATGTTGTACTCAGTGGCACATTTCATGAAATGAGAGAAGTTCTTGTCATGTTCTTGTTGATTTCTTCCGCAGATTGTGACATCTAGATATGCAAAAGTATCCTTGAGCTCATTTCTTATCATGCTGTCAATGATACGTTGGAAGCAGGCCACTCCATTAGTGACACCAAATGGAATGCGTTTGAATTGATACAGGTTCCCGCTGGCTTCGAAGGCAGTGTAGTTTTTCTTCCTCCTTTATAGGGATTTGGTGGTAGGCACTGTGGAGGTCGATTGTACTGTATACTTCATATTTTGAAATTTCCTCTCATCTCATCGATTCTGGGGAGAGGGTATGCATCAAGCTGAGTAAAGCGGTTGATAGTTTGGCTGTAGTCCACCACCATTCTCTTTTTGTGCCTTTCATTCGTTGTCACCAAGACTTGCACTCTCCACGGAGAATCAGAGGGTTCAATCACATCTTCTGCAATTAGTTTTTGGACCTCAGAATCTATAAATTGTTTGTCCGGTGTTGAGAACCGCCTTGATTTTGTTGCTATGGGTCTGCATTCTGAGAGCAAGTTCTTGAATAAAGAGGCAGGTTTCACTTTAGCAGCAGTTAAGCCACAGATCGAGGATGTGGGCTTCGACCCTTTGAAACTAATCTCCAGTCCCTCGTGTTGGCCAAGGAAATCGTGACCCAGAATCACGTCGGTACACAATCCAGGTAGAATGGAGAGCTTCACTCCTTGATAGGTCTCGCCATTGTATTCCAGAGAGACAAAACAATGGCCTTTAGTCACACTGGAGAGATTAGAGGAGGCCATCGATATTTGCTTTCAAGAGTTGTATGTTTGGAGGTTTAGAGATCACGCCTTCTCAGCGGAGATGAAACTCTCCAAGCTTCCCGTGTCTATAAGAGCCTTCATGGAATTACAACAGACTTTCACGCAGATGATAGCTTTACAAAGACTTGAAGGGGCTGCAGCAGTGAAGGCCGAATTGATGAAGGGTTCAGCAGCGGATGCAAAGTTGTTTGGTTTCCCTTTAGATAAGCACACTTTCTGGTAGTGTCCCTTCTTCCCACGGCCTTTGCATGTCGCTTCCCGGGCAGGGCATTTAGATAGTGGGTGTCATTGAAATCCACAGAAGAAGCATTTAGTACTAGTTGCTGCAGATAGTGTATCACCAGATGGTGTATCAGTTTCGTCAATGTAAGGAGTGGTCGCACTGCCACATGGCACAGGTAAAGGTTGTATGTTAATGATTGTTTCTGCGACATTTCAAGGGACCTAGCATGGTCAAAAGCAGTAGAGAGATTCAAGGTCTTATTTTCAAGGAGTCTTTGTCTTATTTGATTCGAAGACAAGCCACAGGTGAAAGCGTCTCGAATGAAAGCGTCCCTGTTTTTGTCTGCTGAGCTTTGAATTCTCATTCCTTAGCGAGAGCCTTCAATATTTGCAAGAACTGATCCATAGTCTGTCCTGGCTCCTGTTTGGCAGTAGCTAGGATGTGCCGGGCAAAGATTTCGTTTCCAGGTTTGACTTAAGTATTTTTGAGGACTTCGACTGTATCGAACGTGGTGCAATCAGCGATGTATTCGTATAGATAGTTCGAAGATGTCACTCAAGCCTTTGTTATTGTATTTTGCCATCCGCGTTTATGAGTAATGGTCACTGAACTGTATTAACCTGACTATAAACGTTCATGGATACACACAGTTTTGTAAGTTGGTCAGTTATACTTCCGGATGGCAATGTTATGAGCTTCTTAGCCAAGCGCATACTACCTATACAAAGGGATCAATGAAATTTATCAGCAAGTTGAGTTCATCAATAGCAGTTTCTTGTTGCAGTTGTAGTGATGCTAGGAAATTATTGAACGTTCGTTGCCAGTCGTTCCATCGTTTTGAAGTATCGGGGGCGTTAGGGTCAGTGTTAAACCTCTCAGGTCGAAGGAATCGTTCCATGGTAGAAAACTTGAAATGTTGAATAAATTGAAGTGAGTGTAGAAGAGTCTGCCTTTAATTTAAACCTAAGTCTAGGGTTTATTCAACATTCAAAAGAGATACGACGAGAAGCATGATGATCTGCAATACAAGCAGAAAAGCAAACAGTTACGAAAACAGATAAAGCAGACATAGCATAATAATGCGTTGAAAATAATAACAAAGCGAAGCGCACGAACAAAGCTACATCACAACAATGGCTAAAGGTGATAATAATTTATTCTAAATGCAGTCTTGAAGAACTATAGTCAGGCCTGTAAATCTTCCGACAATTGTCGGAATTCCGACAGAACGATTTTGCTCTATAAATTATGACATTAAAAAAAAAAAATTCTCTAAAAAAACAAAATATATTCGTAACGTCAAAAGACAGAACCAACTAAAAAGAAAATAAAAGTGTCTTATTTTGTGCCTCGACGAGAGTCTATTTAAAACAAACATTGTACTTATCTCGTCAAAGACAAAACAAACCAGACAGCATTCCATCTTGTCTATAATTATCACCACCTCCACACTCCCCAGACGTGTACGTATTCACTGCCTACTGTCTGCCCACAGACTGTGTGTCTGCCCGCACGTAGCTAGCTAGTGTCGGTCACTCGCATTCGCGAGTCGTCGATCACACACAATGTAGTCAGTAATCAACTAACGCACATAGCGTGTTGGGGACCGGCCGTTTCTTTCTATTTTGCTACCGACACACACACACGTCGTTCCGTTCTTTTTTCATTTTAGTTCATTATCTCTATCCGGTTGACAGTGAACCGGAAAGATATGAATGCGAAATAAATATTTTTTCTTCAAATGAAAAGGTGAATGAATGCTTATATCGGAAGTTTTAGCTCCTTTGGCCTACGACAGATTCTCTTTTCCTCTATTCTCGCACGACCATAGTTTTTCAGTTATTTATTAATTCAATTATTCTTCCTATTCAATATGCCTGAAGTATTTTTAGATCGCAGTTGCGAAAAATATGACATGGTTTGACTAATCAATTGATGTGTCATATCTGGGTTGTGTTGTTAATCCACTTTTTTGGTTTGGTTGGTTCTATTTTCGCATCCTCGAATAGTTCAGACAATTTTTTCACCAGCCATTTACAGGCCTGTATAGTTAATAACATAGGTACTGCCTAAATGTACAGTGGTTCGAAAGTATTACCGGCATACAGGTGGAGGGATAATTTTAAGTGAAATGCTCCATGGTACACTATAAACAATTGGATACTTTGTTTTGCACAAGTTATGGCCATTATCATTATAGATTCATTTAATATCAACTCTATTTGCTGTATGAAGATAGTAATCAGATTGTGTCAATGATAAAAAGTAAAAGTCATTTTTATCTCTTAGCTATATGCATCCTGCTACCTCCCCCCCCCCCCCCCCCCCCAATTTTTATTACTGTCTACTAAACCAATATAAGAGATTGATATGTCACATGAAAACAGTAATTGGTTATCAATACTTCATTCACATTCATATGAATGATCTTTTTTCATTTGTTACAGAGTATTTCATTTATTATTTCAGGCTTTGCTCAAGCGTGTGTTAGTTCTTCGAAGAATTTATCATGCCATCTCCCAGAAATTTCACACTATTCAAGATACTTCTCCACCAAACTCTTCTTCAAATTCAAACTCTGAGGAGAAGAAACCGTCAGTCCTTGATATTCAAGATAGTTCTCAGGCATCTGGCAGCGATGCTTTGATTAAAATTGGAGTTAAGACAGGACTGAGCATGTTGTTTTCTCTCTTCAAACAAAACTGGGCCTTAGCATCAAGTACAGGTCAAGCTTCCTCCTGTAATGATGTTCTTGTCACTGCTTTGGATCTCATATCAACCCTTCCACCTCTCTCACTGGCAAATGAGAACAAGCTAACAGCACTTGGTGAGCGATAACATTTTAAAGCACAAAGCTATAACCAATTTTTTTCTATGGGAAAAATAAGACATTTTGGGCTGCCTGAAGCCTGGGATCCTAAAAATATTAACGTAAATTTGAAAATGGAAAGGTCTCAGACATTGTACTGCTTCCATCCAAAGTCTTTCCAGTTTCACCTTTTGGTTATTTTCTTATTTCTTTCAAGTTAATCTACTAATCCGTGTTAGTCATTAACAGCAAGACTGGATTTCTTTCTAATAATTATTTCCCCCAATATTTATCTGGTCATAAATATTACCCTTTGTTTTGTACACCAAAAGAGCAGTAATAGTGACTTGGGTTTTAATGAACATGGAGTTATATTACTGTTACCATTCTGCAATGCACCTTTGATTTCAATCAAAAGTGAGCCATAATGCTGTTACTACCTTATGGTTATGCGACTATTTGGTCTTGTGGTATGACACCCGTTTTCTAATCGGAAGGTCTTGGGTTCGAGCCCCACTCAGCGCATAGTTGAGTCCTTGGAAAAGGCTCTTTACTGACATTTTCTCACCATACTCAGGTGTAAAACGAGTACCTGGCCGTTAACAGCGTTGTCTTTGTCCAAAAAATTGTAAGATCGCCTTACAGGCATCGTGTCCCGTCCTACATGTTGAATGTTGCTGTTGACCAGGGACCCCTTGTAAAGCGCTTTGAGCACATTTAGTGGATATTGCGCTATATAAATGCACAGTTTTTAAATTTATTTTTTTAAAATTTAAACAGTCATATATGATGTCATATCAAAGTAAAATTGAACCCAGCCTTAGAGTAAGTAGCCCTTCAGAGTCATAAAGCCCAAAAGTGATCCCATTTTCTGTGGTATAAATTGGTCAATGACTTTTGGTTGCCACATGTTGGATAGGATGCTTGTCTATTACTATTACAAACTCTTTGCCAGATCTAACAAACCCAACTAGCAAATCACTGTGATTACCTGATTAACTTTGCACAAAATACATATAAGTGCTTATTTCTTTCCGTGATATTGATCAGTCAGTATAACCTGACCATTTTCCATCTTTGATGCAAAGTAGATAGACTCGATTCTGCCATTTATATTACCAGTAAAATTGCATTCTACAAACTCAAACCATATTTTTTCAGCTTTTTCATTTGACTACAGACTGTTGATTGTTAATAAACTATCACATTTTAAAAGTTAAAATACAAAGATCCTCTTCAGTCATTCATTTGATATAGTATTGTCCTGCTCACATGCATTGGTTTTATTTAAAAGAAAAAGAGGGATCTAAGCCCAAACACTCTTCATTAATCATTTCTCTAGTTGCACAATAGATATTCTCTGTATTTGTTATGTTAAGAACATAAGAGAGTGTATATGAAATCCAAATTCTAAAAAGAATTTTACTTGCTTTTTGAAATGGGTGCACATTCACCACCATTCAAAACTACCTTATCAGCAATCAAATATATAGCAGTTTTCTGCAGATCCGTGGAAATCCGTGATTTTGGCGACAGGAGAAACTTCCTCCTTTTCGACATCTTCAGCGAATTTCACGATATTCCACTTTCTCGCAAAATTATCATTCCCTTTTCATTACAGTGAATCTTTCCATATATTGGAGCTGAAGACATCTGAACTGTGTGACTATCAGTGATAGTTTATCACCCTATTGCTGTAAAAATTGGGGTTAGCTTAGTTAAAATGGGATTTAAAGGCCTTTTCAGTTTTTGTCACCATCAACACTGATATAGAATTCTAAGTTTTGCAGGGATAAAAAAGTCATCAATGCTTACAGCTGCTTTTTCCTATATTATATTATTACGTTTACATTTATTTCCACAAGGTATTGATTCTCTCAACTCAGTAACACATTTCTTGAGGTTTGCGGCTACACCACAATCTGGGGCAGACTTATCAGGCCAGCAGTTGGCATCCACTTTAATGTTGACAATTGCCATGCAACGGGGACTTCTGCACCATCTTCTTGATTGGATTGACTTAGCATTACAGATTTCTGCCATTAGTCAGAGAAGTAATAGAGAGGGGTCTCGAAGCAAGATTGGATATATTAACAGCCAATTCTTTAAAACTCTTGTCACCCAGATGGTTGAGAAGACTGTAAGTATTATTATATTATGCTAAGGATCAATAAATGAAATAATTAATGGATATAGGTATATTTGTCACAAGTTATTGAAATAACAATTTTTGCACCATATATACATTCCCATTTTTGTTTACACCAGAAATGATAATAAATAATGTAAGATGTAAGATATTAATGTAGCTTGCTTTGTAAAGTAAAAACAAATACTTTCTAGCCTTTGATCAAAAGAGAATCATAAACCTTAGAAGGAGATGGTATATTTTAGTTCTTTAAAATCATTTTTGGGAAAGACAATGCATTAAATAATTACAAGAATAAGTTGTATCTCAAACGTTAAGGATTGATACATATTACTAGTAGTAATATATTTTTGAAAATATGAAATTGAGAAATTAGAGAGCAGGCACCGGTGTGAGATAAAGATCTGAACAAATGCATATGAAACAGTCAAAGCAGGAAAGAAAAATACAACAACAAAAAAAACATCCCAAAAACTCAGTACGTGAAACATGTACCCTTGTGAAAAATAAAGGAATTAAAATTGTCCCAACTATCGGGGACCTCTGTGATGTAATGGTAGCACGTCTGACCAGTAATCAGGAAGTCTGAGGTTTGATCCCCTGTCGAGGAAGACTGATTTTTTTGGAATGCTTTTTTTCTTGTATTTTTCTTTCTTGTTTTGTCTGGCACCACTTCACACTTGTTCAAATCTTTATAGTAATATATTACATAATATTGCACAACTAGAATATTTTATGTTATATTTGAGTTTGATACACTTTCCTCATTTTTTGACCAAATTACTGTTATCATTTCAGCTTAAAAAGTGCATAAGCATAATAACGAGATAGAAGACGAATGCCTTAATTCCATCTGAATTGGAAATTTTCCAGAGAAATTTTAAATCATAAATCATGTTATCTGCCTCTTGTATTATCATTTTAATTTTGAAAGTTTTATATTTTTGAATAATTGATTCTATTCTTTTTTTTTTTAGATTTCAGTTGTGCTACATAATTTGTTAAACTGAAATGGAATATTGAATATTGTACAATGAGTTTATTATTTTAATTCAAATTCCAGGGTGGATCACTGCGATCATCAAATTCAAACCTTGCTTCAGATGAGGATGGGTTGATTCCAATGTATGAGGCAGCCATGTACCTTCTAGAAGAAGTAAGTAGTAGTAAAAGTCACTATATCTAAGATGTGAGAGAATGTTCTTTTAAATTATTCTATTTTCTTCTTTTCAGTCTTTTTTATGCCATTTAATCATTGCTTTATAAGTTTTTGGCTTTTACAACTGTTACAAAGTTTTGACGTAAGGTTAAACATGTTATTAAATTAAAACATTATGAAGCTCATTGAGCATGGTAAATCAGTGGAAATATGCTATGTAAATGTTCATATTTGTTTATTTGATTTTATTTTATTAAAAGACTATTAGATTTACATATTGTTCTCAGTTTTACTGGCTCTATGGATTGATAAAACTAAATCCTTAAATTTCTTATTGGTCAAATATCTATTATTTTGTCATACATTTCCAATTCAGTCACGAGATGATACGATTAATGGGTCTCAGCAGTATGACTAGATTTAGGCTGCCTTCTACGATACTTATGATGACTCCTTAAAAAAATGACTTTCCATGGTACTTATAAATTATACGCTTTGACCAACCTTACTTTCTAATCTTGGAGAGGAAATGACCATACATATATAATAGTTTTGTTTCTTTCAAAAATATTTTTGTATCAATACACCTTCACTTTACCCATAAAAAATGAATGAGAATTCTAACCCTTTCTTAAGATATAAGTTATAGTTTTCCTTTCCTGATTTTAATTTTATTTATACAGCTCTACAGTGCAGCAGATGAATACTCTAACAATGGTAATGGATTGGGTGATTGCCTTGCCAGCCAAGTTGGGGGCGGGGCTAAAATCAACACCAGTGTGGCATCAGATGTTTACGTTTGGGGCAGCAACAGCAGTCATCAATTGGCTGAAGGGAATCAGGAGAAGATCCTAACACCTAGACTAACTTCTGCATTTGCTCAATGTCATCAGGTGTGTTTTTAAACCATCAATGGCGGCATTGGTTTATTATGTTGTCATAATGTCATTTTTGAAGTACAATGTAAACATTCGTTTCTAAGGGGATCAGCTATTGTACATGTATATATTTTTAACTATGTTATGGGAATTCAAAAAGAAATAATTTTCTTTCTTGCTCTGCTTTATCCAAGGTACTTATTTCTTAAATTTGTATTTATCTCTCTTCTCTCATCCAAAGGTGGAGGCTGGCCAGTTCTGTTCCTTCCTCTTGCACCCCGATGGGAGTGTCAGTGCTTGCGGCAAGGGCAGCTACGGCCGTCTGGGTCTTGGGGACTCCAACAATCAAACCATGCCCAAGAAACTTGTCTTTGAACCTTCTAAGGTCATTAAAAAGATTTCATCCTCCACAGGCTCAGATGGCCACACATTGGCCCTCACGACAGATGGAGAACTCTTCAGCTGGGGAGATGGTTAGTTTATCTTTTTCTTCTTCTTGTCATAAAGTCGCAACTCCGTGCATCGAAGATAATCGCGACTGAGTGTGGTGAGGACAAATGGACATGCCTAGGCTTTTATTTTGATTTTATTGATTTCTCTGTCAAATTCAATTTGGCCATTAATTTTTTAAATATATACGGGCAGAGAATTCCATATTCGGATGGTGCTTGGAAAAAACGAGTTGAGATGAACGTTAACTCGTAACTGCGGGACCTGGTATGAGTTGTCAGTCCATGACGAGCCTTAAAGAGGACTTTGGCTTTTTGAATAGTGCATCTTTCATGTAATGGCGACCAGTTTAGGCTCTTGTACATCTCACTGACCCCGTGTGGTGTCCAGGGTCCCTCAACTGAGAGGGTCAAGAATAGCCCAACGCCAAGCCAGCGTAAAAGGCGACTAATGGTGTGTGATTCTCCCATCTTTGAGTCACCTGGTCCTCCAGGTTGGGGGATGGCAAAGGGTTAACACCCCTTTCCGTTAAACTCAAACCATTACAGAAATGCAGACGGACAAACCAAATCCTTTTTTTAGCTTGGGCGACCAAAGAGTTTCTGGAATGACAGAATTTATGAAGGACAACAGACAAAGTTTGAAAGGACTCTGCTGACCCGATAACGTCTTCGCCAAACAAGCAGCTTCGAATTGCGTCGTGGAACATTCGCACCATGTATGAAGCAGGAAAAAGCTCTCAAGTTGTGACTGAGATGAGAAGATACAGGCTGCATATACTTGGAGTAAGCGAAACCCACTGGATACAATCCGGACAGAAACACCTCAAGTCTGGGGAGAAGATTTTATATTCAGGGAGAGGGGACGGGATTCATACACAGGGAATAGGAATCATTCTAAGCAAGTTTGCCCAGAAGTCACTGAGAGGATGGGAACAACACGGAGAAAGGATCAACATGGCGTCCTTTACAACACAGAGTAAGAAGATCAGCATGAAGATTGTACAGATCTATGCCCTAACAAATGATGCAACAGATGACAAAGATACATTTTATAGTCTGCTACAAGTAGTCATTGACAAGTTGCCAAGGAAAGACATCAACATATTGATGGGAGGTGCTAATGCTCAAGTGGGACAGGATAACGTAGGTTATGAAGGTATCATGGGACGTCATGGCATGGGAGAAATGAACGATAATGGTGAGAGATTTGCAAATTTCTGTGCATTCAACAGTTCGGTGATTGGAGGATCAGTGTTCCCCACAAAGCAACTTGGGTCTCACCAGATGGTGTGACAGAGAATCAGATTGATCATTTTTGTATCTCTCGAAGATTCAGACGTTCATTGGAAGATGTGACAGTACGGAGAGGGGCAGATGTTGGATCAGACCACCACCTGCTATTGGCAAAGCTTAAGCTCCGACTCAGAAAACATAGGACCAGATCACATACAAGAAGAAAATTCGAGGTGAATGCACTTGATGGGGAAAAGAATGAGGAATTCAAACTACAATTGAGTAATAGATTCCAACCTCTTACTGAGCTCGAGGAGGACATAGATGTAGAGTCACATTGGGCAAAGATCAAGGAAGTCAACATAACAACTTGCCACGAGGTATTGGGTGTAAAGAAATCAGAACATAAAGAATGGATAAGTCCAACCACCTTGGACCTTATTGAAAAGAGAACAAGGAAGGAACAAGTGACTGCAAGCCGAACAAGGGCGTCAAGGCTGGATGCACAAGAGCAGTATCGAGCCATAGCTAAGGAAGTCAAAAGATCTGAAGAAAGACACAGAAACATTCATGAACAGACTTGCAGAGAAAGCAGAAGCAGCAGCGACAGGAGGACACATGAGGATCCTTTATCAAACTACCAAGACACTTGCTGGAAAATATGGGAAACCAGAGGTACCAGTCAAAGACAAAGATGGGAAAACTATTTTTGGAAAAGAGGCTCAATCTGAATGATGGAGGGAACATTTCAACTGCCTTCTGAACAGACCACCACCAGACAACCAGTCAGAAATTTTGCCTGCAAGGAATGAGCTACCAATTAGCTGTGATCCACCATCGATAGCAGAGATTGTGGGTGCCATTAAATTTAAAAGATAAAAAGGGGGAAAGCTGCTGGACCAGACCAGATTCCACCGGAGGCTCTAAAAGTTGATGCTGAAAAAAAAATGCAGAGGCCCTGCACCCACTATTTGAGAGAATCTGGAATGACGGGATATTCCCAAAGGATTGGAAGGAAGGACATCTTATCAAGCTTCCAAAGAAAGGGGACCTCAGTAATTGTAATAATTATCGAGGAATCACTCTTCTTTCTATCCCAAGGAAGGTTTTCAACCGTATTATTTTAGAGAGAATTAAGAATGCAACAGATGCTAAACTGCGGGACGAACAGGCAGGTTTTCGGGAAAACCATTCAACCACCGACCAGATTGCCTCTCTGCGAGTCATAGTGGAACAGTCTATAGAATGGAACTCCTTTTATTGTCAACTTTCTGGATTTTGACAGTATTGACAGAACAACATTGTGGAAAATTCTGGCAAATTGACTCCCTGAAAAGATAGTAATCCTCATCAAGGAAATGTATGAAGGATCAAGTTGCAGGGTTGTACATGATCAGCTTACTGACAGCTTTGAAATTAAGACTTGTGTCAAGCAGGGATGCTTGCTCTCACCCTTCCTGTTCATCCTTGCCATTGATTGGCTAATGAAGGAAACCTCCAACAAAGGGCGAAGATATGGGATACAGTGGACTCCCTGGACACCGTTGGATGATCTTGATTTTACAGATGATCTGGCTCTTTTGTCCCACACCCAGGACCAGATGCAAGCAAAAACCACAATTATAAACAGCCTCTCGGAATCAATTGGTCTAAGAATTCACCCTGCAAAGTCAAAGGTCTTGAGGATAGGTACGCGTCGAAGGGAGCAGATCAAACTAAAAGATCATGAACTCGAAGATATAGACACTTTTTGCTCTCTCGGAAGTATAATTGACAAGGATGGAGGCACGGAAGCAGAGGAGAAAGCACGAATAGGAAAGGCACAGGCTGCATTCACATCTTTGAACAGAGTTTGGAGAACTAAAGATAGACTATCTCCCTTCGACTAAAGCTAAGACTTTTCAACTCAAACGTGAAGTCTGTCCTACTGTATGGATGTGAATTTTGGAACGCATCACAGGCATGTATAAGGAGGGTACAGATTTTCGTAAACAGGTGCATGCGTAAGCTACTCAGAATAAAATGGATGGATAGAATAAAAAATGAAGTATGGAAAAGAACACAGCAGAAACCAGTGGGAGAGGAAATAGGAAGATGATGATGGAGATGGATTGGACACACGCTTAGAAAGAATGACTCCACTATAACAAAGAAAGTATTGGACTGGAACCCTCAGGGCAGAAGATCAAGGGGAAGGCCACGAGGAACATGGAGAAGAATTAAAGAAGCTGATATACAGAGAAGTGGTAAGACCTGGAATGAGATAAAAAAGTTAGCTAAGGATAGAGAAGGATGGAAACTGTTTGTCTGTGGCCTATACCCTGACCCAGAGTGAAAAAGGCAATGATGATGATATCTCACTGATGCTTTCAGTCCTCATGCAGTCGTTACAAACAAACCTACATGCTCTGTTTTGAATTTTCTCGAGGTTCCATCTGCTTTTTACTCTTGGGGTACCAGACACATGCACTATAATCTAAAATTGGTCCTACAAAGACTTTATAGCAGGTTTCTCTGATGCTCCTTGGAATTTCCCTATACAGAAGGCTATCGTCCGCAAAAAGTTGAAAAAAATTAATACTTTCCTCGGCATATCATTGATGTAAATCAAAAAAATGAAGTGGATCTAAAACTGTTCCTGACAGGACTGTAAGTGATGATGACATTTTGTTTTCAACAATGACTCTTTGGGATCGCATTGAAAGAAATTATTTAATCCATGTGTGGATGGTTTTTGAGATCCCATAATGATCAGGCTTGTTCAAAATGCTTTGGTGGTGTACTTTATTAAATGCTTTGAAATCCAGTAGAATGGCATCTGTCTGGCTCCCTTTTTTCCATTCATCAGTACTGTAGCTTTATGACCAATTTGATTTTTGGTCACGGGTACCCCAAGGAAGATTGAGGGGGGTGGGGATGGGATAAGAGAACAAAAGGGTAGAAAGGTTTTTAAGAAGAAAATGGATTGAGGTGTGTAAAATAGCAGATAATCAACTGTGTCTGTCTTTGTCAATATCTTTTTGTTAGATTGTGTAAATGATTATCTTAAATATTTATTTCTCCAAAATCACTATATCACAATTAAAGAAGCATTATTGATTTCAAAAGACAAAAATAAATGTTGCTACATAGAAGGTATAAGTATCGCACGCAATTTTGTTACTTTAACCATGGCAAAGAAATTTTGTTAAGCATGCAATCCATTCTTGATTAGAAGAAATTGGAATGGAACAACAAATTCATAGTTCTATTCAAAGTTCATTTTTTCAAAAAAGAAATATATTCCTTGGATGACATATTGATGGTTAAAAATTCGAATTTACTTTATATGTATTTTTTTCAGAGTATCACATTATTTGGTAATACAGAGATGTATGTATGCATTTTTACTCAACAATATTAACCTGGTTACCTCCATTTTGGTCAGGAATACCATTTTTACCCAAATGACCATTTTTTCTGCTTTGCACTGGGCCTTAAAATGATCAACCCGGAACATTGACATCTGTTACTTATTAAGAAAATGAGTATTGAAAAGCAGAGCTATAAAAAAAGACCAACTGAATGTGTATATGATTTTAATATTAATTATTTTTTACATTCTGTCAGGGGATTATGGGAAACTGGGTTTGGGAAGTAACCATACTCAGAAGTGTCCCAAGATTATTCAAGGACCACTATCTTCAAAGGTATTTGTTCTACTACATGTACCGCAATGAAATTTTAAACTATAAGCTTCTTATGATTTGGTGATAGTGAATCATGAATTGAAATAGAATTACTATTTTAAACAAGGTAATAGAGAAATGTTCCCGCCTTCATGGTTTTCAGTATGTATATTCTCTTCCATCTGTTACTCCCCAAACCGCTACATCCCCATAAAAACACTCACAAAAATAATTATGAATTGTTTGTTTGAACAAATTATGATACAAGACAGTGTTTATGTTATATATTTAATGGAAATCGAAAGAAATTTTGAAATTTTGACTTAAAAACATATCTTGATATTGTTTGGAAGATAAAATCACCAAAGCATCAGAAAAATTATAATTTTATTGACTCTATCAAGGAGAAAAATAAGAAAAAGAAAAGGAAGCCTAGTTTCTTTTACGATAACATCATAAATCTTTTTCCAACTGCAGGTGGTAAAGTGTATGTGTGCTGGATATAGGCACAGTGCTGCAGTAACTGTAGACGGAGAACTATATACCTGGGGTGAAGGAGACTATGGACGATTGGGTAATAATTGAATATAAGCGTGGAATGATTCATAATTAATATTTTGCAATTTTGATAATAATAATGATAATAATAATAATAATAATAATAATAATAATATGCCCTATGGCACTTTTTTTTGGTGAGTTCTTTCTTGTCTTTTCTGTGGAAAGTGCTCGGAATTGGATGTTGTAAAATATTTTCTATTTTTATCTTATGAGCTGCTCTGTGAATTAATGAACAATATCTTCATCATTATATATCATTATCATTATCATTATCATCATCATCATTATCATTATCATCATTATCATCATCATCATGTGGGTGGTTGGATGGGAGCATCACCCTTGAATCGTATACCTATGATGTTCGCATGGGTGTACGATCCGATAGTGATGTCGTTTCTTCTTCTCTTTACTAGCCTATCCTGCTTCTTTGGTTTGTGATTGTATTTTTGACAGGGGATATTTTTTTTTCTGTAAATCTTCTGCCTGTTTGTTCTTGGTTATTTATAATTTAGCTTATGATATTTCTAGGTTATGATTTTGATTTACATTTGTACTATTTTTGTTAGATTGCTTGTTTTTTTTTGTTTCAGCGGTCTCTCATATAACCTCAATTGTGTTGGAAGAGACCTAAAGCAACAAACAAACAAAATAATCATCATCATCATCATCATCATCATCACCGTCAGCATCATTACCATCTTAATTAAAGCATTTTGAAATTTTCTGTCAATCAACATCTTTCTTTTCTTTGTGATAAGGTTTTTTTCTTTAACATTTTGCCCTTGCTTTTAGTGGAATCAATAGTAAATACCCATTTAGAGTTATAATGCTTTTCTGAACATTCACTTTATCTTACCTTATTTAAAAAACAAACCCAAACTAACTCCTGTAGTAAATTGTGATTTGTTTAAGGTCATGGCGATAAAACATCCCGCAATGTCCCCAAGCAAGTGAAAGAGATTGGTTTGGTGGGTCAGGTGTCATGCGGAAGTTCTCATACATTGGCCATCTCTCAGGATGGGAAAACGGTTTGGTCGTTTGGAGGTGGTGATAATGGTGATTATTTGATTTTTTTTGAAGTACTTTATCTTGGTTCTGGATAAATTATAAGAACTATCCATTCTTTTCACCGTCATTTTCGTCACTGATAAAACAGGAAACGAAAAAGAGCCATTATTATTTAAAAGAATATATGATATCATGGAAAGTCGTAATTGCATGTCACTTAAGATTTTGTTTCAGAATGATAAGTGATATAAGACAGTTCTGAATTTCTGTTTCAACTGTTTACTTTTGCCTTTTAAATAATTTCATATTCATGTTAACCACAATACAGAAATTATCAACTCATACATTTTCAAACTTATTGGATTCACAAGAAAATAATTTTTCTCAAGTGTTTTAGGCCCACCTTAATTACTAAGAGGAAAATTTGATCTCTTCTACTGTTTGATGTGCTATCAGGTAAACTGGGCCATGGAGATATGAATCGTCAATCTAAACCAACTGTGATAGAAGCATTTTGTGGTCTTTACATTAGGAAGGTGGCTTGCAGCAGTCAAGCATCTCTTGCTCTTACTTCCACGGGACAGGTAAGACATTTTTTATGTGGAAACTCATTAGATGTTATGACGATCTACTAGGTATTTTTTTTTCACTGGATGTTATGGGCAATATTCCAACGAGAGTCAAAAACTTAGTAGAAAAAAAAATCTAAATATCTTTTTGTTTTTCTTTTGTAACTTACGATTTTTTATTTTTCAGAACGATTACAATATATATATAATTTTCTGGGACATTTTGAAAAACGAACGGTTTATGAATTTGGAATAAAATAATTGTTTGGATTTCATTTATTTTCTTTAATATTGTAAATCTTTATTCATTAATAGAAGTTGTCAAGTTTCATTTCCTTTAGGTTTATTCTTGGGGTAGTGGCTCCTGTCTTGGTTTTGGTCTGGCTGATTTTACTGCTTTGAGGCCCAAACTGATAGAAGAGTTGCAGAGTGTTCGCATCATGGATATCACATCGGGAGATAGCCACTGTCTGGCACTGTCTCATGGTAAGTTGAAACAAATGTACTTATAAGCTTGATTATTTGCATTGGACACTACATTCCCAAGTAGATGTGTTGATTATAACTATGATAGCACAGATTGCAATGTTAACTAACTTTTGGTTGATTTTTTAATTTGCCAGGCCTATTTTTAATCATTTGAATTTTGTTAATTCTAGAGCTTGCCCTCTGTTCAGGACAAAATGAAAAAAGCACCCGGCCACCTTTCTGAAAACAGGTAACAGATGTCATACTTTGTGCACTGGTCAAAGGATATTGCTTAAAGATTACTTTGATTTAAAAGATCATTTGTGTTGTTGAATACATTCAGGTTGATCCTTCTACATTTTATTATTTTCAGACAATGAGATCTATGCATGGGGTAACAATGCCATGGGTCAGTGTGGTCAGGGTCATGCCCAGAGTCCGGTCACACGACCCCGTAAAGTCATTGGTCTTGACGGGGTGCAAATCCAACAGATATCAGCTGGCACTTCACACAGTGTGGCCACCACAGCCGTGCCATATGACAGGTTGTTTTACTTATTTCTTTTTTTTTTTCTTTTTTTTGAAATGGTGTAAAATATAAATTGTCTTATGGACAATGCCAGTCATGAAATAATAATTATTTAGAAATTTAGAAACATCATTGCGCCAATCTTTTTTTTGGTCCATTTTTCCATCTGACAAGCCTTTTAAAGATTTAGATTGGAAAAAGAAAAAAAAACAAACAAACAAACCTAATGCCAGAAATGTTAGATATTTTAAAAATTATTTTCACAAAGTTTTCATATTAATCTCAATAATTTTATATTGAATTCATATTTTTGTTAAAGATAAAGGATCTCGCTCTTTAATGTTGTAAAAGTGATACCTTGGTGTAATTATAGATAACAGTCTAAGATTTGAATCGCACACCAAAAATGTCATCAAAAAATGTAACCAGCGCTTGTATATACTCAGAAAATTAAGGTCTTTCAATGTGAACAGAAAGACCATGATACAAATCTACAAGTCATTAATATTGAGTATCGTTTCGTTTGGCATCACAATGTGGTATGGAAGCTGTGGAACAAAAGAAAAATCCAAACTACATAGAACCCTCAGAGAGGCTTCAAAAATAATTAACACCGACCTTAGAAGCCTTGACACAACTTTTATTAATGCAGTTGAGAAGAAATCTTTTAACATTATCAACGAAAAGAGGCATCCGCTGAGCGAAAAATTCAACTTCTGCGCTCCGGAAGACGGTATCTAGAAGCAAAATGTAGGACAAATCGACATAAGACAACCTTCATTCCAACTGCCATAAAATTAATTAACAAATCTTTTGTGGAAAAATGAGACAACCAATGAAAATAACGAGAAGCAGTGTCGTGAATCATCATCATCGACATTGCCGCCGTCGTTATCATCATCATCATCATCATCATCATCATCATCATCATCGTAGTCATCATCATCTTCATCATCATCATCATCATCATCATCATCATCATCATCACAATCATTGCCATATTCTTCTTAATATAAGACACTATATTTATAATATGGTTATCTGCTGTCCCAGCAAATATATCGTATCGTTCTATCTGTCTGTGTGCCTGTATATATGTATGTATGTATGTATGTATGTATGTATGTATGTATGTATGTATGTAGGCATGCATATACGATGATATGCTGGTTTGTATGTATGTCTGCATGTATGTATGTATGTATATGTGTTTGTATGTACGCTCATTTCTTTTGTATACATGTGTAGAAACAATGTGCAAGCGTGTATGTTCGTGTATGGCTGTGTCTGTATTTGTAAATGTGTTGATGTTCATACCATGAACCAAACTGAGCATTGTTTACCTCACATGAATTGCCTTTAATTTGGACAATAAAGATTATTATTATTATTATTATTATTATTATAGTCATATTTTCATAAATTCACCAAATTAGTCACAGATTTCTCTTATCCACATAACAGTGATGATAGAGTTCCGCTGATTGGCGGAAATCAACAATTTCAACTTTTTCTCAGTTTTACTCCAATTAAGATCATTCATTTTTTAATTTTCTTGGATTCCATTTTCTCAATGTTGCTGACCAGAAAAATCCGCTGAACCAGGCCCAAATGCAACTGGCTGGAAAAAATCTACGGAACCTTGCCTGTTCTATCCCAGATGTTTTGTTTTTTTTCCTGTGTTTGGAGCTGTCAAAAATTTCATAATACTGTAGTCAGGCAAATAGCTTACTCCGATGCATCAATTAATTTTCCTCCACTTTGACTTTTGCCACAATTATTGCTGATTTAACTGATGTTTATAATCTTCAATATCTTTGAGATCCGTTGTATTTTGTGCAATGCTTTGATTTGTGTAAAGCCACGTTTCCAAAAAAAAAAGTTTTAAAATGGTGTTAAATAGCTAAATGAAACTTAGAATGGTAAAAGCACCAGCAAAACTGTAAAAATTGATTTGCTTCAATCACCAAATCTTTTTTTTTGAAGAGAACTTTTAGAAAAATATTTTGCAATGTGTTGAAGCCTATCCCTCTTTACTTTTTTTTGCTGGAATCTTTTTCACATCTTCATTGATAATGCTCATAACCTGTTGTAGTTTTTAGCGAATTCTTTGATCTATATTTTGGTTTTAGGCAAGCAATTGCATGGCATCGTCCATTTTGTGTGGACTTACAGGAGGCCACTTTCTCTGTACTCTGTCGATTCCTTGAACACTACTGCGATGCTTTTGACAGCCCTGAATCTCCCCCACCATTTGCTAACAAACAGTAAGTCTTCATCATCATCATCATCATTTGCAACATCGTGGTGGTGTTGGTGTTCAGCAGTGTTGGTGGAGCTGTCATCATCATCACCATCATCACCATCATCATCATCATCATCATCATCATCATCATCATCATCATCATCAATCATCATCATCACCACGACCTTGCAGATAACTCCACTACTTGTACATCCCATTGTTCCCCTCAGACAACACCAGCAGTTTGTACTGCTGTGCCTGAAGCTTTTGTCTTCACATCTATCTCTGGCTTTGACATGTGGCTTGGGCAGTGAAGTCCTGGGACAACAGACCAAACCTCTCAGAAATCTTCTGTTCAGATTGGTGGATGCCAACAAACCAGAACCTATTCAGAGGGTGATTTTATATTTTCTCAACTTTTAAAAACCAGCCAAAAACATGGTTGTAAAAATGGAAAGCTATGTCGTTGTTTACCAAAAAAAAATAAAAAAAATAGGAAAGATGAAAATTATCAATTTTACATAATAACAGATGAAATATATAAGTTGTTAACAGGAAATACCATGTTGTCCATGAGGGCAAATTGGAAGTTTATACATTTTCCAAAAGTGTATATGAAATTGTCATGATATCGAAGGAATAGTGTGAGTGCCTTTTGGGTGTATCTATTTTGCTTTTCCATATCACATGAAAGCAAGCTTTTCTAAATGTTATGAGCTTATTAGTTGTTTTTGAGTTTTTAGGGCTCTTGAGAATTTTAGATTTTGTTTTTCTATTTAACAAATGGACTGTATTTTTAAAAAGTCTGAAATCATATGTTATTACGACAGCTGTGAATCAATTTAGGTTTTAAAATAGAAGTATTCTAGTGTATATTTAGAGTACTCAGTAATATTAAATGCATTTTGCATTCTATTTATCCTTTTTTGTTTTAGATTTTGAAATTTAGAGTTAGAAAAATATAAATTAAGATGTAAATATATATCAGAGTCATATGTGATTGCTCTATTTGAACAGACTGTGATAGACACACTATCTTTAGGAGCCTCCCTTTTGTTGCCTCCTTTACGAGAACGCATGGAACTGCTTCATTCACTGCTCCCTCAATGCCCAGGGAATTGGGAATCTTTGACCAAAGGACAGGTAGGTTGATGCATTGAGGAAAATTTGTTTCAATTGTTTGGACTTTTAATTATTTTTTTGTTTGTTTTTTGTTGTTGTTGTTGTTGCTGAATAGACAGTTTATTGCTATTACAATACGGAATGTGACCTCTGATTGACAATGATAAAGACGAAACAAAACCAAGCTTATGCATGCTTATTTTTCATTTTGAATAAAACTTATTGAAATTAATGGTTTACAGTAGAGGCTTATAGAAGTTATAGGTTCTGAGGTAGATGATAAGAAGAGGAGCTGTGATGGCTGGGCATAAAGGATGTTTGTTGAATGCCTGTATTCCACAATAAAGAAATATTTAGAGCTCAGTTAGGTGAGGGACAGAGCAATCTATTTTACAATTTATTTAATGCAAATTTCAGTCTATATGATGATAAAAGTTTTGTGTATTAACAAAATCTTAAATTTTACTTCAGCGCATGCAACTCGGTATAATTCTGACAAGCTTGCAAGACAATCAACACATTGCAGCCCTTTTGAGCCTGTCCAAAGTCAATCCTTCAATCCAAGACAAACAAAACTTGGCCACAGATCTACAGTTAGCAGAACTATTGATGAAAACTATCCTAAGAAACTTGGCTGCACATACGGTATTTACCGCCTTAATTGAAACATTTTATGTACTTTTCTAATAGTTATATTATTGAATATCATCATCATCATCATCATCAATAATTTGCAGGAAAGACACATCAATGAAATAGAGGCAAAAGTATGATCTTTCACACTTTTTTTTTTTGGTTGTAATTCACTTATCTATGAGACCAAAGTGGATTTTGATTTTAACAAACATTTTTTTTCCTCCCACCAAATCCAAGCATCAATAACACACTTTATAGTCACCTGGAACAACTACAAAAGACGTCTAACTTCTACTTCTTGGCACAAGACCGAAGGGCTAGAGCTCAAGTGGTCGTTGGTTCGGATAAGTAACAAACATTTAAAAAAATTTTTAACCAATTATAAAATAAGATTTAATATTGGGATTTGAACAAATTTATTATAGGACTTTTTCTCTATCTCTTTTCAAGGAAAGGGCATTGTATGCCATAAACTCCAAGAATGGCTCTGATTCCAACTTCACCCAAGAGTCCTCTCCTCCAGTCAACCTTCACTCACTACTAGTGTCATTGCAGAAACATCTTCTAGCCTTTTGTTGTAGCCACTGCTCAACTGATGACGTTGTAAGTTTTCATTTGCTTGTCAGGTTTATTGATTTTTCACATTCTTTTTTATTTTTTTTGTCTCTTGTATGGTATGGCCTATCTCAATTTATCAAATTAATATATAAAGTGTTGCTATTGGTTCTTGGTTGTATATTTTTACATATTTGTACATATATATATATATATATATGAGCCAAGGTCAAAAGGTGCCAATTTTTTTTCTCAAAATAAAAGTGACATAATAGTCCATTCATGTTTCTATATGTGTAGCAAAAACCCTGTACTTCATGAATCAAAGGCCCTTTAGATAACTTTAAGGTCTAACGCAGCATAATATCGTCAACAATACCTATAGGTTGCTGGTGTCACCTGTGACCGGTGACACCAAAATGAGACAAAAAATCAATAATCAAAAGTTTTTTGTTGAGTATCAAACTTTATTTAGTAAGTTATAGACAAAAAGACACAATCAACAACATCATAGTACAATAATATTACCAACTATTGAAGAAAATGTTGCTTTTTGGTGTCATCGGTCACAAGCAACATAGAATGCAAATATATTGTTTCATAAAAATGTATGTACATTAACAACAACAACAATATTGCTTATGTTTATTACCAGCAATGTTCAGAAACTTTTGGAATAAAATGTTCGGAAATAATGTGACCAAAGCATATCTTATTTAGCGACATTGTGTCACTTGTGACAGTAGACCGATGACACCATTACTTATGTCACAAGCAATACCAAATTGCAATTTCGACAATATATCATTAATTTCAGTCAAACCAGTGTAATAACCACAGTTAAATATGGAATTTAATAATATTCAGAAACCAAAGACTTCAAAAATAGAAATTTACATGGAAATTAGAGCATCTGAATGTGACTTGTGACATAAGACCGGTGACACCATTACTTATGTCCAAGCAACACCATATCACACTTTCGTCCATTATATATCATTATTTTCAGTCAAAAAAGCACAATAACCTACTCTAAAATGAAATTCAATAATATTTTAAGAAACTAAATACTTTCAAATTGGAAATATACTTAGAAATGATTAATACCATTGTTGCTATTACTTTGGTCAAAATCGGCACTAGAACTCAATTTTGCCTCAATAAATCAAGAATAGCAACTGAACACATGTAATATAGCCTGTTAAAATGTAATCAATGACATTTCAAGCTTTGAAGAACATGAAAACAGAAATACATTAGACATTGCAAACTAAAGTGTCACCTGTGACATTTTAACCAATGACACCAATGGTCACAAAAAGTACCAGAAGTCACACAAACACTAGATAAATATCAGCCATGGTAATGAATTCATGTAACCATACGGTAACATCCGCCCTACTGCTCAAATCTGCTAGTTTGTAGTAATTTTGTGTGTTAATAGTAAATCAAATCAAATTTCTTGACAACCCTTCTTTTATCTGGATTCGTCAAAAGCTTGAGTTTTGTCTTTTTCTTGATTGATACAACCCTGAAAAACATAAAAAGTTAGAATTACAAGGAAATAATTGTGTCAAAATCACAGTCTTATGGGATATGTCATAATATCATATTTGTAAGTAGAATAACAGCTGAAAACATACTTTTTGGTGGCACTTTGTAATATCCATTAGCAAGTGTTGCTTGTGACAATGTAAAATAGCGATGACACCAAAGATCAACTTACCTTTTCTGCCTGGAGCCACGCTGGGAAGGCAAATGAAAGTGCTGCACTTCAAAGACTGGTAAGAAGGGTGGATCAAAATTGCGAATCGCCATTTAACGAAACAAACTTCCACGTGTTCACGCATGCCGTGTTGCTTGTGACAAATGACACCAAAACCAATAAACCTCAATACCGGTAAAAAGGTATACATTTACTCCAAGATTTGAGTTCAGATAGTAAATCTATGCTTTTTTCTCATAATAAAACATTTTATAAACATTAAACATGAGCTTTAAAGTTTCTTGTCGAGTCTTAGTATTGTGCTGTGTTTGACACCAAAGGTCACAAGCAACACCAACTTTTTAAGAAGTCTATATGAAACTTAAACAGATATGTAATATACTGCAATTGCGTTCAAAAGTAAATTTTGACTTTATACTATTAGTCAAATTTCAATCACGTGAGCTAAAACATCACATTTAATTTCTACATGATTTCTAAAAAGGTCATGCGTTGACCTCGTTTTAAGCACATGCCAAACAGCATTCAAATTTCACTTTCAAGTTATTTCATATTCTGTTGAACAGAGTATGTTGAGCTATCTCATTTTATCTCTTCTTCATATTATCAATTGATTACAAGCATTAACCCAATGAAAACAGCCCATAATTAATTAAAAATCAAATTTTCTTAACACTGGTATCAGGCGGGCACCTTTTGACATTGGCTCATATATATATATATATATATATATATATATATATATATATATATATATATATATATATATATATATATATATATATATTGTCGCCATAGATTCTCAACTTTGTGTTTATACATTTTTATGCATGCCACGTTTGTAAACGAATTTCCATTTTTATGGATGAATAAAGTATATATTATTATTATTATTATTATTATTATTATTATTATTATTATTATTATTATTATTATAATTATTATTATTATAATTATTATTATTATTATTATTATTATTATTATTATTATTATTATTATTATTATTATTATTATTATCTATTTTGTATCTATTTTGTATCTATTTTCTATTTTTAAAAATATTATCTGGATTAAGAAAGGATATTATAATCTTACTTCCCCTCTTCCAAACTTTAAATACCATTCATTTCGAATTTATCTTAGAATTTCTGTAAATGATGCTTTCAAATTGCAAGAGTTACTGTTGTGGTCATCTAAAAAATTGGAAGTTGAGAGATTAACATCTTAGGAGAATACTGGCATTTTTATTATTATGGTTGATTCTGATGGATGTAAAGTATAATTTTTCTCCTTCTGAGTCAGGCCCATGGAACCGGAGTTTATCCCTGTTATTTCTACAGCGTGAAATGGACAATAGCAATTGCTTGCTGTCCTTTGGATAGGACGCTAGTTTATCGCAAATTACTTTCTGCCAGATCTAACAGACCCATTCACTGCGTGATAGATCTTGGTCCCTTTTTCTCTGGGTGGGGATCCTGACCTCCCATAGCGGGCAGGGGGGTACATATTGTGTCTTCTATCCCCTTATATCTGTTTTCCAACATGCTTTCTGTCTTTGTCTTGGAATGAGATTACTTGGTTTTGTCCTGGCCCTGGCCCGAGTCCTGGCTGGGAGGGAAACAGTCAAATGCATAGTTATTGTTTTGAGAGATGATATTTTTTTCCTTGTAAATCATCTCTCTGTTATTTAATATTATATTTATTTTTAATGTATGATGTAAGCATTTGAGTGTATTCCTCCTTGTTGGATTTTGTGCTTGTGTCCGGATGAGACTTATAGGTGATCTCAAGCTAAGTATATTGATGGTATGCTCTTGGAATCTACATCTGATCCCTATTTGTTCCCAATTCCCCTTTGTCTTACTCTCTCTTGGGTGCTTTAATTGTAATTCTAGAACTTTCGACTATCCCATTTTCTTCCTTTTTACTGGCGCTGATATAACCTAAATGTGTTGCAAGCACCGTAAAACCCTTAAAAACATAAAACATAAACATTGGTCCCTTTTCTAATGAAGTTCATATATGTCCACACAAAAAAAAAAAAAAATTATGAATAATTAGAGCAGAAAATAAAAGTGCATGCAAGCATAAGAAAACAACTGAATCAATCCTGCTTTATCTTTTATTTTCTTGGACATAGTTGCCATCTGTGGTCAAACATATCCACCAACACTTGCTGTTATTGTTCCCTGTGTGTGGAGAAATCATCAGCAACGCTCACAGAGTTATCACAGAAAATAAAGGATCTGAAGATTTGATAGAGCAGGTCGAAGGTATGTTAAAAGGCGATATCAATCTATATTTAATTTTTCTCTTAATAAAAATGCTGTGTCACTGTACCAAATTTGTATTATATTTTTACAGTAGAGCACCTTATGTTTAAACTTGAAGTTTATTATTATTTTTCTTCTGCGAAACTGCGTTGTCGTTATTGTAATTTTATTATTATTATTATTATTATTATTATTATTATTATTATTATTATTAATATTATCATCATTGTTATTATCATTATCATCATCATCATCATCAATACTTTGTTATTGTTAACTTAGTCAGAAATTCTGCCTCACCACTATCGATTCACCAACCATCTTCAATTCATTCAAAAGTATAGAAAAGAAAATTAAAAACTTCTATGACAAAAATAACTGGAATGTCCGGCTCTGACTGTGCTATTTATAGTGCAGAGACCCTTTCCTCCATCTTCCGCTAAATATGCTTGATGTGCCAACTTCTCTCTTCATGGGAGTTGAACCAGTGAGTGAAGACAGCTCACTGTCTCCCCAGTGGGTCAATGAATGTCAGTGCTATTTTTACATCTCCACAAAAATCCTACTCACTGTTTATCCCGACAGTGTTATAGTTATACTTACTATTAGGTATGTTGTAATGAATGATGCTGTAGTTGAATGAAGTCAAGTTACCTGAAAATGACTGTCTGTTTACATTTTTACGGTCGACTGGACTTTTGACTTTACAATTCACCATCAACATATCCTTTAAATTTATCCTTATTTGGTTTGCCTCATTTTTTGTTGATCTAAAGGGTATTAAGAGTTGTGTAAAAACTAAATTTGAGTTTGAAAAACAGTCAATTTGGTTTTCCAGCTTTAACAGGTCTGTCTTGATTTTATCATGAAAAGTAATTTTTCATTTTATTTTTGGATTTATCATACTGGGTTAATTATTTAACTGATTTATGTTACTCATTTATTTGTTTTAGTACTTATGTTTCCTGCTCGTTTCAACCTTAAGACAAATTTTTGTGAAAGCACTTTGGCAGTTCCCTGTGTGGTGTCCGGGGTCCCTCAACTGAGAGGGTCAAGAATAGCCCAACGCCAAGCCAGCGTGTCGTAAAAGGCGACTAATGATGTGTGATTCCCCCATCTTTGAGTCACCTGGTCCTCAAGTTTGGGGGTTGGCAAAGGGTTAACACCCTTTTCTGTTAAACTCAAACCGTTACAGAAACGCAGACGGACAAACCAAATCCTTTTTTTAGCTTGGGCGACCGAAGAGTTTCTGGAATGACAGAATTTATGAAGGACAACAGACAAAGCCGAAAGGACTCTGCTGACCCGATGACATCTTCGCCAAACAAGCAGCTTCGAATTGCGTCGTGGAACGTTCGCACCATATATGAAGCAGGAAAAAGCTCTCAAGCTGTGACTGAGATAAGATACAGGCTGCATATACTTGGAGTAAGCGAAACCCACTGGATACAATCCGGACAGAAACCTCTCAAGTCTGGGGAGAAGATTTTATATTCAGGGAGAGAGGACGGCATTCATACACAGGGAGTAGGAATAATTCTAAGCAAGTTTGCCCAGAAGTCACTGAGAGGATGGGAACAACACGGAGAAAGGATCATCATGGCGTCCTTTACAATTCGGAGTAAGAAGATCAGCATGAACATTGTACAGATCTATGCCCCAACAAATGATGCAACAGATGAGGACAAAGATACATTTTATAGTCTGCTACAACAAGTCATTGACAAGTTGCCAAGGAATGTCGTCAACATATTGATGGGAGATGCTAATGCTAAAGTGGGACAGGATAACGTAGGTTATGAAGGTATCATGGGATGTCATGGCATGGGAGAAATGAACGATAATGGTGAGAGATTTGCAAATTTCTGTGCATTCAACAGTTTGGTGATTGGAGGATCAGTGTTCCCCCATAAGAGGATCCACAAAGCAACTTGGGTCTCACCAGATGGTGTGACATAGAATCAGATTGATCATTTTTGTATCTCTCGAAGATTCAGATGTTCATTGGAAGATGTGACAGTACGGAGAAGGGCAGATGTTGGATCAGACCACCACCTGCTATTGGCAAAGCTTAAGCTCCGACTCAGAAAGCATGGGACCAGATCACATACAAGAAGAAAATTCGAGGTGAATGCACTTGATGGGGAAAAGAATGAGGAATTCAAACTACAATTGAGTAATAGATTCCAACCTCTTACTGAGCTCGAGGACATAGATGTAGAGTCACATTGGGCAAAGATCAAGGAAGTCTACATAACAACTTGCCACGAGGTATTGGGTGTAAAGAAATCGGAACATAAAGAATGGATAAGTCCAACCACCTTTGACCTTATTGAAAAGAGGAGAACAAGGAAGGAACAAGTGAATGCAAGCCGAACAAGGGCTTCAAGACTGGATGCACAAGAGCAGTATCGAGCCATAGCTAAGGAAGTCAAAAGGTCTGTGAAGAAAGACAAGGAAGCATTCATGAACAGACTTGCAGAGAAAGCAGAAGCAGCAGTGACAGGAGGACACATGAGGATCCTTTATCAAACTACCAAGACGCTTGCTGGAAAATATGGAAAACCAGAGGTACCAGTCAAAGACAAAGATGGGAAAACTATTTTTGGAAAAGAGGCTCAATCTGAACGATGGAGGGAACATTTCAACTGCCTTCTGAACAGACCACCACCAGACAACCAGCCAGAAATGTTGCCTGCAAGGAATGAGCTACAATTAGCTGTGATCCACCATCAATAGCAGAGATTGTGGGTGCCATTAACAAGATGAAAAGGGGGAAAGCTGCTGGACCAGACCATATTCCACCTGAGCTCTAAAAGTTGATGCTGAAAGAAATGCTGAGGCCCTGCACCCACTATTTGAGAGAATCTGGAATGACAGGATATACCCAAAGGATTGGAAGGAAGGACATCTTATCAAGCTTCCAAAGAAAGGGGACCTCAGTAATTGTAATAATTATTGAGGAATCACTCTTCTTTCTATCCCAGGAAAGGTTTTCAACCGTATTATTTTAGAGAGAATTCAGAATGCAACAGATGCTAAACTGCGGGACGAACAGGCAGGTTTTCGGAAAAACCGTTCAACCACCGACCAGATTGCCTCTCTGCGAGTCATAGTGGAACAGTCTATAGAATGGAACTCTCCTCTTATTGTCAACTTTCTGGATTACGAGAAGGCTTTCGACAGTATTGACAGAACAACATTGTGGAAAATTCTGGCACATTATGGACTCCCTGAAAAGATAGTAAACCTTATCAAGGAAATGTATGAAGGATCAAGTTGCAGGGTTGTACATGAAGATCAGCTGACTGACAGCTTTGAAAGTAAGACTGGTGTCAAGCAGGGATGCTTGCTCTCACCATTCCTGTTCATCCTTGCCATTGATTGGCTAATGAAGGAAACCTCCAACAAAGGGTGAAGAAATGGGATACAGTGGACCCCCTGGACACAGTTGGATGATCTGGATTTTGCAGATGATCTGGCTCTTTTGTCCCACACCCAGGACCAGATGCAAGCAAAAACCACAATTATAAACAGCCTCTCGGAATCAATTGGTCTAAGAATTCACCCTGCAAAGTCAAAGGTCTTGAGGATAGGTATGCGTCAAAGGGAACTCGAAGATATAGACACTTTCTGCTATCTCGGAAGTATAATTGACAAGGATGGAGGCACGGAAGCAGAGGTGAAAGCACGAATAGGAAAGGCACAGGCTGCATTCACATCTTTGAACAGAGAACTAAAGATATCTCCCTTCGACTAAAGCTAAGACTTTTCAACTCAAACGTGAAGTCTGTCTTACTGTATGGATTTGAAACTTGGAACTCATCACAGACATGTATAAGGAGGGTACAGATTTTCGTAAACAGGTGCATGCGTAACTACTCAGAATAATATGGATGGATAGAATAAAAAATGAAGAAGTATGGAAAAGAACACAGCAGAAACCAGTGGGAGAGGAAATAGGAAGAAGACGATGGAGGTGGATTGGACACACGCTTAGAAAGAATGACTCAACTATAACAAAGAAAGTATTGGACTGGAACCCTCAGGGCAGAAGATCAAGGGGAAGGCCACGAGGAACATGGAGAAGAATTAAAGAAGCTGATATACAGAGAAGTGGTAAGACCGGGAATGAGATAAAAAAGTTAGCTCAGGATAGAGAAGGATGGAAACTGTTTGTCTGTGGCCTATACCCTGACCCAGGGTGAAAAAGGCGATGATGATGATGACTTTGGCAGTGTGCTCTTGGGAAAGGCATTTTTTTTTTCGTGTTTATTTCTCTTGGTGGACTTCTTTGTTCACACTTGTACAATATGGTTGTTTAATCATTTGACACAAAAATACCTCATAATTTTACATCAGTTTTTTCCCATTCTGATAAAAATTTATGTAAAATTAGAAGGTATTATACAAATGCATACTGTAAAGGGCTTATAGCATGGTACTTAAACTATGGACAAGCGCTATATAATAGTTATATTTGTTTATTAGATTCTATAAATATGTCAAAGATTGATAACGCCTGTCTCATATTTTCAGCTACATTTTATTAATTTTTTCTTACCTCATTACAATTGATAGGTTTACAATTATCTAACAAAGACCAGATTAAATGGAACTAACTCTCTTGTCCTCTCCTTTACAGATATTTTACTCCAGTCTCCCGCAGGCAAGATGTTAAGCCATGTTTTAAGTGCCATCCTTATCTTACCCTTGCATCTAGTGATGCCCATCCTCTACCAAATTCTCAGCTTACTTCCATACCTTGACAAGTTATGTAAATCTCTTCCCGACACTGTTTTCCTGGAAGAGAAGGAACTAGAATTCAAACAAGGTAATGTGCAAGAAGACTTATCATGTGTGGTAACAGTCAGTTGTTTTTAAAAGGTTTAATCAGTTTCCCTTTCTACTTGTAAGGTCATGAGAAAGGAAGCATCTCTATTTTAAATATAGATAATTGTACAAAACCATTATAAAAGTTTGTTTTTATAATTAGCTTCGTATATTCATTAATTAGTTCTCTCCAAAATCTATTTATTTATGCATGTTTACATGGTGCTATATCTACATTATTTATATATTTAAACAAGTACATTCAAATTTACTTTTTATCAACCTGTGTTGGCTATGTTCAATCCTTCACAATCTATTTTCAAAATTCTAGTTACATTTTAAATCCATTATTACAACTCTACTCTACTTTCATGTCCAATTTTTATTGCATTGCTTGTAACTGCTGTATATTTTATGGATATTTTATTTTATTTTATTATATATGATGTTTATTTTGCTTTTAATTAGCTACGTGTTTTCATCAATTAGTTCATGACAGTGTATAAATCTGTGCTAATATAACGATGAATGATGTGTAACTTTATGATAATTTCCATTCAGGATCAATAAAATATATCTTATCTTATCTTATCTTAAAGTTTATTGTGATAGGGCTGTAAAGGACATATCTTTAAAATCACATGAATCCAAAAAAAGAAATTCAAGTTTTTCCTTGATTTTAACCCACTACCTCTCTTAGTCCAAAGATACATGATTACCGCTTTTCCATTAACTCACCAATTCATTATTTAGTGTTTATTACACAACATGCCAACATTGATAGTTGTATGATAACATATTAACCTTCAATTTTCACTTATGATACTGAAATACAGATTATGAAATAAGGAAGTTTTGATTTTTGGTGGTATTTTGCAAGCCATCACTAATTTTATATGAAGTATTGAATTTATTTAATTCCTTTTTTTTGTATGTGTCTTTAGGATTTGATTCAAGAATTTTTTAAACATATCATTTAAGTAAGAAAGGATATTAATGAAAGGCAATGAAAACGTATTTACATTATTGCAGTGACTACTATTTCTACACAATTTTTGGTGAGCCAAATTGGTAAAGTCTCAATGTAGGAAACCTTGTAGAATCATTGACTTTTTATTTCAAGGCATTAGAGATTAAAAATCTATTCTGTATTTAGACTTGGGGAACAGGTCTGGTATCTTATGTTTTTAAAAGGGCATTTCATTTTTATATATTTTCATGTATGTATAAACAATTTAAGCACAGTTTTAAAAATAATTTTATTCGTTGATGATGATATCAATTTCATGACAAGATATACCATGATTTAATTTTATCTTGTAATTTTTATGTTTATCCTTTTGATAATAGAAACTGCTATGCTGAAGTCTTTGTTAACATAATTGTTTATATTACCTTTTTTTCCCCCTGTGCAATTAATTTGATTCTAAAACAATAATATTCATGGATTCTTTTAGAGGAGGAAGGAACTAGCAGTGAAAGTCCTTGGTCGTGGTTGATAGACCTTGCCAGAACCTGTGGTCATGTCATAGGCAATTGCATTGGTGGAATGTTACATGGGCCCCCAAAAGCAGAGTGTGAGAATCAGTGTGAGCAGTGGCTTGAGTCACCTCTCTTCAGCAATGGACTTCAGTCTAATACTCACATGAGTATGTTTCTTTATCATCATGTGTTATAAGGGACATTAAAAAAAAAAAGATTTATTGGTAGCTTAAAATTCAAATCAGTATGCATTCTCAGCGATTATATTCCATTCTTAATAGATGAACATTTTCTTAATTTCTTTTAATCCCTCCCCCCTATTACCACCACATCATGTAAATGGCTATCAATAAATGGTAACATATAACTGTTATTGAGATAATCGATCGGATCTTATTTTGCATGCCTGGCAACAAATGGGCAGAATTTTAACTGAATGTTCTTAAACCTCACTGGTATCAAAATTAATTTTGCTTGAGAAAATAATTTACTTTTTAGTTCGATTACAGAATTTTAAAAAGGTGATTGTATTTTTTAAATTACATATGATTGAGAAATGATTGATGATATTCATGATGGTGATGATAATAATAATAATAATAATAATAATAATAATAATAATAATAATAATAATATGTATAATAATATGAATAATAGTAACATTAATAACAATAATGATAATAATATGAATAATAATAGTAATAATAATAATAATAATAATGATGATGGATGATGATGAAGTTATTTTTTAAAAATAAATAAATTAAGCCAACATATTCATCTATCTATGTGTGAAGTAAGGATAAAATTATAGGGAGGTGATTCAATTATTATATTTATATCTATAGAACATTTTACTTCTTAGAAATAATATATATAACTCCTTTTCAATCTCTTATCTACAATCTTTTACTTTAAAGCAAATGATAAATATTTCTATGAATTAAGGTGATAACCGCAAAATAATTTATTTATTCCTCAGATGAAATATTTATGCAATCGCAATAACACGATTTTTATGTTATATTCCTCTCTACTTTTTAGTATAATATCATTTAACCTTTACCAGTTTATAAAGTATCATGATAATCATTTGATTATTTATATTTTTATTGGACAAGAATTTTATTATAAGTATAATCATAGTCACCGTAATATCTCCGCTTGTTGTTCCACTGTACATTTTAAGACTTTTAATATTCTTTGCCAAGTTTCTTTTAATTTATTATTTGATATTTCTTTTATATATTACCGAATTGTGTTGTGATACAAAATTATAATTTCCATACATGGATCAATAAAGTATATCTTATCTTATCTTATGATGATGATGTTAATTATAGTAATAACAATGATGATAATGATGATGATAATAACAATTGTAATGATAATAGAAATCATAATCATAGATATTGTATGACATTTGTAAGACATATCCACCATGATGTCCTGTGCACTTTACAACTGTTTCAGGCTTAAACTATTGATATATAACCAGTGATAAATTAAACACAACCATAATCATATATAGTATAAAAGCATACTGAGGAAAATAAAGACATGAAATAATTTTAGCTTTTCTTTTCAAACAGTCGAGAGATGTTTCTTTTTTAACCCCATTTGGCAATTGTTTCCAAAATAGAGATCAATGTAAGGGAATAAAATATATATTTGTATATCCATTTAGGTTATCTAAAATTGTTTTATCCATGATATCTTTAAGATTCTTTGATACTGTTATGAATTTTATTGAAATTATAGTGAATATGCAATTGAATTGGAAAAAAATAATGAATTAGATATTGGGGAGATGTTAGATTTGATATGTTTTTAAAGAGCTTGGGATTTTTTAGCTGCTACCTGTAGATTATTGAGTTGATACTTGTTTTTAAAATTCAATTTCAGAGAAAATCATATCCCAGATATCTGTGATGACAAGTGAAAGTCGTGAGGCCTTGTCCAGTCTTTTCCATGAGCTTGGGATGGACCAAGAGACTACAGACCTTCTAGATCTAGCACTTGGTATTCATACTGACGTTAATGACCAGCTGATGGTCAAGATGATCGAGTTTGCCAACTACCAAGGTAAATTGAAAGTCAAGAATAAAATGATTGAGGGCGGTGACATAATATTTAGTTGTTTTTGGCACTGCTCACCAATCTTATTTGTTAGTTATAAAATAGTGAAAATTAAACTTATAGAGACAAGGTATTAGAAAAATGTTACAAATGCCTTTTGTTAATAAGTAATGTTGGAGAATATCCAGCTTAAATTTCTCACAAAATGGATCAAATGACATATGCTTCCCTCTCCAGAAATGATCCTTTATTGTGATTGATTTTCTTTCATTATTTCTTTTTTTATTAATTAATTAATTATTTTTTGGATTGCATAGACAAACTTTTAAGCATTTTTTCCAATATGCTCTCTTTAATTGATTTTTGATATGTTATAAAATAAATATAATGTAACGTGGAGTAATTATGGCTACTTCAGGTGCTTTTTTTAAAGCCTTCACTTAAAGTTGGTTTGTGGATTTATTATTGCATAGTCCTATAATTTTTAAACAGAAACACTTTTTGTATCTATTTAGAAATTACCATAATTACCCTGCGTAACGTAATTCCCCCATGTTACAGTATTTGTTTTAAAAATTGAAACAGATCTCAATACTTGTGAATTGAAGGAAGAGAAATGGCTTGATCTAGTGTCCAGGTTCTTTTTGGCTGCCTTGTTGAAGCACTGTAATCTATGGAAACAGGTCAAGGATCATGACTGGTGAGAACCACATTTGTATAGATTTGGGCTTTTTTAACAAGGTGAAAATCAATAATGCATTTTAGCCTTGCATATCGCGTAATAAGATGCCCTTATTTCAGATTCGCTTGCTTTTTCTTTTTTTTTAGAATGGTTGTCAAAGGTGATATTTTGATCAAAACTTATTGGAATGCTTACTACTTATTTGAAAGTGCTGAAAGTATTACTCTGTCATATTTTACCTTGACTATTATTATGTTGTTTATCTTAATTTTTTTTATTGAGACACACTTTTTAAACATTATTTATCGCTGTTTAAATTTTAAAAATTAAATTGAGCATTTATATAGCGCAATATCCACTTAGCGTGCTCAATGCGCTTTACAAGGGGTCCCTGGTCAACAGCAACATTTAACATGTAGGACGAGACATGACGCCTGTTAGGCGATATTACAATTTTTCGGACAAAGACAACGCTGTTAACGGCCAGGTACTCATTTTACACCTGAGTACAGTGAGAGAATGTGAGTAAAGAGTCTTTTCCAAGGACCTTCCGATCCGAAAGCGAGTGTCATACCACTAGACCACATAGCCGCACAATGTTGTTTACCAATTTTTTTGCAGTGTCCCTCAACTCTGTAAATCTCTGTGTAAAACGATTGGTTTTGAAATTTATTTTCAGTTTGTCTGTTGATTTAAGTGCTCTCTGTGAGTGGGTTAATGAAGTATTGGTAAATTCACTTGTTTATGAATGGAATGGTTTTGAGAGTAAGTTATCAGTGGAGAGACTTTGCTGATTTTCTTAGGGTTTAGGCTCTTATTTCATTTAGTCTTACTTAATACAGACATTAAAATGGCAGCATCGACTTTGAAATAACATAACTTATGTAAAAAAAAAACCTAACTTTGAAATGCTTTTTATCTTCTAGGCCAAGGATCAGACTGGAGTCCCTGTTTGTGACTGTCTACAAATTGCGTAGTGTATTGGTTTCCTATAGAGGCCGGTCAGGCAATGAAGAGGACTCGGATAATACTCTGACAAGCAAGAGGTTGGCTGAGAACAAACCCGAAACCACATCCAGTGACATTGGTGAGGAAGAATGTTTCTGGGAGAGTCCTGAACACTCTAGGGAGAATTTGGATGAGACTATCGATCTTGATGGAGATTCTGATCGTGAGCATAATGACAGTGATGGTAGGTTGAGGGGGGGGGGGGGGAATGGATTTTTAAAAAGTTTGTTCTGCTTTTGATGGAAAATAGATCATTGTTGTATTATTATTTCTTTATACTATTTTAAAGGATTTTTTCTGATTTTTGAACCAGGTTACTTTTACTTTCACTCCGTTTAATTTTTTATGATTACTGTAGACCTCTCCCTCTCCACCCCATGTTTTTAAAATCCGATTTCCTCCTTTTTGCTCGAAATTTATAATCTAAATGAAGATTTATGAATGAATAAACACCATCAGATTTCAACGAAAACTAGATTTTAACATGTTTTTGACTGGAATAGTTTTATTAACTTTTACCATTTCAATTTGATTCTTTACTGAGAGCAAGACAAAGTTGTTTTTTTTAAAAATGGCTACCATCCAAGAAACATGGTTGTGATTTCGAGCAATAAAACTTGAATACACACCCCTTGAACAATATGGTACAATTAAATTTCTAATTCTCAATCTTTTTTTTTTTAGACGAGGATGGACACAACCAGTCTCAAAACAGCATCCAAGGGAAGCAGGTACAATTGACTTACGAGGAAGTGTGCCACAAGTATTTGGAGAAATGCATCTTTCTACTTGTCTCACTCAGACCACCTCTTTCGGGTATGATGCGTTGCTTTTTAAAACACAAATGTTCCAGTTTTAGTGCATATATTTCCAACGAAGTCTTTTATTTATTTATTATTATACATTTTTACAAGATTTAAACATTTTTGTTTCGAGACAGAGAAATAAGGAATCTTGGGGGTCTGAAAATGAAATAATACTATTCGGATTTTTTTAAATCTTTTTGAGAAACACCAGTTTAATATGCCAGTTTCTTATGATTTATTCTTGCCATTAAAAACAAAAAACAGATGTGTAAAATCAATAGACAACAATGTAATTTATATAGCCATGAAGACATGATATCACAATGCCTACTTTAGCATTCTGACAGAAACCTTACTCATTACTATTGTAATGTTTTTATATACATAGCATAGGGGTCCATTTAACAATCTAAAAAAGCTACAAAAATCATGCAACTAGTAAATCTCATTGTCTTTTAATTTTTTATTGCCCACGAAAGCTGTCATTTTTATCCTTGGAATTAGATGTAATCATTTCGTTTATTAATTTTTTTTCATAAACTTTCTTATTGACAGGTGAATCTTCTGAACTTCTTCACAAGTCCAATATCGCTGCCAAAGAATCAGAACGTAAGTTAAAAGGAAACAGTATTTGTAACTTTGGCTAAGTTGTAACTTGGACCAATTTTTATTTGAAAACAACTGTGATGATATGTTCAACTGTAACAAAACTTTTTTGCATTAGATTTTAAAACAAAACACCACCCTGCCAATAGTAATGTCAATGTCTCCTTGTACATAACCATTAATATCTTTGAATACTTTTAGTCTTACAGGACAATGGGAAGCCACTTATTAGTAAACATGGTTGTGCAATGATGATTGCCAAAATAATAGAGAGGACATTTTAAATTTTCATCTCCAGATCTCTGCAGATCCTCATAAGGGGTATAATGTTAAATATATTACTCTGTTTTCTAGTTTTGTCCATCGCATTTTTGAGGGGCATTTGTCATTTGTCCTTTATAATATGACTTGACTGATGAAACTTGTTTTACATTCACTCATTGTATTTTGGTTACATGTTGAAATATCTAATTATTTAATATACTTTGGTTATATTCATATTTTTTTTTTATGCAGAACCAAATCAAGGGACTTCTAACGTTTCCCCAAAGAGGAATCTAACTCGTCAGGGAAGTTTACCAGATATACCATCAGATACACAGGTAATTGGAATTGATCAAACTCTTTTTGTAAAGGATGTAGGGTAATTTGTGAGAAATTTTAGAGAAAAAGTTAAAGTGAAAAAAAAAAAAAAGAAAGAAAATGAAAAGGCGTGTGTAGCACATGCACACGCACACACACACACACACATACACACACATACACACACATACACACACGCACACACACACATACAGACACGCACACACACACATACAGACACGCACACACACACATACAGACACACACACACACTTCTTTAAAGAGCAAAATTGAATATACAATTTTTAAAGGATATGTTTTAAATCTTTTTTTGGAGCTGTTCTTTTCAGCTTTGTTCAATACATTTTGAAGTCTTGTTTCTAACAGCTTGTGCGACTATGTGTTCTTATGGTATAACACTCTATTTTGGACAGGAAGTTGCAGTCCCACTCTGAGCAGTGCATAGTTGAGTCCTTGGAAAAAAGCTCTTTACTCACATTCTCTCACCACACTCAGGTGTAAAATGAGTGCCAGGCTGTTAACAGCATTGTCTCTGTTGGAAAAAATTGTAATATCTCCTAACAGGCATCATGTTTCGTCCTACATCTTAAGTGTTTCTGTTGACTAGGGACCCCTTGTAAAGCGCTGTGAGCATGTTTAGTGGATATTGCACTATATAAATGCTAAGTTTTTTTCTGTCTTTTTTATTTTTTATTTTGTATTTACAAATACATTTTTTCCAAAATTCTCCTAACCAGGACGGGACAGGAAGGAGAGAAGGGGTAGCCACCCCAACCCTCAACCCTTTCCATCCTCATCATCAACTTGGTGAGTCAATTTCATTTTTGCTCTTAACCTTATTGGGTGCTTAATCTCACTACCTTAATCTATTTATACATAATAAAATGTATCTGATTTTCTCATGATTATTAGCTCCTCTAGTTGGTAAATGATACATTGTTATGAAATAGTATTCATAATTTCTGTGACATTATGCATCTAAGGGCCCAACCTGAACTCTTTACAAAAAGTGAAAGAAATGCTTCGCCGTGTACGTTGGCGTCAGGAAAGAATGGATGCAATGACACCTGGACAAAGTCAGAGCTCTCACAGTGTAGGTGGTCATTCCAGCATTAGCCATCTACCACAGAGCAGACTGGCCATGGATATGCTACAGTTTATATGTGGGGAGCAGAAATACAACTATGAAGACTTGGTCCCAATTGAACAGCTTGTCAAATCAATGCAGATTCAACAGGAGAGAGCTGAAGTGAGTCACTAGCATTACGCCATAATTAGAAAACAATCATGTTTTTAGTTAAAATAGACTTTAATGGTAATTTTATTTGATGAGGTTAATTATATTAATTTCAAATAGTTACTAGCACTGTATCATCTTTCATTAAACATGAACCTCGCCGGCTGCTTAATTTTTGTTGGGGAAGAATTGTCAAATTGTTCATGTCAATATGTAGGCATGTTGATATTATGATTATCTATCCTAACTTTATGGCTTTTATAAGGCTGTTGTTTCCTTCATTTCTTAATTTAAAAAAAAAAAAAAATGCAAACTTTGGTGAATTTACTGAAAAGAATCTGAAAATAACACGACACAATACAATGGAAAGGTTACCTGTAATTGGTGCATCCCATATCTTTCTTACTTCACGTTTCAAACCAGCGAATCTCTCTGGTTATTTTGTCATAACATTGGAATGATAAAAAAAAACCTCTTAGTTGTGTTTAGATTCATTCAAATTGTTTTTTAATGTTTATCCCCAGTCACGTCTATATGCCCTGAACCAAATCATAGAATTGCTGTCTACTGGTAAAAGCAAAGAGCACGAAACAGAAGGCCACAGTTCCCACACAACCACCTTGCTCAACTCTGTTCACCTCCAGCTTCTGGCTGGATGTTTTGGTCTTTTGGTTCTACGGTCAGAAAACAGTAATAATAAAACGCAGCTCTTTCATTATCAGGTAGGGTCTTAATTTACTATTTGTGATGATTTTTAAAAGGATACATGTGAAATTTGACTTGAAAGAATGCAGGATATACTAGCAAACACCCGATTTAAAGCAAGCACAAAAAATTCATAATTTTAACATCAATAATATTACAAAGAAAACTTAAATAACTGGTAAATATGGTAGTATATGAATACTGTACAAACTATTGTTTTCATTTTTAAAGATGATAAAAATCTTCATCAATGAAATAAATGTGAACTCCATTTTGGAAAGATTAGCTCTAAGAAATATTACATTATTAGTAAAGGTGCATAAAAAGTCAGTCATAAAGCTTTAGAAACTGTGTATATCATATTTGTAATTCACCCGAGAGCTTCCCACAACCGCCTATTTCATTAATAAAATTGTGATGTTTATGTTTTGTAGGATGGGATCAAGGCAGCATCTGCTCAAACCCAGCAAGAAATTCAATTGGTTGTCCATCGAATTTACGAGGTTCTCATTGGGTCTTTGGTGGACTTGATCAACAATGAAAATATAGGACCGTGTTAGTATAGTAATTTATTAACCCATTAAACAAAACAGAATTTCTTTTAAATTGCATACTCTTAATATTTATCAGCTCTTATTTCCAGACCAAGCTTTTTTAAAAATGAGTGAAGTTACTTTGTTTGAAGATTGAAGTCAAAGTTTCATTGTAGTTGCTACTCTATTTAGGTTTTTATTTTGAGTTAGAATAAAATGGAAACTTACTTGTAAAGGATAAAAAAAAAAATTATTTTTTTTCCCTAATTTTTTTTCTTTTCTTTTCTTTTTTTTTGGTCCAATTAGCATATGTCTTTACAAAGACAGGGTTAAGAATTGCAAAATTCGCAGTCTAGTGCATACTAATAAAAATAGCATAAATTAGTACAGACCTAAGATGTATGACAACGATATTACTCCATGTCAATGTTTATTTTGTTTGTCTTTTTTTAATTTAGATACCAAGAATCACTTGATGCTGTCATCCATTCTTGCACTAAGTGTGAAGTATAAGCCAGTGGACGTATCCTTGACTGTGCTTTGTGGGTTGCCTCTCATTCTTCTTGAACTTTGTGAGAACAAGACACCAAACAGTAGCTCTCACACCCTTCACCCTGTCATTAACCATTTGGAGTCTATTCATCTCACAACTATTTTAAGGATTTCCAGTTTGCGTTTGTTACAGATCATCTCTCTGACTATTGGGTAAGTCGTTATTAATACATAATGTATATGTGGAAAATGAAAAGAAAAGAGTGCAGTTTTTATGTTAAATCTTGGCCCTCTGCTTCAGTCCTAACACTTTTGTCTCAAAACTGTATTATGTCATGGTGACTTAAATGCTCTCATGGAATTTTCTGTAAAAAATAAGAAACCAGGGATTATGTCTTATTGAGGGCAATGGGTCGGTATAGTTTATAAACAATAACTAAGATCTCACATTTCAGGCCATTTCAGTTTTAACATCACTTAAAATCTTATTCACCCCAATTGAATACCTGTATAAGGTGGTGGGTCACATATCAGTAAGAAGAAGAAAGAGGAAACAAAGAAAGTAAGAAAAGAAAGAAAATTTGTGATGCTGATCTTTTTTTTTAGTGTTAAATTACATTTTAGTGTTTTGTTTATGCTGACATACGTAATGCCAGATTCAGTTAAAATTGGTCGATATATATATTTATAATCCTTAACTGTTGCTGTCTGGGTTCCATGTTGTTATTGATAAATATGATGATGTGGGCCATTTTAATAGGAGTGACGTGTGTACTTATGTTATTTAAGCTATAAATATTTAATAAGCTATTGATGTAAAAGTGCTTCTATGAAATATATTTTCTGTACAGAACATCATCAGAGCGTTTGAGTGGTGGCATTGTGCAGTCCATTGTAGAGTTACTGTGGAAACAACTAGATGGATTCATACAACATGGTTGTGTCAGATCATCTCAAGGAAGTTAGTTATCTTCATCCTCATTCTAATCGTCAATATTGTCGCCGTCATCACCATCATCCTCATCATCATCATCATCATCATCATCATTATTATTATTATTATTATTATTATTATTATTATTATTATTATTATTATTATTATTATTATTATTATTATTATTATTATTATTCGTGATAGTGCAAGTCCATTATCATGCTTACTATATGAATTAGATGAATATCATACAAAAGTTCATGATTTTTATCACTGTTTTAAAGACAAATTTTCAATATTCAATTTCTTATTGTTGAGAAAAAATGCAACAATAACAACTACAACTAAGAGAAATAATGATTGTTAGAAGATTTTAAAACAGTTGTCCATCTTTGTGATGAAACATTTCTTTTTTCTCTTCAAGGCAATGTGACAGTACTTGCTGACTTTCTTGTTTTCCTTCGTCATGTCATGGCGACTAAAAGTATCCAACGTCGTCTTACGGAGTGGAGATGGGTTCAAGTTTTGATCAACCTGGCTTGTGGACAAGACAAGGATGGTAACAAAGCAAGCTTGCTATCCACCATGAAACGTTCTAGACTTAAATATATCTTTTTAAGTTGCACGATTTTTGTAAATTGGCAAATCTGAGAATGTAATGAGGGGTTTTTCTTCAATTTAGTTATTCAGTCCTTAATGCATAGGGTTTTTATGAACTTTGTTCATCCTTCTTGTTTTTTTTTTTCTTTCTAGGAACCACCTTAAGTTTCATCTCAAGTTGTTTTAATCGTTTTTTTAAGATGTAACTCATGAAAGTCAAATATTTCAATGTGTCTGTTGAAAATGGTAGAACAAAAAAAAGTGAAGAATTAAGACCAAATTATTAAAATGTACACCCTCCCCCCCTCACTGTAAATGATTCAAATGAAAAATAAGAAAGGCAAATTTTAAAGAAAAAGAAATAATCAAAAAATAAAAATAAAAACCAATCAACCAAACAAAGAAAAAAACAAAACAAAAACAAAACGATTCAATTTGAAATATCATCGGAAGTTTTTACGTAAAATAAATCTTTAAAGTTGTACATTTTCATCATAACTTAAATGTGAGTTTGATGGTACTTTTTTTTTCTCCTATGAAAATAATTAACTAGGAAATAGTGAATATTATCAAACTTTTCATAACCTAAATATGATATCACAAATATTTTCTTTTAGGCCTTGCTCGTTTTGACAGCCTACGAGTCCGTATCCTTGCTCTTCAGCTGTTGGGAAATGTACTTCCTGCTCTTGAGATGCAGCAAGAAAAGGATTATAAAATCAAGGTAGCCATAGTCTTTTAAAAAATTATAGAAGTTCAACTAATTATTTTGTGTTTTTGGCTTTTTGAGGGAGATTTTTGGTGTTTTTTTTTTTACCTTTTTTTTTTAACTTAATTTATTTATGGTTTATTCTAGATGTATTATCCAAATTCCTGTTCTCACTTATTTCATTGTCTGCCACTCATAAAAGGAACACTTAATGCTATCTCTCTTCCTACCTACAAAACATATCTTTAATTTTTTCATCTAATGTTGCGCAAATTGAATGACAGTGTGAGAAAGAGAGATGATTATGTTATGGAAAGGCTATGGTGACTTGGAATTAAATTTTGAAGTATCTTTTTTTTTTACTATTACTAAGGCACTCATTACTTGGGAGTATGAGAAGTTTAGATAAAATGAATGTTAAGTGTTTTTGACAGTCCTATCATTGTCCCATTTATGTGTAGGTGAAATGACATGAAATTGTCCCAACCACTGGTAAGTTATTAAACGCAAAAATTCTGTCCTTAGAGAAAAGATAATATCAAACCATTTTTCTTTTGGAGTGCTTAATCATCTTTAAAGCTATGCCATTGACTGCTCTCTCGTGGTGAAAACCATCCACAGTTCCTTGTAGAAATATGTTTGATTTACTTTTTCATTGTATTCTTTACCAGATGGTGGAACTCCTGTTCTCCAATCTATCCAAAATGATGTGGTCGATACCTGTCAATCAAGCCATTGATTCCACCAAGCAACGACAGAAATTCCTCCAGCTTCAATTGGATCAAGTAAGAGCTGCTCCATCTGGGAGACAAGGTGGTTTTGCTTCTCATGACCAGCTGTTTTCATCATCGCCGTCGGCATTGTCGTCTACACCAAAGTCAGGAGAAGATTCTGTTGAAAACGTCATGATACACAGTGCTTCATTTGATTCAGAACGATGTGTGGCCTGCATGGTTGAGTCAAATCACACTCTTTTCCATTGTGCTGGGGGTAGGGGTTATGGACTGGGAAGTACAATCATGACTTCTGGATGTTATCAATGGAAGGTTGGTTGTTGGACAGGCTTTTTCTTTTGTTCTTTTTTGTTTGTTGTTTTTTTTGGGGGTTTTTATGTTGAAAAAAAAAAAAGCTGGAGTGAGAGATATTTATTTGTTCTTTCTGTTTAATTGTACTTTTTAAAAATAGTTAAATTGACCATTTACACCGTTGATAGCAGCACTGAGAAACCTACAACATATCTATACTAGGTGACTAAAACGTCATGTTCTAGTAGTTTATCCAATCATAATATAGTTACAGATTTTGGCCTTTAAAAAAAATCATGTATCATGCATTTAAAAGTCGACTCCATATTAGAGATATTTTGATATCTTTAATTCAAAATACAGGCAAATTGAAAGTCAGCTGTTCAGGTGAAATTTGTAATCCAATTCCATTTTCTTTTCTACCCTACTTACTGGGTGAGTATTTTTGTCTTTTTTGTTATACAAAAAATTATCTGTTGAAGTGGGATTTTTATGTTTCAGATTATTTTTCTGATTGTGTTGTAATTTTTCAAGAAATGAAGGCTGGATCATGGTTTAGAAAAGCAATTCTGACAAATCTTAAGCCAAAGTGGAATGTTCTCTTCGGGCTGTCTTTTCTTATCTTTATTCTTAAGTTTTGAAAAGATAAACTTTTGACTCATAGACTAGCAGAATTTGGGTAGTTGGTACCCCTCATATTGGGGAACAAAGGCATCCTGCACCGGGTGTGTGTGTGTGTGTGTGTGTGTGTGTGTGTTATTATTTGTCCATGTTTCACTGTCTTCTATATATCAATATGTATCAATTGTCCCTTCCTTGTTAATATGTGTCGTATTCTGGGAGATCTCTTGCTGATAGAAAGTCTTATGCATGTTTCCTTTCGTCTGAGATGATTTATTTTTTGTATTGTAATTTATCTCTCTATAATTATGTAATTGTTTGTGAATGTTTAATACTATTGGAATGTATCCCTTTCAGTGGGTATCTGGTGCTTGTGTTTTGATGGGTCTGTGAAGTGGTCTCAGACTAGACATAGACATATTGCTCCTGGACTTCAGTTATCTGAGCTAATTGATTTTATTATACTTTATTTTGGGTACTTAAACTATACACATTCAATGTTTTTCATCATCTTTCTTTTTTAAAGTGTTGCAAATGCTATAAAATCATATAAGCAGAAAAAAAGCGACCAAAATTTGGTCACCTTGTATTTCAAACTTAATCTTGCACCTTAAAAGCATGTTAATTGATTAGTAGGCTTCTGTTACAGAAATTTAAAGAAACAATGACAAAATACTAATACTATCATCCTTTCGCAGTTCCTGATAGTTCGTGAAAATCGAGGAAATGAAGGGACCTGTGTTGGAGTATCCCGATGGCCGGTCCGTGATTGTGGTCATCGCACCACCAGTGACATGTGGCTCTATCGTGCTTACAGTGGAAATCTGTATCACAATGGAGAGACTAGCTCTGCCCTGTCCAGCTTCACTCAAGGCGACTATATTACTGTCATTTTGGACATGGATGCTCGCACCTTGGCCTTTGCTAAAAATGCTGAGGTAAGTGAGTATTAGAGGTAAGATGGATGCCAGTCTTGATGCTGTTGTAGGTGGTAGTGATACTGAATCTGAAATCTGGGTGGGGTTCCCTACCTCCACAGTGGGCAGGGAGGTACTTACCGTATCTTCTATCCCCTTATATCTGTTTTCCAACTTGCTTTCTGTCTTTGTCTTGGTGTGGGATTGCTCGGTTTTGTCCCGACCCTGGCCGGAGTCCTTGACTTGGAGGGAAACAGTCAAATGCATAGTTATTGTTTTGGGAGATGATATTTTTTTCCTTGTAAATCATCTCTCTGTTATGTATTATTATATTTGTTATTTTTAATGTATAATGCAAGCATTTGAGTGTATTCCTCTTTGTTGGATTGTGTGCTTGTGTCTGGATGAGACTTATAGGTGATCTCAAACTAAGTGCATTGGTCGTATGCTCTTGGAATCTACATCTGATCCCTATTTGTTCCCAGTTCCCCTATGTCTTACTTTTTCTTGGGTGCTTTAATTGTAATTCTAGAAATTTTTACTATCCCATTTTTTTTTCCTTTTTACTGGCGCTGATATGACCTTAATGTGTTGCAAGCGCCGTACAACCCTTAAAAACAAAGAATCTGAAATGCAAACAAATCATGTATAAAGCACACAATATTGCATAAATTTTCAATCCTGAAGCGATGGAATTGGATTGGATTGATGATACTGGGTAAGGATGATAATTATAACAATAACCAGTGCTGATGGTTTTCCTCGGATCCGCGGAAATCCGTGGTTTTGGAGTCCAAAGGTGGAATTTCCTCCTTTTAAAAATTACATTTTCTCGAAACAATGTGCTAGCAATGAGAGAGTTGATGTGTGGTGGAACACGCAGGTGCAGTTTCCCACTCTCCAGAAGTTAGAGTATCAATGATAGTCTATCATCTCAATTGCTCTAAAAGTGGGGTTTAGTGCAGTAAAAATGGGGCTTCAAGGCAATCATTCAACATTTTCCTACTTTTTCACTTTTTGTCACCATCAGCACTGACTAATAACAGTCAAATGACTGATATTGATTTACTTTTATCAAAAAGGATAGAAAAACATAAAAGGTTTTGTTTTTGGATGAGGCTAGCAATCTCCTTAAAATTGTTTATTTAACACATATTTACAATGGGAAATTGTGACATTGTTTATTAAATTAGTGATAATTATTCTCCTTCAATCCAGGAACCCAAGTTAGCATTTGAAGATGTCGATGCCAGCGAGTTATATCCTTGTGTCACTTTTTACAGTAGCAGTCCAGGGGAAAAGGTGAGTAAAGACATAATATTTTACACATGTAGTTCCATGCACCTATTTTTCTTTCAATTCTTGATAATATATAATAATACTTGATTCTTAATATCTTGTTTTTAAAACATTTCTTTATCCTACTAAAGGTGAAAATAACAGACATGCATCTGAGGGAAAGCCCGAGAGAGTTGTTGGCTGGTTCACCAATATGTGCTCCTCCCAGTGCTGTAATGAGCGAGGGTGTGATTAGCCTGATACGCCACCTGCACCAGGTACCAGCTTGGACTGCCACCATTAACCAATACATGTGTCAGACTCTCGACACACTGCACACGTGGCAGGATGATGTACTGCACCATCAGCACAATCAACATCAACAACAAGAGGACCGTCTTCATAAACAACAACAACAGCAGCAGCTTGATGGAGCATCTACCAAATCTCTTTCATCTGAAGGTGTTGAAGGAGGGGAAAAAAAAGGTATGAAGGATGAAGATGCTACTGCTGGTTCTAATGGCTCAACCGTGAATCAACAGGACAGTGATTGTATGACAGGTTAGAAAACTGTACAACATATGAATATTTAACTATATGTTCATTGGATGTGGTGGTATACACAACAGGTACTTTGTAATTCTAATTCTTTTCACAAAGCATGAAAGTGTACATACTATTTATTCCATAATTTACTAGTAATAGATCAAATATATATGTGATTTTTCTCTTTTCCTTCAGGCCTTACATGTCTACTTGTGTACAGCAGATTTGAGTATGTCAAAGGTGTTTATCTGTCTTTTTATATTCTGGTTTCATATACCACATACTCTTGCTCTCAAGATTATGTTTTTAACTTTGCCACTCTCAATACTAGAGCTATACTTGTGAATCACTCCTCTGTTGTTATATCCAGTCGTCATGACCTTCTAAATGGCAAAATGTTACATATACAGACATTTTAAAAACGTGGTGAATAAATTGTATTTTTAAATTTATTATTTTCGTTTTCATCAATGCAGGTACAAAATCCAAAGAAAGTGACAAAATAAAAAGTGAAAAACTGACGTGGCTGTGTAATGTGGATGAGAGTTTGAATACAATCTGTCAACAGGCAAGTCTTATTTGAATTGAAGACTTCTTTCCTTACATAAATGTTGCTCATGAAAAATATATAACATCCATGAAAAATGTCTGATTTCAACAAGAATCACACTTGTTGTCGAAATAGGCTAATTAGGAGTAAAATCTTTAAAAGAAAAAGAAAATTTAGTCATACAATTGTTTTTTATATTATTTCAAAGGGATACTAAAGACATAAATACATTATTAAATTCCCAATTGATGACAGAGAAATTTGGTAGAAGAAAATTCTTGGAAAGTCCAAGATATTTCTTCTACAGAGCGGACCTACCAAATTTCTGTCGTCGATCTGAAATTTAGTAATGTATTTATGTCTTTTTGTTTTTTTTTGTTGTTGGCTGAAGAAGGGTTTTGAGCCCGAAACTTTCCTTGCTTGGTATTTTGTTCTTTTTTGAAGCTGTTATATTAATTTTGTTTATTATATTATTTTGATAAGTCGATTGATAAACAATTGATCATATGAAATGAGACTTGTTGAATTGCAAATTTGTTGATCAATATTTCAACAATGTGTGAACTGATTAGCGGTATTTTTCATTAGTCACTTAGAGTAATCGTACAAAGTTCGCACAGCTGATCGTGATTTTCTATTCGCACACTTTTTGATGATCTAAAATTTCGGAAATTTTCTTCAATACGTGAAATACGTGAATTACGCAATTTCAGGTTTTAATTGCCTCAACCGATATTCCTTCTTGCTTCTTGAGACGGTACAACAAAGTGGCAGCTTATATTGTGTCCATTAAACTCCAAAGTTACTTTCCTGAAATCACGAGATCGGCGAGTTTCAACTTTCCTTCTTCCCTGGGATGATGCATGTAGATACATGGAGGAAGGGTTTTTTAACGTCCTCCGTACCATCTGCTTAATAATTAGTATTTAAATATCTTATTTATACAGTACACAATGTGGTAGAAAGGCGCCATATTGTGGTTTTGACTGAAAGCAGGTGTGCGGAATGATGAACACGATCGCTCGTGTTGCACATCGAACCGCACACCTTTGACGAGATGAATTAAAGTTTTGCAATTCTTCCTTTTCATTAATTCATGCAACATATGTCAGCACAATATAGATCTCTGGATTGATATATATATATATATATATATATATATATATATACTAGTAAAAAGCCCGCAATTTCGCGGGGAAGAACTATTTTCATTCGATACTGTACTCACCATCATTTAATGAGGGCAGATTGGTAAACAACGTTGTCTGTGTAATTTGGTATATCTTCGGTTGATTTTTCTGTGTGGCCCAATAATATATTTAATAATATATTCCCTCAACTAACCCCAAGAAAAAATTAAACCTAGTACCTTTAATTAACCCTAATAGGAAAAACAAACACCCTAGCACTTTAATAAGACTTATGACTAACCCTAATAGGAAAAAAAATTCATCCGATCTCGAGCTAACCCTAATAGAAAAAATCATGACAAATTGAATAAATAAACGCCTGACAAAAGATCAAAGGTGAAAATACAAATTTAAAGAATACTGGGGATGTAGGAGCTTTCGGAATGTCTCCCCTTTACTTAACTTATGGAAAAACAAACACCCTAGCACCTTTAATAAGACTTATGACTAACCTCTCGAGCTAACCCTAATAGAAAAAAAACTCTCGGACTGCTTTGCACTACCTTTCAATATTTAACAAATCAAAATGGCGGCCGAAAATCAAAACAATGGTCAAATTAGGAAATTTTAAACTTTCACAAATCTATCAAGGTTTGTTCTAGAGTTTTTAAAATACTTCTGTATAATGACAAATTGAATAAATAAATGCCTGACAAAATATCAACAGTGAAAATACAAATTTAAAGAATACTGGGGATGTCGGAGCTTTCGGAATGTCTCCCCTTTACTTAACTTATGGAAAAACAAACATCCTAGCACCTTTACTAAGACTTATGACTAACCTTAATAGAAAAAGAAATATCCTCCGATCTTGAGCTAACCCTAATAGTAAAAAAAGAATCAAAATGGCGACTGAAATACCTTCATGTGATCAAGTGAATATCACTATGAATGCCACGATTTGCTGAAAAATGCCAACACACATGTATACACCACACACAACACACACACACACACACGCACATACACACACACAAACATACACACAATTAGAACATACTACTACATAACAACGCTGATCACCGCTAAATCAACAACACAACGGAAGTAATAATAATACTTGATGTCATAAATAGATGACGCAAATTGACAACTTTTTACAGTGTCAAAATTAGTTGATTTTGAGAGTCAAGTGTCGTCGTTGGTACATATTTTATGATATCTGTTTGACTCAACGAACTTTCAAATTGACTTTGAATTATAAAAGGAAATCAAATTATCTGTTTATCTATCTGTAAAAAATACATTTCTAATTTTCAAATTTTTCAGTAGAGTTGTGCGCCGTATCAATTTTTTTTATTGACTCAAATAAGCACAATGTTATCCACAATGCTATATTTTTTAAAGAAAGGATATATATTATATATATATATATATATATATATATATATATATATATATATATATATATATATAATATAAAGAATATTATAATATATAAATTGAGCTGTTCTATAGTGCAATATCCACTTAACATGCTCAAAGCGCTTTACAAGGGGTCCCAGTCCAACAGCAACATTTAACATATAGGACAAGACATGACGCCTGTAAGGTGATATTATAATTTTTTTCCGACAGAGACAACGCTGTGAACGGCCAGGTACTCATTATACACCTGAGTACAGTGAGATAATGTGAGTAAAGAGCCTATTCAAGGACTCAACTATGTGCAGAGAGATGCTCGAACCTAGGTCCTTCGATCCGAAAGCGAGTGTCATACCACAAAACCACATAGCCGCACACAGGAATATTAGAAGAATATTATAATATATATATATATATATATATATATATATATATATATATATATATATATATATATATATATATATATATATATATATATTATAATATTCTTATATATATATATATATATATATATATATAAGAGAGAGAGAGAGAGAGAGAGAGAGAGAGAGAGAGAGAGAGAGAGAGAGAGAGATGGCTTTAAAATCATTTAAGAAATTTTTCATTGCAAATGTCTGGTGTGGGTGTGTGTGTGCGTGTGTTTGTGTGTGTGTGTGTGCATGTGTTTGTGTGTGGTGAATTTGCAATACGTCCTATAATAAAATATCTCTCTAATCACAGATACTATTTTCTTGCAAGTATCTGGTATGTATATGCGTGTGTGTTTGTGTGTATGTGTGGTTTAAAAAAAATATTTCCTTTGATAAAATAGCTAAGCTTCATTCAAATGGATCTAGATAAAGTATATCAAACAACGTATGTTAAAGAGTAGAATTTTAGGTGTGAATGTTTGGTGTGCGAACCGACGAAAACGTGTACGAAGTGATGAACACATAAGGAAAAGTGTGCGAAGCGATGAACACAAGGGTATTTTGGGGGGAAGAACAAACAGTAATATGACTAGTTATAAATAACTCTAGTAGAAAGTAATCGCATTCAGAATAAAGACAAATAAATGGGCTTCAAAACAGTATGTGCAGGTTTGTCCCTTCCCTATGGAACTCCCGCCTACTGTCATTCTAATTCAATCATGTCTGCAGATCGGGATTTGGCCCAATATGTCGCGAGTTGTGCGAAGATTGTGCAATTACTCTATATCTTTTCATTTTATATTGTTACCCATGTAACTAATATCTTTGTCATCCATTAGATCTGGCCATGCCTTGCAGTTATGTCTGGGGTGGACAATGGATTGAGGATTGGTGGTCGTTGTGTGCACAAGGCCACTGGGAAGAAAGGTGTGGTGCTAGGCTTACCCAGGGAAAATGCCATCACAGCAAAAGTACAGTGGGAGGAAGGAGACAGCATGGTTAGGTAAGTACGATGTCATGTTATGAAAGCTAAAGGGATATTGCACTCACTCCTATGGTCATAAGAAACGCAAATAATGCTGGTAGAATAATTTGAGTTGTAATGAACAGTGGCTTTGAGTCTTAAAGGTTCAATTGAAAGAAATGCACAGAGTTTTGGTGTCTAATTTTAGGTTTAGTTTGTGTGTGTGTTTTTTTTTTTTTGGTTTTTTTTTTGTTGGGTAAAAAAAAAATGTTTTTTTTGTTTTGTTTTGTTTTCCTTTCTTCTATTAATCAAGTGTCTTATCCATAGTAACCATCATGATTTAAGTGCTTTATTGTTATTTTTCACCTAGCTCACTGGGTGGGGATCCTGACCTCCCATAGTGGGCAGGGGGGTACATACTGTGTCTTCTATCCCCTTATATCTGTTTTCCAACTTGCAAAACATCACCTAGGTCAAAACGTTTTTTTTTTAATATGAATTTTTTCTCTCTTTTTCTCACATAGCGATACCATTCTGACTAATCTAGAACCTCTTGAGATGCCAGCATTTGATATCTCTAATCTCGATGGCTTTCAGTCCCATCATCTTGATGCTCTCATTAAAATGGCCTTTATGAAAGATGCACACCCCAGACATTCCAATCGACAGAAAGGGTCGTCTGATTGGAACAACCAGCAACAGCAAGAGCAACAAGAATCGTCAGAAGAGGCAACTGTGAATAGAATCAGGGCTGAAATATTAAAGCAGGAATTAGACAGAGATATGGCTGCAGTTATAGATGGAGACCTCAGTGCCCCAGACCATAATGCTGACAAGAAAAGTGATGCTGAGAGTGTTAGCAGGCTTGGCTGTACCTTTTCTGGACTCTCTTCCAATTCTCGTGGAAAACCAGTTTCATCACAACCTTCAAATTCAAGAAGGGATTTCAGAGCTGTTAGTGTTGATTCTGCTGACAATGACAATACAACATTTCCATCATCAAGAACTTCAAGGCTTTCAGCTGTGCCAACAAGAACCTCAGAACTTAGTTTGAATATCGATTTGGACAGACTATCTCAGATAGGAAGTCAAATATTTTCGTCAGTGAGTCCTTTGTCTCAACAGAAACCTGAGATTCAACCTTGTCTCCAACCAGAACCACAACAAGATTTGAGTAATGACCAAAACCACTTCCAAACCGAATATCCATCTGTATCTAATGCTGCAGCCGAGCTTGACAACATGGATAATGATGATAGAACTTCTCCACCACATATTATTCCTGAAGGCCCTTGTAATGAGGTAACATCTATTGAAGTGAACCAGGAAAAAGAAATTCATACCCTGAAATTTGCTGCCATGCAATTATGTGCTGTTAAGACCCTTGCTGTCCTTACTTCCTGTGAGAAATTTATGGAGTTGCTTTTGGTGCCAAGGACAAGCTCATCTGACACAAGTTTAGATAAGCAAGTTTTAGATTCACTGGTCATTCCCCTGAAAGACGAGGCCATGCAAAGTGTGTTGCGACAGATGATGAAAATCTTTGTGGCACGTTCAACTGCTTTATTTCCCTACAGGAGGGCTGTCCCTCTCTCTGAGCTTGAGAGAGCCTTCAATGTCTTCCAGGCCTCCATAATTGAATCTCTTGCAAAAGACAAGCTTGGCGTTTCAGCTTTGGAAAGTTAGTATACCCCCCTTCATTATTTTTTTGTATTTATTTTGTATTTATTAATTTTTTTATTATTTGAAGATTTTAAGATATTTGATTTTCAAGATATTTTTTGACCTTTTGAATTAGCATTTAGTCATTAACTCTCTTGAGTTCACCCTCTTTGAAAAGTTAACAAATTTGTTTGATTTTCCATGCATATGAACTCGAGAGAGTTAAGGTAAAAATAACCTAAAACTTAAAAGAATATTTCAGATTTTGAAGATTTGTTTATTTATTTTTTTTTTACTGATATTGGCTTTTATATTTTTGTTATAAATTCATATCAAAGATTTTTCTCATATATCAGAGCAACCATTTAAAAACAATTTTTTCTTATAATGCCTCTTAAAGAATGATAGTAATTTGCATCACTTCATTTCTTAATTTCGAACAGTCAGTTTTTTTCAACCTCATTTCTGCTTGGGCATGTTGGTTCCTAAAACTGTTTTATCAGTGATATGATTGTTATAATTTTGTTTTAAATTAATGAAAATTTAGAATTCCGTCATGGTCCATATTCATTTTTTCAGATGAAGTGAAAAAGCTAAGGGCATCAAACAAGATCAGAACTGACAGTCATCAAGGAGAAAGTAATTCATCAACCTCTAAGTCTCTCAGACTCATTGACTCCCAGACACCCCATGTCAGCTGGGCTAATGAGACCAGTGACCGTACCTCCTCTATTGCACCCTCTACAAGCCACCAGACTTCCATTTTACAATACATGCGGACTAGCTCTAGGTAGTAGCAAAGGACGAAAAGAACATATATGAAACTTTTTAACTTCTGCAAATGTGTCTCATATATTTGAAATATTCTAGAGGTTGATGGATGTTTTTGTCATATTGTTGTATCTGATTTGTTTCTGTGGGATTTAACTTTATCAGGGATGTCAAATGTCCGGGGTTTTTTTCCAAACCCCATTTCACACCTCGGCATCTTTTCCTGTCTCCAAGAAGAAGACCACTGCAGGCCTTTCTTCTCAAGACAGAAATAATATCTGAATTCATGACTCACAGGCCACATATACTTACAGAGAAAATGGAAGAGATAAAAAATATGTTTTTGTTTACTCGTGCGGCTATGTGGTCTAGTGGTATGACACTCGGTTTCGGATCGGAAGGTCCTGGGTTCGAGCCTCGCGCTCGTCGCATAGTTGAGTCCTTTGAAAAGGCTCTTTACTCACATTCTTTCACCATACTCAGGTGTAAAATGAGTACCTGGCCGTTAACAGCATTGTCTCTGTGAGAAAAAAAATGTAATATCGCCTAACAGGCGTTATGTCCTGTCCTACATGTTAAATGTTGCTGTTGACCAGGGACCCCTTGTAAAGCGCTTTGAGCACTTTAGTGGATATTGCGCTATATAAAAAAAAGCTCAAAAGCTCATAAAAACCTTACAGGTTCGTTTTTGGTGAGATGTAATGCTCTGCTAGTTTCAGAGTTAAAAAAAAAAATAATTGGCATCCTTGCTTTTGGGTCTTGATGATATGCAACATTAACTGTAATGCTCAGTCTGACTGAACTAGTTGGTTAATGTGAAGAAGAAAGAAGATGATCTGATGTGAGTTTGATTCTTTTATTTAGCATAACCTATTTGGTTGCATTACAATGTAAAACTTTTTTTTTCAAGATTGAGAGACGTTAAGGAGTAGTAGAATACACGATTTAAGGTGTATTTGAATAATGTTGTGTGCATTTATGTGAAATGATATATATATATATATATATATATATATATATATATATATATATATAAATAGAGAGAGAGAGAGAGTGAGAGAGAGTGAGAGAGAGTGAGAGAGAGTGAGAGAGAGTGAGAGAGATTGAGAGAGAGTGAGAGAGAGTGAGAGAGATTGAGAGAGATTGAGAGAGAGAGAGAGATTGAGAGAGAGAACGATAGACAAAGATTGAGAGAGAGTGTTTTTCTAACTAAACATTTCATGATTATACAAAATCAAATTTCTCTTCCATTTTTTAGTGCTGAAGACATGCGTGGGTTAACTCGACGAATGATGAATGTGTTAAAGCCACCCCCTAGCTACATGTCATCGACACCCACACCTCCAAGGCGTCCTCAGCCTCCCAACCCCATTCGGTCACGATCCCCTTCCCCTCCCCCACCTCCATTAGTCACCCCTCTGCTGGAGATGGGCTTTGGACTCCAGCACATCAAAAGGGCTCTCACTGCTACAGGTGAGTCAGTTTGGGAGTGACCTAGAAAATTAATCAAATTTCTGTTGACTCGCTATTTAGAAAATTAAGTCCAGATCAGAAATTAATGCCTCCACATAGCACAAAGGAATTGATGAAATCTAAAGACTTTCATAATTTTCTCAAGCAGTAGAGTGTCTAAGAGGACAAAGCCAAATTCAACTTTTCTTGCCCCTCTTCCCTTACAACATCATTGGATGACAATCTCTGTAATATATCGCTGTCATGTCTAGCTTATTGTAAATATATTATGTATTTCACAATGGATGTCTCATTAAATTTCCTTTGATGCTAAATATGGAAAGTATATTCTTTTCATCAGGGTGTTTCATAACACTATTGTGTATGATACACTCTAGAGCTTGCAGGACACAGAAGTCAAAGAAAATGGCTGATAATTTTCAACTTTACCTTTTTTACCCTTTTTAAATAATGGAGTTATATTTGCTTGTTTCCAGTCTTTGAAAATATTTTCCTTGTCTAAAGATGTTTGTAAGAGTAAAGTGGAGACATGGGCTAATACTTGTGCAAAGATATTGATGCATTTTGCAGAGGTCCGGAATCTGGTCCAGGGGCTTTATTCTCATTGAGATGTGCGACAATTCTGGTCTAGTGGTATGACACTCAACTTTGGATCAGAAGGTCCTGGGTTTGAGCCCCACTCTGAGCGGTGCATAGTTGTGTCTTTGGAAAAGGCTCTTTACTCACATTCTGTCATCATACTCAAATGTAAAATGAGTAGCTGACTGTTAACAACGCTGTCTCTTCCTGAAAAAATGTAATATCGCCTATGCATTATGTCTCGTTGTACATGTTAAGTGTTGCTGTTGGCTAGGGACCCCTTGTAAATCACTTTGAGCATTTTTAGTGGATATTGCCCTTTATAAATGCTCAAGTTTATCCTAAGCAACTGATAGATAAAAATACAAATTCCTTTCCAATAAAGGTGTGAGTGGAAGGGAAATCTCGGCAAGATCCACCAACCTGCTGGCCACTTGGATGTTAGAGCATCCGATGGAGGCCCAGCCAGAAGGGGACCTGGATTTTGCCGATTTGGAATCATCAACCGCTCATATCAGGGATGTAGGGGTGGGCACTGGTATGGTGACTGCAATGAGCCTCTTACAGGAGGAGGTTGGCCAGTGTCCATTAGCACCCTCTGAAAGGTTTGTATCATTTTTTAGTTGTTGGTTATCTTGAGACATTTCATCTTATGCTTAAAAGCATTTATAGAGAGGAGTAGTAATTCATTTTAGATAAAGGTAGATCATGATTTTAAAAAAAAGATTGATTGACTTATTCACCATTCATTCCTTTATACATCTCATCCTAATCCTGATGATCATAAATACACCACCCCTTCCATGACTACCAACACTACTACAATCACCACCACCACCATCACCACTCTCACCATCATCATCATCATCATCATCATCATCATCATCATCATCATCATCATCATCATCATCAATTGTTTACTCACCTCATTCCTGTGAATGACACATTCAAATTTAACCCTAGGGAGTTGGCTATCGGTGCACTGTCTGATCGTTTAGACAGCTTGATACTGAGTGAAGACTCAGAGGAGGAACCAGAGGAGTATGATGAATTACCAAGGCCAAGCTTGTCTAGACGGCCCAGACGGTTAGCTAGGGGCAGGAATGTTGACATACGTAGCTTCATACAAGCTGGTGAGTCTTGTAGAGCATTATGAAATATTGTGTGATAAATGTAGTCAGAATTTTATAAAAGAAAAAGATGGAGAAATCAGTCAAAAACTTCAAAATCAAAGGCTTTTTATCCTGCAAATCTTAAAAATCTGAAATTTTACATGCATAATATTTTTTGTATGTCTATGTGCCTGCAGACATTTAGAAAGCAAATCAATTTCATAAAAGCTATAATCATTTAATCATTCAAATTATGTCTTTTTTTTTTTTCAAATACCATTGTCGTGTTGACGCACTATTTTTGATCAGTTTAAAAGTATATTTACAACATAAAACAAAAGCATCAATATTTAAAGATGTCATTAAGATATTTAACTCTCAAGTTCACCATGATTGAAAATAAAACAAATTTTTTTGATTTTCCATTCATGTGAACTCGAGAGAGTTAATTCGTTATAAAGGAAAACATATTGCTTTTACTCATGTTTGCAAAGCAAATAATCTATAGAGAATATCAGTTTGATAGAAATGTATGATAAAAAAACATTTCAAGTTAAGATCCTTCTACTTCTTCTTAATCAAAACAAATTTGTATAAGCAGTACATTCATTAATTTAAGAGACTTTTTGTATTTTGACTGATAAATACAATTTATTTGAAATGTGACCTGTTTCATAAATAAATTCTGAAAAAAAAGATTATAACTTGAGTTTGTAGGATGCACATAGATTAATTACTGCAATTATGTTTTGATACAACCAAGATGTTTGCATAAAAATTGTCCTTTTTATTGTGTCTTTTACAGCAAGAGATAGAAGAAGTAACCGCCCAGAAAGACGCCAAGAAGTTGGTGAGGCAAGACCTTTGTTGGACATTCCCGATGACATCCTTCTGTTGGAGGATATTTATTCTGAGGATGGTGCAGATTTAGATGATGATTTGCCACGAGACACGGCACGTATGATGTCTGCAATTGTAAGTGTTCATTCAGAGCTTGTCTTACTTACTTAATCCTCTTCACTCCTTGTGGAACATTGGGTCTCTATGAGCATCTGCCATCTGCTTCTGTCCTTGGCCATCTACCAGGTGAGGCCTGTCGTCTTCAGTTTGTCAGACAGTGAGCACCTCCATGACTTTTTCTGGCACCCAACATTCGTGTCCCTTGGGAATTCCAATCAAGGGAATCTGGGTGGGGTTCCTGCCTCCCATGGTGGGCAGGGAGGTACTTATTGTGTCTTCTATCCCCCTATATCTGTTTTCCAACTTGCATTCTGTCTTTGTCTTGGAATGAGATTGCTTGGTTTTGTCCTGGCCCTGGTCGGGGTCCTGACTTGGAGGGAAACAGTCAAATGCATTGTTATTGTTTTGGGAGATGATATTTTTTTCCCTTGTAAATCATCTCTCTGTTATGTATTATTATATTTGTTCTAATTTATAATGTAAGCATTTGAGTGTATTCCTCTTAGTGGGGGCAGTGCTTGTGTCCAGATGAGACTTATTGGTGATTTCAAACGAAGAACATTGATGGTATGCTCTTGGAATCTACATCTGATCCCTATTTATTCCCAGTTCTCCTTTGTCTTACTTTTTCTTGGATGCTTTAATTGTAATTCTAGAACTTTTTACTGTCCCATTTTCTTCCTTTTAACTGGCGCTGATATAACCTAAATGTGTTGCAAGCGCCGTAAAACCCTTAAAAACAACAAACAAAACAATCAAGGGAATGGTGGGTGACCTTACTCCCTGGTCTTCTCAAGGTGTGACTGACCCATCTCCACTTCCTTCTCAGCTCCAAAATTGGGTGGTGAGTGGTTCTTGGTTTGACCTTTTCCATAATTCAGTTAGAAATTTGCTTTTCAGCATATTAATCTTTTCTGGTATTTTTTTTCATATTAAAATTTTTTTCTCATATAACATTGTGCTAGAAGTTAAATCAGTAATGCAACGGACAGCTTCTCATTCCTTTTTTTACTTATAAAATATTTTTACCAAAAGCACTTGTCACATGGCAGCTTTTCATTAAAACTATTATTTTAGATGATTTTTAATCAAACAAATGTATTGAAATCATTTTTTTTTTTGATGGATGCATACAGGAATTCGTTTTGAAAAGAAAGATGATAGAGAAAATGTTCCTTTTCTTCATTTTCCTCTTCTTCTTCATCTTCTTGTTGCATTCCATCGAATTAGATCAAATCTGGATTCTGATGCTGGTAATGAAATCCACGGTCCTCTGAAGGTCATTTGCATTGCCATAGAGTTTCAAAGTGATCTGTGTATTGAGACCAGTATCTGTTTCTATCCATAGCATAAAGCCCGCATGCCTGGAGCACACGTTTCCACAGCAAATTTTCACATGGCGTTTCAGTTGACAGTGCCCTCTCCTGAATCTGAAAATGAGAACCTGTACTTTTTGGTCTAGTACTCTCACAGACTCATTTTGCATGTATTTTTTATGAGCTTTATTCCACTTTTCTGTAAAAATCAGTTTGATTATGGATTTTTGCTCTCAATGGTCTGCAGGCTCTTCAATCTATTCCATGTCTTTGTCCTGCCAGTATGACTGCCTCTTCATTTCCATCAATTGCAGCATTCGCTGGAATCCATTGGATAACTCCTGTTCTGGTCATTTCAATTAAATTTAGGGTAATGCTTGACAAAGTTATTGCCTCCTATATACAATGAATCATTAATGATATATTATTGTTTTCTAACAGTGTTCTCAGATAGACCAGAATTCTACAGTCAAATGTGAATTGTGCAAGCAGGATGTCCACGACTTTCATTTTCACATGGCTACCACCCATCCAGGGTGTGGAGGTAATTGCAAAGATTATAAAATTTGACTTGTAAATGGCTTATAATCCTAGCAACCACACAGACACAATTAAACACATCTTGTGCAATTTGCTCAATTGGTTGTCTCTATCTGTTACAATCCAAACTCTCCCCTTACCCCCTGATAATGCACTGGCTTCCTGGAGAATGCACTCTGCTTGTTTGCTTGTTCAACTTGCATGTCTTTCTTTCTCATATTAATAACATTTTATCTTTACTTCATGTCACCCTACAAATTAGTCGATCAAGCATTGAAAAATGAACACCAGATAAATCTCATCTGCTACAAACTAAAAAAAAAATATAAAAAGTAAAAGTAAAAATTTTAATGACCATGCAATCAATGCATATATATCTCTGAACATAATTTATTGATTAATAATTTACATGTAAGATTTGAAAATTGTAAAAGAAAAGGAAGAAAATGTAATTGAAAGTCCTTCAGAGTCAAAAGGCCCATAGTGTTGGAGTTAGTCTCCGTTTCTACAGCTTTAAATGGACTTGTAATTTATGATTTGTATAATATAAACTATATGTATTTTTTAGTTTATGATAATTTGACTTTAGTTCTAAATGTATGGAAATTGCAAAGAGTTAGTATCCAAAGCAGAAGAATATTATCATGTAAAATAATCTGTAAGAATATTAACCCGAAATAATTTGAGATATTTAAAAAAAAATTGCATTTCAGTGAGCAGTAGAGGTTATGGATATCGTAGTACAGGAATGTATGACTGCGGCTGGTTTGATGGCTCCTGTGGTTCTGGCTGTCCTTTCTATCTCATGTGTCAAAAATGCAGGGACAGCTATCTACGAGTAAGTTGGATGGGTTTTTTTTTACCTTCAAAGTGGGCAGGTCACTTGCTGTGTCTCCTATCCCCCTCTCTCTTAGTTTTGTCCTGGCCCTGGTCTGAGAGGGAAACAGTTAAATGTATAGTTATAGTTTTGAGAGATGACATTTTGTTAATCATTTCTCTGCTATGTGTTGTTATATTTTTTGTTTTGAGTATAAAATGATCTGTAAGCATTTGAGTTTATTCTATCCTCTGCTGGTGTCCTGCTGAGACTTTTAGGTAATCTCAAACTATGTATACTGATAGTGTGCTCTTAGAGTCTACATGTCTTCCCTATTTGAAATGTTCCCCTTTGTTTCGCTTTTTTTTGTGTGCCTTTAATTGTGAATCACAACATTTTTAATTATTCCATTTTATTCCTTTTTATTGGCGCTGAAATGACCTATATGTGTCAGAAGCCACAAGTGTTGTAAAACCTTAACATTAAAACAATAGGAAGAAAAGTGAATGAATCATAATGTAAATTCCTGGCGTGGTATCTTGTTTACTTTGATAAATCCATAGCAGATGAATTATAAGTTTTGATTCAATTTCAATAGGAAAACCAGGATGGTCGAGGTATGCCAGGTGGACCTGCAGGACGCAATAGAAGTAGCGACAGGCTGTCTCCAGACTCTCTTTTACCAGTATCAGGCGCTGTGGCCTCAGATCTGTTGGGAAACCCAGAGCCCAAGAATGAAGGTATTTGAAAGAATGGTCTGCTGATGACAGCTACTACGTCTGTTCATAAGATTTTTGGTTTCAGTTTCCTGAAATTTTTTTTCTCCATAATTTTGAATCAACTGATATTATTTTATCACAAATCTCCCAACATACAATATATGTTTCCTCATCAACAAATTTTGAACAATAATTTCATTGCAGTTTTGAGAGACTTTGAGCTGGGAAGTGGAATTAAGTTACCAACTAAATTTATTAAATTTGGGCGTTCCTGAGATAATCAGTCGCATGGTGAAAAGCTTTGAACAGAGATATTGATAATTTTAGTCAAGATCAATTTTTATGGAAAATGAGTTCTCATCAAAAATCATTAAATCAACCATTTTTCAACATGTTGATGAAATATTTTAATTGAATTCTACTCCTAAATATATATATTTTTTTAAATTTTATACTTAATATCAACTCTTGTCAACTTTGGAAGCGATTTTCTCAAAATTAAGGTTTCACACCCTACCCCATGCATATGACCATAACTTCATAAAAAAAATCACCCAATTTGCTTCAAATAAAGATTAAAATGCTCAGGGGACATTGGGCTTTCAAAAAAAAAAAAATGCAAAAAACAAACAAACCGCAAAACCAAAATTTTCACCTTGCGACTGATTATGTCAGGGACGCACACAAATATTCTTCCCTTTGTGACTAAGTATGGCTATATCGAGTTCTAAATTGTACTTAACACCGACATTATAAAGGATACTATTCATTCTTATTATCTTTAAACTGACGTAACTTTGTATTTCATTTAGAAAATTTTTTTGTTTCCCCAACCCCAAACACAGAGGATCTACCAGTGTTATGGGATGAGCACCCAATGAGTTCTACAGACCACCAGAAGTTATTGTGTAAACTGGGATTAAGTGACAACAAGCAAATCCCAGATCCAGTTAGATTCTCCGAGTCTGACCCGCTTGGATCTAGTTATTTTAACCATCCAAGGCAGCTAGAGTCCAATTCTCCTTCTATCTCCATAAATGGTAAGCCTACATTTAATAATCAGAATTAATTGATGCATTTGAAGATGGGTTACAGATCTGATTAAACTTTGTTTTAAAAAAAAAAATCTTTTATTGAAATTTAAAGGATATATCTTTGTGATATCAAAACATTCTGTTGAATTCAAAACAAATGTTCGATCAAGAATGGGCCATTAATGAATTGTCAGAGAAAAAAGATGAAATTTTTAAAGATAAACCTGACGAATGTTTTTATAAAACTAATTTTTACAAAATTAGAGAGAGAAACGAAACAAAACAACAAAAAACAACAGTAACTATTGCCTGAAATCTGATAGCTTGGATAATGATTAAAATGTAGGATGTGATGTAAAGCATTAAGAGACGGTGAGTAAGTGATTATTTTTATCTCTTCATTTTGTGCTGCTCAGAAAAAAAAGGAGAGAAATTTATCCTATCACCATGACGCGCTGTTTTTATTTATGACTTTTAAACATTTAGTTTTGCTATTTCTCTAGATTTGTAATAAATTGTCATTTTGCTTGCTATAAGAAATGTCAATCAAATTGTATCCATCTTTATGGTTTATCCCATTGAAAGGCTACGAGGTTGTTTCTCATGCTTCATCCCTACCCCAATCAGTCCCCTTTGTCTTTGGTAATAGTATATCAAACCCAGATATAGACACCAGTAAGTCAGTTGTTGACCTTTTATCCATCCTTTACCCTGAATTTTCAAGGTTTTAAAATTTGTTGTTTCATTTTTATTGACATTTTAGATTTGAATATTTGTTCTGATTTGTCTGCGATATTTTACTTGAAAAATTGTTTAAAATTATGTAAAATAAAGATATATTTTTAAAAAAACAAAAAAACAAAAAAAAAACAACCCAAAAATAAAAGTAAAAAACAACAGACAAAAGCCCTTAGACCAACCAACTACACAAAACAAAAAAAACAGAAGGCAAAAGGCCAAACTAATTTCGCCATTCCCTGTGGCATTGTAAGATACTGTAACCTAGGCATCTAGGAATCACCAGTATTGTTCATGTAAGCAGATTCAGGAGTAACAGTGCTGCCAACTGTACATCAAAATGGAGTATTTGCACCTTTTTTAGTAGGTTGTACGCTTATACATTTTTGTTCCAAATTTTACACATTAAAATATGTTTCATGCTCACGATTGTGGTAATGGCAGTTCATGTAAATTTGAGAATGTAATGGCATAGTGATCATAGTTAGAAACACCCTGAAAGTAAGCCAAGATAAGATAGAACAATAATTTTTTTCACTCCCTTGTAATTTTTATGCTAAATTAAAAGCCATAACTCTATTTTGAAAAATTCTTTTAAGTGCTTCCTTATTTTCCTCTGGTTTTCAAGATTTTACTCTTTTTAACCATTGATTGTACACTTTTTTTCCATCTGGGATATGCTGCACTGGGATACTGAATTAACCATTGTAATGACTCTTCCACTCACCATCCAGCTCTTCATGAAATGCTGTTTGAAAATAGTTGCTATATATATAGATGTATTGAAACCCCTTTCACTTTGTAATCTGTTTAGATACTAGTTTTTCCATTAAGTACAAGAAAAGGTCAAGGGTTGTTTTAATTTCACCACGTTGATTTATTGAATCTTTAAAGAGAAATGCTTAACCAGAACAATAGATGTTCAGTATATTTCAAAGGCTTCAGTTAATTTCACACAGCTTAATACATTGTCATATACTATGTGACAATTCTTAAAAATTTATTGACATATTAACAATTGAGATATTAGTCCAATCCAATTGTGATACTTCAATACAAACTACTGAATAGATACATTGGCATATGTTATATTTACTTTTTCTATCTCTGTAGGGACATCAGTCAGCAGTCGGTTTTTGATGGGAATGACATCAGGTGCAATGCCCAAGGGCTTGAAGGCTGAAGCAAGGCCTAAGTCACTTGGAGAGCAAGCTTCTCTGTTGACAAAAATGTCAGACAGATTGACGGGCATTCACAGTATTATCAGTGCAGGACAGACACTAATTGCAAGGGCTGTCACCATGAAAATACTTTCTTTCTTGGCTCAAAGGTTAGAGAAAGAGGAAAATGATTAAAGTATGGACCATGGAAAAAAAATTGAATCAATAAATAGAGATTAATACACAGTATCATGCCAAATATAATACTGATTCTCATTATTTATTCAGTTTATAAATCTTCTGAATTTATTTTATAGCTACTTATATATAGAAATTGTTTTGATTTCACATGTAAAGGAATTATATAAAATGAATCCTTCAAATGTTTTCTTATAAATTTTGCAGCGTCTAAGGCCACTACACATTTCTTTTGGCTATTTTCAATACATTTCTGTAAAGTTTAGCAATTCAAATAGAATAGCCATGATAACACGAATTGCAAGTGGTGTTTTTATCACAAATTTCAATGCTGATAAGTAAAATTTCACTTCTTACATTACATAGTGGTCAAGCATGCAACTTATCTGCGGCTTTGGAGTTGATAGGTTTAGCAGACATCATGCAGATTGTAAGATTAATGTCACTGTGTGCTGCTGGCAAAATGGAACTATCTGGAAAGAATTCTCGCAATGATGAGTCCGCTCAGCATCTTAAGCATCTCACATCTGCCATTGGAGCTCTGATCGAGGAAAATCCCACTGCTTTGAAGCAGTTGATACAACTTTGTACTCAGGTAAATGCTGGATTTATTTAGTATTATCGTATTATCTTATTTTTAGTAGTTTTTGACTATAACAACCATGCTCTTGCTTGAAGAATACAATAGATAGTTGTCCAATTTATAATATTGCTTTGTTTATATATGCAAATATATGGCATTATTGTATTTATCGCGCATTTGATTGAAATATCAGTTTGAGGAAATTGTAATTCTGATTTTATTTCAGGCTCCTACCCCTCCTTTCCCTTATACATTAACAATAGTTCTCATCATTCACAGAGAGGCTTGCCCCAGACCAAGACCTGATAAATATATAGACGATATCCGAATTTACTTTTAAAAAAAGCATATTTCTCCTTTATTAGGATATCAGTGCTTGTTTGCTAGATAAATAGTAGTATAATATTGCTGCCAATTCCTTTTCATAATATAAAAACTGTATCGAATAAAGATTCATGCTAAAATGAGAAAACGGATGTGTTGCTGTTTCAGGTTTGTCATGTTTTTCTCTCTTAAATGTACAGGTATTCTAGAAATAAGATGCAAATCTTATACATTGATGTAAATTTGAAGATCTATTTAAGCATCACGGAGGTAACATGGAGGAGAGGGAATTAGTTTGTTTGAAATGGAGAGTAAAACTTTGGTCAGTTGACTGTCAGATGCTCACTTATTGCAATAATCCTTCCCAACCCCTCCCACCCCCCCCCCCATATTCCACTAACTGTTCGACCAACTCATTATTTATTTTTTGAGACATACTTTCTGCAGAATAAAAATTTACAAAGTAACTACATTGCTTTTCCTCTGACAGTTTCGTGCTTTTTCATTGTAGCAGTCGGTCTCATTTAATTTCCATCCTTTCATTTTTCAATCAGGAGTTGATGAGGGCATCCATTGGGATCAGTCCAACCACCACGGAAGATACAAGTACTTTCCATCGCTTTAACTCTTCTGTAAGAGCTGGAGAATCAACAGCTTTTGCCGTTACTCAAGCTTTGGTCTCTCTCTTAGCACAAAAAGGATGGAATTACAAGCTCCTACAGGCACAGCTCTCAGCTGAGAAGGGTAAGTGAAGATCTGGAGTAGGACAATAATGTATGAAATACTAAAAATATTGTGGAATCCTAGAAAGGTTTTTTCCCCTCTCATTTACATTAAAATAGAAATGGAGGTATTGGGTTAAAAGCTTAGATTAGACAAACTTGTTGCCTCGTGTCATGCTGGAATAATTTGTATTAAAACAACTACAGATTTTTAATAACCTTGTCATTTTGATTTAAATTTACTCTGCCATTCTATACTTTGCATT
>NC_088361.1:60756622-60779122 GCF_034508935.2 Berghia stephanieae | reverse complement strand
TATTCTTATTTTGTAAATTGTTATGCAATTTAGAAACTGTTGAGTGGGGAGTCGTGGGTGATTTGGATGGAGTTTTCACTTAAATTGTACGAATATTACTTTTTCTATTGAGCAATAACTGGCACTGCATATAAAGTAAGTTTAATAGTTTTATCTGTTGAAGTTTTTAATTAAAAAAAAAACGAAACATTTAAGGCATAAATTTAAAATATTTTATTGGATTGATTTGAATGACTGCAAGAATTTGTTGTTTTTAAAAAAATAGCTCTTAAAATGCAAAGGGGAGCTGACAGCATGGAAATAGATTATCAAGCGCTCATGATGGAAACAGTTTTCCAGTCATTGTTAGAGCTAACAAATTTGAAATTTGGCTGTCTACAATATTATTTCCAGCAATAAGAAAAAACTCTTCACATACATTACTTTCAGGTGGCAGAGGTCATCTCATTGAGCAGCCTCAATGGGTAACTGCATTATCCTGGCCAGGAAGCAAGGGCATGTTTGAAGGCCGTATTGGAGTGGTTGGTGACACATTACTAGTTGGCCGTCTTGATGGGTCATTGGGTGTGATTGACATGATGGACATCACCACATACCGATGTTTTGAACTGGAGCATTGTCGGCGCAAGAATGGTAGGCACTTTCTATGACTTTTGAATAAAATAAGTGGGAAGTTTAGAAGATTGTTCAACAATTTTTTTTTTCTTATTTTGAATTTTTATTGTGTCACTTGTATAAATTATTTTTGCAATTGGATAAATTACTTACTCCATGGTGGTAACTTTGTGCACTTTAATAATAAAAAGCTGATAACTTTCAAACATTAATGCTCTATGCCACTGTCAAATTAGTTTATCAAAATTCCCAATTTTTTTCCCCTTGCAGTGTCCGTTTCCTGTATTGAGTGGTATGAAGAAGATCACAGGTTTGCTGTAGGATACAGTGATGGGATGATCTCTTTGTGCAGTAAGGAAGATTTTGAACAGCCTTTGAATATTGATGCACACACGGTAAGACCCCTTCGCTTCTTAAATTTTAAAAACTTAATTATATATTACATATCATATTTTACTTCCATAGAAAAAATAACAAGACATAACCTTTGACATCAGATTTCAGTAAAATCAAATGTATAATTTATAAGGCAGAGACAAAAGGCTATTGACTTGCCATATGAAATGAAAAGAATAAGATTTTATATTGTTTTGAAAATCTATCTAAAAAATGGCACATTGAATTGTTTTATCAGCTATTCATATATAGATTTCTGGGGTTAAAATGGATAAAATTTACTCCTATGATAGACAAAGTGAAAGTATAAGAAATTAGAATAGATTAAAATCTTTTGAACATAAATTAATATTGTATCAAACATCATGTAAAATATGTATTTTTCGAGTTTAAATGATTTTGTTATTAACAATAGTGGAATTGTTTCATCTTCATACCACATAAATCATGCAAGGACCTAGTTTCACTTTGTTCTTCCAAGAATCTGACTTTTACTAATAAAATTCGGGAAATTACATCTTATTTGATCTATATTTCTTTCTTTTTTTCTCCATTACAAAAAATAAGAATATTCTTCTTGATTTATATACCTCAGAAAATCAAGCAATGCAATTTTTTTTTTTTACAAGAAACGGAATTTAAGAAATTTTCTTTTTAATTGGTGTGTATGATTTTTTTGGACTCATTTTATGAATAATTTATTTTGGTTAGATTGAAGACCTGAAATTATTAAATCAGATTTATGAAAATCTCGCATTTATCGTCGTCAACTAAATAATAAAAATTTAAAAATTCATGGAGGGGTGGGGAGGTTTGCACCTTGCATTGTGGTTCAACATTTACTTCACAACCCATAGGCCACATTGTTTGGTGGTAATTCATACCAGCTCCTTGTATTCTGTTCTCATAGCCGCCCAAAATGGTGCCTATCACTTGGAAGAAATATTTGCCTCATTCGGCAGACTTTGTAACATATTTTTTTTCTGCCTTTTTAGGGGTCCATCCTAAATCTTATCTGGGATCCATCAGGCCATTTATTGTCCAGCTATGCTGTGGGTGAAAGTGTCGTCAAGATTTGGCTGGCTAAAGGAGAGGAAGGACTGACAGTGTGGGATGTTCTAGAACACAATGCAGCTGTCACAGAGTGTCAATGGTGTAACATGACTGGCATTGGGGCACAGAAGAGACTAATGATCGCCAGGTATGTCATTTTATCTGTTTATTCCACCGTTATTTGGATATGGAATGCTCGTTTTATATAAAAAGATATTCTTTCTCTGACTGGCTCATTAAAGTATTGTAACATGATGTGTATTTGAGCATATTTTACTTCACAGGCTTGTGCAATTGTTCAGCACCAGGCATTGGTTGGCTGGCAGATTTTTTTCTTATGCTCCTCTTTGAAGGATTGTATCCTGTAAATTTGATATTTTTATAATTCATTATTTCAATACATTTGCTATCAATAATTGAACCTATTCATATTCCAAAAGGTGTATAGAAATGATTTCAGATAAGTCCATGGCATTGAATGAAAACTGTCACATTATACCATGGCTCACATTTTATGATATTTCATCATTTAATTAATTTAATGTTTTGCTTTATTTCATACTATTCTTTCCAGCGGCTGTGATGATGGCCTCATACATATTTGGATCACAAACCAACCAGACTACTCCCTTGCCACCCCACTGAAGCCATGGACCAACCAGACATCTTCACCTCAGGTACCATCATTGTTATTTCTTCAATCTGAGAATGACTCTGATTTTTTTTTGTCCGAGGTGAGGTGGTGATGAAATAATTTGTCTTAAATTAATTGGTCAACCATATATGATAGTTTTATCGCACCTGGGTGAGCCATCGTTTATGATATAACTTAACATCTTATTGAAAATGATACTGTTATTACTTTTTTTTTCTTCTTTTGAACAAAGTAAAAAAGAATTAAAATCTTTGTTTAGATTGAACTTACATGAAGAGTTTTATACAATGACCCTGATAGTCTTATTTCTTTTTAATCATAAGATTCACCCACAATTGTATTGATAGCTCATTGTTTAACCATATACAGATTATGTTTAAGTGCTAGATGTGTTTTTTATTTAAATCATACATTAGTTAAGATATGTTAAATAACTTCGTTGTTTTAACCCTTCAGCATCAAAGTCACAGCCAGGAAGTCGGTGACAACAACCCATCTAGTCAGAGCTCCAAAAAACCTGAGGTGACTTTGTGTGGTCATATAGCTCCTGTTTCAGCCCTTGCCTTCAGCACTGATGGGCTGATGCTAGCTAGTGGTTGTTTCAAGGGGTGGATCAATGTATGGTCGATTCAGGTAATGAATGATATCAGTCACCTCATTAATAAAATGTTAAACGCAAGCGGTGCATTAACCCATTGGCCACAGCAGAAATTCTGGAACACTCAATATAAATTAAGACAATTCCTCTGAAAGCACAAATCTACCATCCCTGCTACGATTTTTATGCTTCAAAGTATTGCGGCTATGTGGTCTAGTGGTATGACACTCGCTTTTGGATCGGATGGTCCAGGGTTCGAGCCTCGCTAGGAAAATAGTTGAGTCCTTGGAAAAGGCTCTTTACTCACATTCTCTCACTGTACTCAGGTGTAAAATGAGTACCTGGCCTTTAACAGCGTCCGATAAATTGTAATATCGCCTAATAGGCATCATGTCCCTTCCTAGATGTTAAGTGTTGCCGTTGGCCAGGGGCCCCTTGTAAAGTGATTTGAGCATGTTTAGTGGATATTGCACTATATAAAAGCTCAATTAAAAAAAAATATTTTTTATTCATCTCCAGCTGAATATGAAATATAATTTTCTTCACATTAAAGGCAAGATTTTATATATACCAGCTCTGTATACCTTTTAGTGATTTGCATTTAATAGTTTTATAGATTTTTAACATTTTCATTTTCAGGACAAGACATTGTTGATGACATACACTGGTACAGGTACTGTCAGGACCCTGAAGTGGTTCTCTGACCAAAGTATGGCTGCCTCATTTAGCCGTTGTAAGGTAGGTGGGGGGACATAGAGCTTGAATGGAAGCGAAGTTAACCCAGATTATTGTTTTTCTTACACATAAACCGATTTAATCAGGCTAAGCATGGCTATTTCTGTTGCATATAAACAAAAAAATGAAATTTAAAAAAAAAAGATGATAGTGCCTTCCTGATAGTCTGTAGTGCATATTTAGAGGTCAAATACCTGCAGGTAGGTTGTTTAATAATAGCTACTCCACCCGTGTGATTTTGCCGTCAGTGGAAGTTTTTCTCTCAAAATATGTCTTTTAAAACTGACCACATTTGCTTTATAATTGAGCTAGAAACATATTTCTAGCATAGTTTAAAAGTACTACTCTTCTTCTTTCTAAAGACATCATATTTGTTTGATTTGTGGTACTGGAAATATTGGTTTAATTGATTCACTTTAGATAACATTCATCGGAAATATAGTGTTTTAATAGCCAAATTATATCCCTTTGGTACTACAGAGGTTGAACTACCCCAATGATTGGATTTATTCACAAGTGGTCCCAAAATAATGGTGAAATAAAGATCTTTATTTTGGTATAACTTTAATTTGTGTGTGCGAGAGTTAAGATTTTATCAATCATTAATTAAAAATAAAATCCAGTAAAAGAACACTTTTTTAAAATTAATTTTTAGTTTTTAGAGTGTATCAAATGAAAGCCCGTCCTCTCTTTTGTTTTGTGTCAAAATTGAGTTAGATCCGTTGTTTGGCGTAATTCAACTTGTTGACTGACCAAATGTTCCAAATTCAAAATCCCTCTTTTGAACTCTATCTTTGAAAGTTGTGTTGTAAACGACACCTTATTTCATAGAAATTCCAATATTTCGAGTTCAACCAAATAAAAATGTTACTCTGTATTTTTTATTTTAAAATCCATTATTCGTTACTACTGATAACAAGCTTCAATTTTATTTATTTTTTTATGTCTGTAATTGTATTAATTAATTTTCTGTGAATTAAAAAAAAAATTCCTTGTTTTTTCTTATTTTTTTCCACTATCAAATTTGAATCAGGGATATTTTGGTGAAGATGCTAATTTTGGTTAATTAATTTGATATTATACAATAGTACCTATTCATGGCTTTTATTTGATGTCTTATTTAAGTATGTGTGGCTTTGTTTTAATTTTTAATGAAAATTTTGAATATTGGTTATTTTTGCTATTTTTAGATCATTTTCAAATATTTCGCAAATTTTATTTTTTAGCATTTTTAATACAATCAATTCTAACTTTTTAATTCAGTTGCAGTCTTGAAAAAAAATAAATTGGGTGATTTGTCAGTTTTGTGTAGTGTAAGTTCGTGAAATGTGAGTTGTTTGGGATTATAATTTATGCTGTCAGCAGGATTAGAAAATGGGGTTTTAACCCATTTGAAATTCTACCTAAAAAGTTCAAATGTTAAAGTTGCATAACTTTTTAACTAAGTGTCCTATTATGTTGAGTGTGGTATCAAAAGTCTTAAAATTTTATGTACTTTTTATGTATGGTTTGAGAAATCTGTTAGAGTAGCTATTAATAAGTGGAACATAATTTAGGAAAAAAAAAAAAAAGAATGATGATGATTGTTGGAGGAGTCCTAAAAGTTTAATACACGGACTACTAATTTGCAAAGTAGTTTTAGAACATCCTAAAGGATAGTTTACGTTTTGCAAAATCCTAAGCCAATGCATATAACAGTAGTTAGAAATACGCTATATATATTTCCCCCCGTGTTACTTTATCAATTTTTTTCAAAGATTGATACATTAACATTTTTAAATGTAATTTTAATTCATATAAACCCGACTTGAGTGTTTTCTCTATATTTTTCTTTTTTTTAAATATATATATTTAAGGATGTTGTTATCCTTAACTATTCAAGTGAGCTATACCACAACAACAGATCTCTCGCCCTGGCTCGTAAATCTCTTAAGCAGCAAGGCATCACAGGACTCAATCAGGCAAAATTTTTTGGCAGTCTTTTACAAAGATTACCTTCCATGTTACTGGAACAATATCAACATGAAAAAGTAAGTGTAATTAAAAATGTCTGACTTGATAATATCAATCTTAAATCCATGAAATTTCATGTTTGATGTATTTATTTGGCGCTGATTTGCTTGATCATTTTGACAGCAATATCCTTTATTGATTTATTAGAATGCTAGTGTTTTTATTCCCATCAAGTTTGCTGTCTTTGTGAATCATCCATTCCAATATTCATGTTCATATTTGCCGCATTATAAGTAAAGATGAATTTATGGTATGCAGGAGGTCACTTGCTGTGTCTACTATCCCCCATATGGCTTCCTTGTCTCCTATTAATGATCCTACTTTTTTCATATCTCTCTTATGTATTGATAGTTATATTTTTGTTTTTAACATATCTCGTTAACATTTGAGTGTATTCCTCTTAATAGGATCCTGTGCTGGTGTTTGGATGAGACTTTTAGGTGATCTCAAACTAAGTACATTTGTTCCCTATTTGAACCAATTACCCTTTGTCTTCCTTTTTCTTGGGTGCTTTGATTGTTATTCTAGAATTTTTATACTATCCCATTTTCTTCTTTTTTACTGGTGCTGATGTGCCTAAATCTGTTGCAAGCGCCGTAAAACCCTTAAAATCAAAAACAAATCAAAAGAGGTCAGATTACCTCTCTATGTCCAGGAGGGGGGGGGGGGGGGGTGTTGCCAAACATTTAACATTTTATTACAAAGATTATACTCCCATAAATGATTTATAATTGTCTAAGACTCAGTATAATTTTATCAATAATCTACTGAAGCTATTAATACGATTTTTATAATCGAAATCGTTTTAACTTGTGACTTGATTTTTTTATTCTTGAATTTCTGTCTAAAGACCCAGGTACTCAGTGGAGATCAGATCCAACACAGTCAGTATCTACAGTGTTTGACATCCATGGCAGTCACTTTACACTTGGACAAATTGTTGTGCTTTAATCCCTTACCTCTGCACCATCAACATTCTGAGTCAGGTACTCATCAATTATTTTTGATTTTTTTTTTTTTTTATCATTGATTTTTTGTTTATTTCTGGGTGGGGATCCTGACCTCCCATAGTGGGCAGGGAGGTACATGCTGTGTCTTCTATCCCCCCAACCCGTTTTCCAATTGTTTCCTGTTGTTGTCTTGGAATGAGATTACTTGGTTTTGTCATGGCCCTGGTTGGAGTTCCTTGAGGGAAACAGTCGAATGTATAGTTATAGTTTTGGAAGATGATGTTTTTTCCCTTGTAAATCATCTCTCTGTTATGCATTGTATTATGTTTAGTTTACATATTATATTATATGATTACCCCGTGTGGTCTCCGGGGTCCCTCAACTGAGAGGGAAAAGAATTGAGCCACCGTAAGCTCATGCGTGTCGTAGAAGGCGACTAAAAGAGCCATTCTGGTTTGGTGGTAACCAACGAAAAACCACCCGACTGGTGAGAGAAAAATGGAGAGACACAGTGGCTCCACAGACCCCCACACCCCAGCCCTTTTTATGAGAATGGCTTCATTCACCCATTTTGCTATTTTTCTTGTCCTGGCAATCATCCCCAAACTTTTTCTCCCCCCAAATCCCAAGAACGTAGTAATAAAAGATGTTTTGAGGAATGACGGTTTCAGTTTAAAGAGAGCAAGAGAAGGCGATGGCATAGCACAAATCCCACCCCCTTTTACAATATTTGAGCTATGATTTCCATTCCATACCCCATTTCCCCAATGATTCCAAATTTCCCTTCCTTATCAAAATTGAGTTGCCAGGACAGAGAGAGAGAAAGAACGGAGGAAAACAAGCCTTAACTGTCTTCTATCCCCCAGTATCTCTATACCCTGTACCGTTGAAATAGGTTCAACGAGGAGATATTCCTTTCCAAATCCTGCACAGCAGGCACCTTTCTGCTGAGGGTGCGCAGTTCCGAGAGGACCCCGATAAGGAGGAGCTATTGATCCTGGAGGCTGAGGGGGGTTCACCTTGCGAGGTGTTTCTACCCCAACACTCCTCTTTGGCTTGACGCTTCTCTAAAGACGGGTGGGTAGCCTACCTTGTAGATGGCCCGAGCTACCCAACGCAGAGATGCCAAATCTATTTTTTGGCACTCCCCTCCATTTAGGCAAAGAGATTGGAAGGACTAGATTTAAAACCATATCTAGTTCCTGTCCCCCATGAAATTTCTTTTTAATCATGGTTTGTCATCTCTGAATCAGCAGTCAGTCTTTGTGCAACGCAAAGATTAGGGTCAATCCGAGAGAAAGGCCTGGAGGCGGGACGTCCCCCAACTCCACCCCTCGAGTCCTTTTTTTTTTTTTTTTTTTTTTTTTTTTATTTTTTTTTTTTTTCCCAAGGACCATGGAAGGACAAGAGGAGGCCAGACTTGAGGAGTATAGCTTCGGTGAGTGCCTTACCCCCCAAGTGTGGGACTGAGCCGTGCTAGTGGGCACAATATAGCCGGGTTGAATAAAAATTTATATATATCATGGCCAAAAATATGAAAAACTCTCCCCTTAAAGCCCCACCCCAGACAGGTAAAAAACGAAAGATAACTGCCCCGATGACTCTTGATGACTTACCAGGAATGGCAACCCCAAAATTCTCGCCGTTCCTGGTAATTCAACCGAATGAGGAAAACATCAAACTGAACACTTTGAGTATCTTCACCATCAGCAAGGCACTCAAAGCAAATGGCGCCGGTACACCAAAGGCAGTGAACAGGAACAACTCTGGCACTTTAATGATACAAGTGCAGGGTCGACAAGAGAGTGAGAACCTCTTGAAATGTACCAGATTCTCTGACATCCCAGTCACCGTTGAGGCTCACAGGAGCCTCAATAGGTCAAAAGGTGTCATAAGAAGCAGAGATCTGGTAGGCTGTTCGGAGCAGGAGATGGTTGAGGAACTGGAGGGTGTTGTCGAAGCTCGACGGGTTAGCATCCGCCGCGGCGACGGCACAATCCAGACCAACACCTGGATCCTGACTTTTGACAGCCCGAGACCCCCGTCGAGAATAAGAATTGAATACCTCGACTTGGAGGTTCGGCCTTACGTCCCGAACCCCATGAGATGTTTTAACTGCCACCGGTACGGCCATACGAAAACAAACTGCCGCCGTAAAGCTACATGCCCCCGCTGCGGCAAAGAAGACCACAATGAGGAAAACTGCAAAGTGGACCCTTGTTGTCTGAACTGCCAAGGCAAGCATGCAGCACATTCGAAAGATTGTCCTAAGTGGCAAGAAGAAAAGGCAATCTTGACATACAGAGCCACTTACGGCGGTACGTTTGCTCAGGCAAAGGCAGTGATCTGCCCCCCTCGGCAGGTCGCTGCTTCTGCCAAGAGTTATGCAGAAGTTGCCAGGGCTGCTGGTAATAACCAAAACAGCCATGGCAAAATCGCACAGACTAGAAAAGACAGTCCTCAAAAGAAAAAGCCATCAAGACCTAAAAACAAGGTCGCAAATGTGTCAAAAAATCTTTTTGACACATTGGAGGTTCAAGATGTGGAACCTGCAGCCCCCTCCACATCCACCTCCAAGGCGACCTCCACCCCCCCTCCTTCCCAAACAAAAAAATTCTCCCCCTCATGGGCGTGGATGTTGGACCCACCCCCCATCTCCATTCCCGTGAGCCCTCTCTATCCCCCCAAAAACAAAACTCCACCCCTTCCCAGAATATGGAGCCACCAACACCAGTCGGGGAATCCACAAATCCCCCTGAGGGGCCTCAAAGCCCCAAAAAATTTAAGAACCCAGAGGGACCTAAAAATCCCAAGGGTTCAAAAAAACTCAGCCCTAAAAAAACCGAGAGGCCCTCCACAGGGCCTCCTTCTCCTATGGAAGTCTCTCCTCCTAGGAGAATAAAAGTAAAAGGGTTGAAGGCAGGCATACTGCCTAACCTCCCCACAAAAAATTAGGATACCTAGTCAGACAAGATTAATTTCCTGGAACATCAGAGGGATCAGATCAAATAGAACAGAATTGGACCTCCTCCTCCAGAGGAATCCTGATGTAGTCTGTCTGCAGGAAACAAAATTACCAGCAGACGACTACACAGTAAAAGGATATACGGCCAATCATCTGATTCACTCTGATGGCCAGATAGCGTGTGGGGGAGTTTCGATTCTCACGAAGAAGAGCACCCCCCACCGCTTGATACCAATGAAAACAAATCTACAGGCAATAGCAGTGAGAGTGACATTGCACAGACCAATCACCATCTGCTCTGTGTACATCCCACCAGATCATCGCCTCCAGTCTGCCGAGCTAGAGGGAGTTCTAAACCAACTCCCCCCTCTCTATGTGATAATGGGAGATTTCAATGCTCACAGTCCTCTCTGGGGAAACACAGACACAAACCAGAGGGGAAAGGCAGTGGAGGCTTTCATAATGAAAATGGATGTATACTTGGCAAACGGTCTCGAGGCAACACGGGTAAATATTCACAATCTTACCACGTCTGCCATCGATCTCACTTTCTGTGATCCTACATTAGCTCCAGATCTCTCCTGGACTGTGATCGATGACGATCACGGTTCTGACCATTTTCCAGTCTGCCTCGACATCACCCCGACTTCAAGGGCCCCACAGCCCAAACGTTGGAGTGTACGGCGAGCAGATTGGGAAACTTTCTCACAGGAGTGTCACAGACTCCTTACGACAGAGGTGGACAGCTATGACAAATTCAAAAATATTTTAACAAATATCTGCAGCTCGACAATACCAACAACCTCTGGTAGACCGAGAAAACACAATCCCTGGTTTTCAGAGGAATGTCGAGCGGCCCTACGGGAGAAGAAAAAAGCATACAGAAAAGCGATGAGATTCCCAATCCCTGAAAATTTCGCAACATTTAGGAAACTACGAGCAAAGTGTAGGAAGATCTTCCGAGAAAACAAACGGAGATCCTTCCAAAACTTTGTCTCAAAAATAAATAGCCAGACACCCCTGAATAGGGTGTGGAAGATGTTACGGAAACTGAAGGGATCCGATAGTGATTCACTAAATCACTTGACACGTCCCGATGGATCCGTGGCTGAAACAGAACAAGAAATTGCCAACACTCTGGCCGAGAGGCTGGCGCACAGCTCCTCGTCTGCACACCACACACCACAATTTCTGCGCCATAAACAAAACGCAGAAAACACACCAATAAACTTTACATCTACAAACACTGAAGACTACAACAAACCATTTACACTTGAGGAGTTGGGTGCCTGCCTCCGTGACACAAATGTCACAGCACCGGGTCCTGACAACATCAGTTATGAAATACTCCGACATCTTCCACAAGATAGTCTGGTTGTCCTTTTGAATATCTATAACAAGATATGGACAACACAGACTTTTCCACCTAGTTGGAATCTGGCCACCGTGATTCCAATCCCAAAACCTGGGAAAGACCATTCGGACGCTTCAAACTACCGACCAATCTCCCTCACCAGCTGCCTATGCAAGCTGATGGAGAAAATGGTCAACAAGCGTCTGATGTTCTACTTGGAACACAACAACTCCCTCTCCGACCTCCAATGTGGCTTTCGAAAGAACAGATCAACTGTTGATCACCTTGTTCGACTAGAGAGCTTCATTCGTGAGGCCTTTGCCAAAGGTGAGCACTTGGTAGCAATCTTCTTTGACCTTGAGAAGGCCTTTGACACAACTTGGAAATTCGGAATCCTCAAAGATCTGCACAATCTTGGTCTACGAGGAAACCTTCCAATGTTTGTCAGAGCATTTTTAAACAACAGATCCTTTCAGGTCAAAGCAGGATCCACCTTTTCTGATCCATTTGATCAGGAAGAGGGAGTTCCACAGGGTAGCATTCTGTCTCCCATTCTGTTTGAGATTAAAATAAACTCAATAGTGAATGCAATGAGACAGAATGTTGACTGTTCCTTATATGTTGATGACTTTCTTGTATGCTATCGAAGTAAATCGAGTATGGACACCATTGAGAGACAGTTACAACTCCAACTAAACAAACTGTCGGAGTGGGCAAATCTCAATGGTTTCTCCTTCTCCCCATCAAAAACAGTAGCTGTCCACTTCTGCCGAAAACGCACCTGCATTAGACAGCCTGACCTTTATCTCAACAATTCCAGAATTGAGGTAAAGGACGAAGCCCGATTCCTGGGTTTGATCTTTGATAGGAAACTAAATTTCCTCGCCCATATCAAAGATCTCAGACTGCGATGCATGAAAGCAATGAGAATAATGAGAGTTCTGTCGAGCATGGAATGGGGTTCGGACACAAACTCTTCTAAAGATATACCGAACCCTTATTCGATCAAAACTGGACTACGCATCTTTTGTATACGGCTCTGCAAAACCATCCTACTTAGGCATGCTGGACCCAATTCATCATCAGGGACTGCGCTTGGCACTCGGGGCTTTCCGCACTTCTCCAGTGGCAAGCCTTTATGCTGAGGCAGATGAGCCACCTCTCCATCTCAGGAGGAAAAAACTGGCTCTCCAGTATGTTACTAAGGTCACATCGCTGCACGACAACCCAGCACACAAACATGTACACTACACGGATAGGACACTAGAAGAAAAATTTCGCAAGCACCCAAAAATGACACCACCATTAGGTTGCAGAATAAAAAAAGACATCGCAGACATGAACATCAGTCTAGATAGGATACATCCATACGTCCAGGCAAAGACACCACCATGGTCCATACATAGACCAAACATAAATTTGGACCTAACAAAACTGGAAAAATCACAAACAGACCCACATATTTACAAACAGACACTAAAAGCAATATTACAAACATACAAAAACCATACTCACATATTTACGGATGGTTCAAAGAGCGCAGATGCAGTAGGATGTGCCTATCACTCATCGGAAGGCACAGGATCACTTCGCCTGGATAGAAATGTTTCGATCTTTACAGCGGAATCGAGAGCAATCCTAAATGCTCTCCGTTTGGCTGAGAGATCGAATAAAAATAAATTCTTGATCTTGTCTGACTCGCTGTCCGTACTTAAGGGGATCTCAAATTTTTATTGCACCGATCCAAGACTCATAAGTATCTTGGAAGGTGCAAATAAATTATTTATTAAGAAAAAGAAAGTTAGTTTTCTCTGGGTACCTAGTCATGTGGGTATCCAGGGGAACGAAGAAGCGGATCGACTGGCAAAAGAGGCGGTGAGCCAAGAATTACAAGAGGGCAGTAAAATCCCACACGCGGATTTAAAGATCAATATAAAAAAACATGTCCGAAAGGAATGGGAACGATCCTGGAGTCGAGATGTACATAACAAATTAAAACAAATTAAAAGTGACCTCGGCCCCTGACCCAACTCGGGGCTAAAAAGAAGAGACGAGGTAAAAATAACTCGACTCCGGATCGGACATACTGCCCTCACTCACCGTTTCCTTCTGGAGAGGGATGAAAAACCCCTCTGCAGAAGATGTAACTGTGACCTGACAGTTCAACACATTTTAATTGAATGTACAGAATTAGAACAGATAAGGTCACAACATTATGATAACAGAGACTTGAAGTCTCTGTTCCAGTCGGTCGATCCGCTTACAATTTTAAAGTATCTGCAGGAATGTGAACTCCTGCAGAAATTGTAAATAGATATTTTTACTTAACAAACATGTAACTATTATGATTTTATAAAGATTTTATTACAACAGTACACGTTTTGATCAGCTGTGGCCCCTCGGGGCCGATAAAAGATTGATGAAAGACAGAAACGGGCGCTTAAATGACCTAAATAGTGTCGAAAGCGCCGTTAAACACCTAAAAACAAACATATATGATTGGCAAACATTTGAGTGTATTCCTCTTAGTTGGGACCTGTGCTTGTGTCTGGATGAGACTTTTAGGTGATCTCAAACTAAGTACTTTGATAGTGGGCTCATGGAATCTACATCTGTTCCCTATTTGAACCAATTCCCCTTTGTCTCACCTTTTCTTTTGTGCTTTAATTATAATTCTAGAACTTTTTACTATCCCAATTTCTTCCTTTTTACTGGCGTTGATATGACCTTAATGTGTTGCAAGCGCCGTAAAATGCTTAAAAACAAAAACAAACATTTTTTGTTTGTTTTTTGTGTGTGTACTGAATGGAAATTTAAAAAAAAACTATTAAAAAAAAAAATTAATATCTAAATTTTGCTTTAAGATGATTTCCGGAAGTGAATAAATGTAGTGCATATGTACCTTGAAATATTTTGATCATGTGCTTGAATGAATGAATACATTATTTATTGTCGGTAAAAATATGTATTATACATACATCTTTTATACATAACAACAACTAGTAACAATGACAACAAAATATAAAAATAATTTGAAAAAAAAAATAATGATGTATATTTTCTTAATAAAATCTGATTTAAAATCAGTAAGACCTTTAGGCTTTTCACCGACATAAAAATAATTTTAAAAATAAAATACTTTGCACATAAATGAAATACTGTATATTATGCATAAAAATTGACAGGTCTCCCCCGTTTCATTAAATATGAATATCAAATATACTTAGAGGAACCGAAAACATCTGAACCAGTCTGAGAAGCTGCCATCTTTGTCATAAGAGACTCTCAAACCTATTCAAGTCTGTCTCCGTTCTCTGCTTTATCTTGCCTATGCACCATCAACACTCCTGGTCAGGTGCTCTTCAGTTTAGTTTTTTTTGGTGTGTGTTGAATGATGGGATTTAAAAAATAAAAACCATTTTTTAAAAAGGCAAACCGTAAGATGTGCTCTTTGTTTTTTTTGTTTTTTATTTTGTTTTTTTTTTTGTGTCATATGCTCAATGTCAACCCTCAGTTGGTATTTTATATTTTGGTAATTAACATGAGGAAAAATATTTGTTACTGTTGTTTACATTCTAAGTAAAAAATATTGGCTTAAAGTATTTTAGGGCCATGATATCAACAAACATCATGCTAATTTCAGTGGTGCAACATTGATTAAGCTATGTAAATAGTGTAGTGGTATTGCATCATTCAGTCGAAGAGTTATAGCTCGAAAAGGTTCTACTTTCACTTTCTCTCACCATAGTCGGGTTTAAAAATCTATATGCAATCATTGCCTGGGAATAATGAATTTAAATAAAAATATGTTTTACAAGAGCAATGGCTTTTCATCCATTTAACTTAAAGTTGTTAAACTAGTTACTGTACAGATTAAACAAAAGTTTGCCTTATTTGTGGATGTTTATGTTAAATCATGTTTTTTAATCATATTTCATCACATGAAATGAAGACGATTTTTATTGATGCAATAAATTCATGATCTAAGTTAAATGAATCCAGCTTTAATAATTTTTTTTTTAAATTCTTGTATCCCAGAGAGTGATCACATAGTTAAAGAATGGCAATGGTTGTTGACCTACTCCTGCGCTATCAAGTCAGCCTATGCCCTTTGCAAATGTCAACCCATCCCACCATCATTCAAGCTATTGATAAGAGATGAAGTTGAACCCAGTGTCAAAAATATCGTTTATGTAAGAAAGATTGAATCTTACTCATTTTTTAATAGATTGTTTAATTTTAGAAAAAGGTTTTTTTTCATCCGAAGACATGTTAATAATAAATGAGAAGAATTAATCTTATTCTTTTTTGTTCTTTTTTTTTTTTAAATCATTTTTCTCATCGAATGAAAAAAATTTGTTAAATTCTTTACTCTGTTATTCCTTGGTATCAGAATACCCCTCTTTTGTTTTTGAAAAAAAAAAGGATTTATTAATCTCATCTGCTCTCTTTTGTTTTTGTTTTCCTGATGTTAGGACAACAAGAAGTGGGATTTGGTGATGGATGGCCAAGTGATGTCATGGGCCACCCAACACCCTGAGGACTGGCAGACAGGCGGAAAGTTAGTATTCGAGAATAAAGCAATTTCTCTTTATTATAACAGCAAACTCTCTTTTTCATGTGAGAAGAAGATTGTCTCTTCTAATCTAATACATTTTAGTAATTGTATTAACCATATCATGCACAAATTGCATCTGGACACTTTGTCAAACAGTACTAAACTGTACGTATTATGGACAAACTGATTTTGAAGTTCTCAATTCAGAGTAAAAAAAAAAAGTTAATGATACTGTAACCTAATCAATGGTTGTTTTAAGTTGATGAGTAATATTAGAATTAGTAGGTTAAAATTAATTAAGGGGGGGGGGGGGGGGGGGGGGGAGTGACAATAAAAATTATGAATTTTGACTCAGTTTGCTAAAATTAGATTTTGGTGGGATGTTGTCATGTGACTATTTGTCTGCATAAAAAATTGTATGAGAATTTCATCTTCAGTTTTTTTTGACTCAAAATAACGCATTTTGTGACCCATAGTATGGTTAAATCCTGCCCATTTTTAGTTTCAGTGGACTGATTTTATGAAAGAATATCAAATAGTCTTTACATTTAAGTAAAGGCAAAAACATATCAATGCAAAGTAAAAACTCTCCTCTATCTTCAACAACCAATCACTTTGTTCTTAATTATGTCATGTTGTCACAATCCAATCAGAGAGCGAGAGGGGAGTTTTTTCCTTAAACTCGTTTACTTTGACTTTTAAATGCGTTTTTCTCAAAACTGCAATTTCCGTCACTAAAAACCTATCTCCTCCCTCAGTTTTCAACCAATTTTCTTCAAACTTTCTACAAATGAGTGTCATACAAATACGCAGGTCCTCTAGGAGCCGGATTTAAAAAAAAAAAATTAATTTATGAGTAATTTGAAATTATGTAACTTTTTTCAAGGGGAATAATCAAGTAATAACTTTGAGCTTAATTTTTAAAGTTTATTATTAAAAAATTAAAAATCGGGCTTCTAGAGCCTCTTTATTTTCCTTTTTTCTACCTCTGGACAAAATATTATGGCAATCGGTTGATAAACAAAAAAGCCTTTGACTTTTTAAGATTTGTTGTTTATTATCCAATATGGCGTCGTTTCCATAGCAACAGGCAACTTTTTTCTAAAAAAATTATATGCAATCATCCTTCCCAAACAAATACATTATGACTGTGCATAGAAGTTTAGGATATTTCATTAAATTAAAAAAATGACCCTTTAGTGTCACTCCCCCCCCTTAATTATTAAAGGACTTATGTATTGGGGGTCCCCAATAGCACTCGCTTCACAATCAAAGGGACCAAGATCGATCCTGGGTGCAGTCGAGATTTTTTTCGGACTACCCTGTACAGCCAGCAGTGATTGGGTAGCTGGGTCTGTTAAATCAAATAGAAATGTACTTTGCGATATACAAGCATCCTATCCAAAGGGTAACAAGCAACTGCCATTGTCCGTTTATTCAGGCTATAGAAACCGGGATAAACTCCTTGGGCCTAATGGCTGTGAACGACCACTACTTTTATTTTGGCCATATATTTATAAACTAAGTTTGAGAAAACAGGAAGTTATATTGGGTCTGGGTATGGTGAGACAAGATAAGATAAATGACAATTTGTCCCTACTTTTTAAAAAATATGCTGAACTAGAGTTTTGACGTTTTGGAAACGCAAGTTTTTAAATTAATTTGTGCATTTTACAAGATAATGAGTGTGTTCAAATTCCAGGTGCCAGTCATTTATGTGGGGTAGTGGACGCCATGGTCAGATCTGTGAGGGAGGGAGAGTGGCTTTGTTTCCGGTCAAGGTGCCCTCATTGTGTAATGCCCAGCAGGTAAATTTTTCTTTTTAAATAGTAGGATCTCATGATTGGTTTATTGCTGTCATGGGAAAATTGATCAACTAAGAAGAACATGATCTTTTCAATTAAAGTGTTTTTACTGTCATTATTTTTTTAGTGTGTGATCAAAAGTGCAGGGGAAAGAAATAAGTTGTTTTATAATCATTTAGAATAAAATATTTTCCAATGCTACACTTATTCTATATTGATTAAAAGAAGTATTTTTATAATTTTATATTCTTATGTAATTTTTTGTTTTCGGTTTTGTTTCTCAGTTTTATTGGGATTTTTAAAATTTGTTTTTGTTTTTTAAATGAATTATCTTTAAAATCTCAGAGTCAAATTTGACCAGTTTGACAAGACTTTAAGATACTAAATATCAATTTTAAAATCAAATATTACTTTATCATTTATCAGGTCGTGTGTGGCCAGAATTGTACCTTCATTATCTTAACAAATGGATCTCTTTTGTCCTGTGGTGAGGGCAGCTATGGCAGGCTAGGTCAAGGAAATTCTGATGATATTTACACTCCTACAGCCATCTCAGCTCTTCAAGGTAACGTGAATTTTTCTATCAATATCAATGAAAATGCTATATTTTATTCTTTTTTTCTCTCTGCTGTTTCTGATAAGCTTCTATAGCAGCGTGGTTCATATGGCTCGATGTGATTAATTCTTTGTTAATTTACAAAAATGGTATAATTTAATAATGCTGAAAACTTATATAGCGCTATAACTCCGAGTCACCCGACTCTAAGCGATTAAATTACAAATACTTTGGCTGACAAATACTCTTTCACACACACACACACACACAAATAGAAACCGGACAGACCTATCTTGCTTCTCATAACATCTACTAAAGACGAAACATATGTTTTAAGCAAACGTTTAAAGGGTCCGAAATGAGAAAAGGATCTCATTCCAGCATTTTTCCGTATTCGAGGGACAACTAGTTTGGTGGAGTCACTGGCAGAGATTTAAAAGGGCTGATTCCTGTCAAAATGAAACACCAGCCATGACATTTTCTTCCCAAACTTTAAAAATGCTGAGCTGAATTTTTTTCCTTTTAAAGGAAAAGATAACAATGTCATTGTGATTAAAATAAAGTTTTCTCTTATCATTGGAGGATGTTGCAAGTTTCTTCGGGAATTCTTCGGGATTTTTTTATAAAAGAAAAAAAGAAAAGGAGAGAAAATGTTATTTGATCAAAGTGTATTTTGTTCTTAATGGAAACTAATATAATTTATGTTGTCAAAATTGTGATATTTATAGGAGAATTGTTCAGCTGAAATGTGATTCACCTCCTCCTCTCCCTTCCTTTGCCTCTAGCCATTATGTCATGGTGAAACTGATGATGGAAATTGATTGAGCTGTTGATTTGCTTTGAGTGTGTGTGTGTGTGTGTGTGTGTGTGTGTGTGTGTGTGTGTGTGTGTCAGGGCTGAGAATCTTCCGCCTAAATGGTGGTTTATCTCCGCCCATCACCATCACTATTCCGCCTTTTAAAAAGACTCACCACAACCACTACATCAACATCCCTACTACAACCACCACCACATCATCATCCCTACCACCATCACCACTACAGCTACAACCACTACTACTACAACTACCATCACATCATCATCCCTACCACCACGACTACAACAACCACCACCACATCATCATTCCTACTACCAATACAACTACATCCTACACCATCCCAACTATCACTACTACAACCACCTCACATCATCCCTACAGCTATTACAATCACCACCACACCATCATTCCCAACACCTCTACAGCTACAACCACCATCATATCATCATCCTTATCACGACCCTACTACAACCACCATCACATCATCATCCCTACCGCCATCTTTTCTTACTACTACTACAATATGTTGTAATTACACTTTCAACTTTTGAAATTCCTCCAAGTGGTGTCAGAAATTATTGCGAGACACATTTTTGATTACATCTCAGTAAATTTTTAATGATATTCAAATTTATACGTTATCTTCCCATAGATAGGTCTTGAACTCCATTTTTGTGACCAGTCATTCTCACCCCTGAACCATCATGACATCATCACCATCCCTACCACAACTACCACCACTACGACAGCAACTATCACATCATCATAAATAATACCATCTCCACAACCACATCACCACTGCCCTCATTGTAATCAGTACCACCTCTAGTGCAAGCACCACTATCACATCATCTTCCTGGTGGGATCTTTTGACGCACGGATCAGAGTTGCTTTCTGCCTTTGTCTTGGCTTGATCCTATTTTCTGGCCGGATTCATTGGCAGGGAGGGAAACAATTAAATGTATAGTCGTTTTTGGGAGATGATATGTTTGTCCTCGTATATCATCTCTCTTTTGTGTGACGTTAGATTTGTTGTTCTAAATTTTGTATTTCTCTCACAAGGATTCTGTGCTTGTGTCTTGGTGAGACTTTTAGGTGACCTCAAACTAACTACATTGACAGTTTGATCTTGGAGTCTGTGAGCCCTATTTGAACCAGTCACTTTTTCTCCGGTGCTTTTGATCTTACTTAAACAGGGCTGAGAATCTTCTGCCTAAAGGCAGATTTCCGCCTAAACGGTGTTTTATCTCCGCCCATCACCATCACAATTCCGCCTTTTAAAAAGACTCACCACAACCACTACATCAACATCCCTATCACCATTACTACTACAACCACCACCACATCATCATCTCTACCACCACCACCATCACTACTACAACTACCACCACATCATCATTCCTATCACCATTAATACTACAACCACCCGCATCATCATCTGTACCACCACCACCACCATCCCTACGACAACTACCACCACATCATCATCCCAACCACCACTACTACAACAACCACCACCACATCATCATCCCTACCACCACTACCACTATCTACAACCACCACCACATCATCATCCCTACCATCACCACCAGTACAGCTACAACCACTACTACTACAACTACCATCACATCATCATCCCTCAGTGATGATAATCTTCTGCGGAATACCGCGATTTTAGGATTTTTCTGAAATTTTCAGCTGTTTTTGCCGTGTCAAACATTTTCGGCGAAGAGGTAGTTTAGCTGAAAAATCACCAATATGTCTTTTGTCATTTTTTGACACCTCTGCTCAGCTGCATGATTTTTGATGACATTCCCATGCCATGACATTAGTATAGACACATTGGCGCCAAATGTGAATAGTGATACAATACCCGTGACGGCCTTGGATGAAAAGATGATCAAAAGGGAAGGGGATGGAGCAAATGGGTGTCAATATTTTTGTACCATTTTGTTTGTTTGTTTGTTCTGAATTCAATTCAATTCATTACAACTTATCTCTAATTACCAATTAAAACAAAAATCAGAGTGGTCTTCTCTCTCTCTCTCTCTCTCTCTCTCTCCTTCTCTCTCTCTCCTCTCTCTCTCTCTCTCTCTCTCTCTCTCTCTCTCTCTCTCTCTCTCCCTCTCTCTCTCTCTCTCTCTCTCTCCTCTCTCTCTCTCTCTCTCTCTCTCTCTCTCTCTCTCTCTCTCTCTCTCTCTCTCTCTTCTCTCTCTCTCTCTCTCCTCTCTCTCTCTCCTCTCTCTCTCTCTCTCTCCTCTCTCTCTCTCTCTCTCTCTCTCTCTCTCTCTCTCTCTCCTCTTCTCCTCCTCTCTCTTCTCTCTCTCTCTCTCTCTCTCTCTCTCTCTCTCTCTCTCTCTCTCTCTCTCTCTCTCTCTCTCTCTCTCTCTCTCTCTCTCTCTCTCTCTCTCTCTCTCTCTCTCTCTCTCTCTCTCTCTCTCTCTCCCTCTCTCTCTCTCTCTCTCTCTCTCTCTCTTCTCTCTCTCTCTCTCTCTCTCTCTCTCCTCTCTCTCCTCTCCCTCTCTCTCTCTCTCTCTCCTCTCTCTCTCTCTCTATTTCTCTCTCTCTCTCTCTCTCTCTCTCTCTCTCTCTCTCTCTCTCTCTCTCTCTTTATTTAAATTCGCTCATTTGATGGAATATGTTTTACAATTGATTAAAGATTCTTATTCATAAGCTGCATAACCACAAGGTTGCAGTAATACACACACACTAGCCGTGTTTATAGTATTAAAAAATACCTCCTTTTGGCCAAAAGTTTATTATAATCTCTTGATATAGTGGGAAGGATTATAGGGCTCTAAAATGTTTAATTGGAAATGACAATTTTAAAAATTTTATTTACAAAAAGTCAGTTTATATCTTGTGATCAGAATAGACGTGCTTTAGAAGTTAGAAATATATTACGTAATATTAAGTAACAATGAACAGCTATGTTATTTTTGCATTATATTTGGGCTTGACAGACGGGTCGATAGATTTTCCTCCTTTTTTACAAATTGTCATTATCATCACTGATCCCTACCACCATTACTACAACAACCACCACCACATCATCATTCCCACTACCCATACAACTACATCCTCCACCACCACATCATCCCAACTATCACTACTACTACTACCACCACATTATCCCTACCACAACTATTACAACCACCACCACACGATCATTCCCAACACCTCTACAACTACAACCACCATATCATCATCCTTATCACGACCCTACTACAACCACCACTACATCATCATCCCTACTGCTACCTTTTTTAACTGCAACTACAATATGTTGTAATTACACTTTCAACTTTTGAAATTCCTCCAAGTGGTGTCAGAAATTATTGCGAGACACATTTTTGATTACATCTCAGTAAATTTTTAATGATATTCAAATTTATACGTTATCTTCCCATAGATAGGTCTTGAACTACAT
>NC_088361.1:60706622-60754122 GCF_034508935.2 Berghia stephanieae | reverse complement strand
TTAGGATGATTATAGATCTCAATAGATTATATTTTGTTTGCAGAAATTCCTGTTTAAGCATTGAAATTGTTCGGAATTGTTTCTGAAATTTACTTGAGCCAAATTTTAAGTTGGCGTCTCTGGTCAACTTGAAACAATGGGATGTGGGCATTAGTGAATCTGTGAATACGGGAGATATATGTGGCGACTACCACTAATACTACAACCATCATCACATCATCATCCTTACCACAACTACTACAACCACCAATACATCATTATCCCTATCACTACCATTACTACAACCACCATGTTATAATTATACTTTCAGTTTTTGAAATTCTTCCGAGTGATGTCAGAAATTGCTGGGAGACACATTTTGGATTGCATCACAATAAATTTTAAGGAAATTTAAATTTATAGGTTATTTTTTGCATGGATGGTTCTTGATCTAATCGCTGAAAAATTTCCTCCTTTTAGTGACCAGTCATTCTCACCCCTGGTGTGTGTGTGTGTGTGTGTGTGTGTGTGTGTGTGTATGTATTTATCTATATAAAGAAGTTAGATTTGCTCTCTTTGATAAAAGGATATTAATTTTTCAAAACTTTCGTCGTACAGATTTGAAATTCTCAGTTTAGCATAACATATCGTGATGAGGGTTGCTTAAGTCAAAGGCCTTTAATAACCCTGTGAAAAAGAAAAAAAAAGAAAGGTTCATGTCAAAAATTCCCAGATATGATCATAACAATGATCATCATTTACATCATAGGCAATCAAAAATATATCAATTAAAAACTTATTCATCAAATTCATGTTTTTAGTTATGGAGCTCCCTGTGGATTGCACTTTTGCAATTATTCATACTTTTTGGAGTCTTTGGTTATACATTTCAAACTGCTCCATGTATTGACTGTCTTTACAATAATAAAGATTTGCCAAATAATGGTAGAAGAATGTGTTATAAATAGTATGTATTTGTCTCCATGGGTAAATTTTACATGGGGGTATTAAAATTATTTTTTTAAAAAGAGGCAACCCCAATAGCTCAGTTGGTAGAGTATTCACTTCACACGCAAAGGGACCGTGATCGATCCTGGTTACAGTTGAATGTTCTTTTGACCCCACGGTCCATACAGCAGTGATTGGGTAGTTGGGTCTATTAGATCAGGCAGAGAGTACTTTGCGATAGACTAGCATCCTATCCAAAGGATAGCAAGCAATTGCTATTGTACATTTCACGCTATAGAAACCGGAATAAACTCTGGATCCATGGGCCTATTGGCTCTGAAGGACTACTTAAAAAGTGTAATGTGGTCAATTTTATTAAAACTTTGGACAATTTTGTTCCTGGGTGGGGATCCTGACCTCCCATAGTGGGCAGGGAGGTACATGCTGTGTCTTCTATTCCCCCCATACCCGTTTCCCAATTGTTTCCTGTCATTGTCTTGGAATGAGATTACTTAGTTTTGTCCTGATCCTTGCCGGAGCTCCTTGGCTGGGAGGGAAACAGTCGAATGTATAGTAATAGTTTTGGGAGATGATATTTTTTTCCTTGTAAATCATCTCTCTATTATGCATTGTATTATGTTGAGTTTACATATTATATTAAATGATTGGTAAACATTTGAGTGTATTCCTCTTAGATGGGACCTGTGCTTGTGTCTGGATGAGACTTTTAGGTGATCTCAAACTAAGTGCATTGGTGGTCTGCTCTTGGAATCTACATCTGATCCCTATTTGTTCCCAGTTCCCCTATGTCTTACTTTTTCTTGGGTGCTTTTATTGTAATTCTATAACTTTTTACTATCCCATTTTCTTCCTTTTTACTGGCGCTGATATAACCTTAATGTGTTGCAAGCGCCGTAAAACCCTTAAAAACAAAAACAACAAAACAACAATTTTGTTCACGCTTAACATAAAACCAGATCAAGATGATGCGTGACAGTGAGACGGTAAGGAGTTGATGAATGAGTTTTGTTGTAGACACATGTAGTTTTGAGTTTTTCATAACATTTCATCCCAGGTTTCATCATAGTCCAAGTGTCTAGCTCAGCTGGATCTGATGGCCACAGCATGGCTCTGACAGAGAGTGGGGAGGTATTCAGTTGGGGTGATGGTGACTATGGCAAGCTTGGCCACAACAACAGTGAGAGGCAAAAACGGCCAAAGCAGATAGAGGCCCTGCACGGGGAGGAGGTTACTCAGGTAAACACATTTGTATTGTTGTTTGTTTTTTCTTTGCACTTTGTTTTTTGTTTTGTTTTGCTAGTTTTTTTGGGTTTGTTTTTACTGTTTGTTTGTTTCTCTCTTTCTCTCTCTCTCTCTTTCTCTCTTTCTCTCTCTCTCTCTTTCTCTCTCTCTCTTTCTCTCTCTCTTTCTCTCTCTCTCTCTCTCTTTCTCTCTCTCTTTCTCTCTCTTTCTCTCTCTTTCTCTCTCTTCTCTCTCTCTCTCTTCTCTCTCCTCTCTCCTCTCTCCTCTCTCCTCTCTCTCTCTCTCTCTCTCTCTCTCTCTCTCTCTCGCCCCCCCCCTCTCTCTCTCTTTCGCGGGTGGTTGGATGGGAGCATCACCCTTGAATCATATACCTATGATGTTCGCATGGGTGTACGATCCGATAGTGATGTCGTTTCTTCTTCTCTTTACTAGCCTATCCTGCTTCTTTGGTTTGTGATTGTATTTTTGACAGGGGATATTTTTTTTTCTGTAAATCTTCTGCCTGTTTGTTCTTGGTTATTTATAATTTAGCTTATGATATCTTTAGGTTATGATTTTGATTTACATTTGTACTATTCTTGTTAGATTGCTTGTTTTTTTGTTTCAGCGGTCTCTCATATAACCTCAATTGTGTTGGAAGAGACCTAAAGCAACAAACAAACAAAAAATCTCTCTCTCTTTTTTTTTTTTGGTCAAAGAAGTAGTGCATGACTTAATCTTAATTGTCAGATATAACAGAGAGACACATGTTAAAAACAATTCCTTAACAATACTCCCTCACCTGGGACACCAGACATTTTTTTTACATACTATCCATTTACACAAACTTCTTCCTCTTCTTCCATTAAGGCCAATGTTTCAGGCTGAAGTGAAGATTGTATGGCTGATTTTTCAGTAACGGGTTTTAGAAGGAAGCAGGGAGCCTGGGTGGGGTTCCTACCTCCCATAGTGGGCAGGGAGGTACTTGCTGTGTCTTCTATCCCCCTGTACCTGTTTTCCAACATGCTTTCAGTCTTTGTCTTGGAATGAGATTACTTGGTTTTGTCCTGGCCCTGGCTAGAGTCCTAGCTGGAAGGGAAACAGTCAAATGCATAGTTATTGTTTTGGGAGATGATATTTTTTTTCCTAGTAAATCATCTCTGTTATTTATTATTAAATGTGTTATTTTGAATGTATATAATAACACAAGCATTTGAGTGTATTCCTCTTTCTTGGATCTTGTGCTTGTATCGGGATGAGACTTATAGGTGATCTCAAACTAAGTACATTGGTGGTGTGCTCTTGGAATCTACATCTGATCCCTATTTGTTCCCATTTCCCTTTGTCTTACTTTCTCTTGGGTGCTTTAATTGTAATTCTAGAACTTTTTACTATCCCATTTTCTTCCTTTTTACTGGCGCTGATATAACCTAAATGTGTTGCAAGCGCCATAAAACCCTTAAAAACAAACAAACAAACAAGCAGGGAGCGATTTTTAAAAAGTCATCAGTCAAAAGGCCACCTCATAATGTTTTTATTTTCATCAATGTCACCAATAATAAATGACGACTTCCTGATAATAATAAGAAAATAGAAAAAAAAACAAACTCCCTTTATTTATCCCTTGGGGAAAGTTGTAGGGTCTTTCTAAAATGACCGTGTTGTCAGTTGCATCGCAGCTTGGCAAAGTGAGGTATTGTGCCTAAATTTCTTGCTCAAGAGAGAAAAAAACCCCAACAAACTGAGATGCTGACAGTGGGGCTTGAACCGGGATCTCTGAATATAAGTGCAATGCCTTATCCACTTACCCATTTCACCCCATAAAAGACTCAACTTTGTTTGAATTTTCTTTTGTTGTGACAATTCTAAAAAGTATAACTGTTATTGGAGGCAACAATATCACTAATGTCAACAATTAGAATAGCTACGTACTTCAAATATTCATTTGAACCTATCAACTTTTTTTTTTAAACAGTATTTACTGTTGATTATGATAGAGCATTTGACTCACACACTCTATTTTTCAGGCCCACTCAGCAGTAATAGGGGGAGGGGAGGGGGGTAGCTGAGTCTTTCAATTTATTGGAAAGCAATCCTATTCCATTCAATGGAAGGAATTGAAATAGACTTTAGACCTAAGTTTCATGATTTGAAGGATTTTTAATCTATTGGTTAAGTGGATTGCTGCTTGATTGGGTTTTGGTGAAAGAGTGTTATGCTTTTGGGAAAAGAATATCAATTTTTATGTCACATCGGTGAAAAATCAGCATTTGGTCAAAGAAACGCCATAGAATGTAATCTTAGAGCATGGTAGTGAACATTTGATGAACAATAAATGGTATATATTTATCAAGTTTGTTGCTTTCCATTGTACACATTACTTTTTGAACCATTTAATGTAGCTTAAAGCACATTCATTATTCATGACCCACCATTGTATATGGGCGTTTTTCAAATTTTTGTCCAATGAGGAGGGGGAATATGAGTTTCAATCAAATTGGATCAAATCTTGTGACCGCTTATGTTGATTACTCCTCAATCATTTCCTATAATGTTGGAGCTTAATCTTCTCCTGGCTTCATATGCTGGCAGGTTAAAGCTCGAATCCCATTACATTGACTCACTCCTGTAACGTTAATTCAAAGCTGCATAGTTCGCATTTTAAAATTATGTTGCAGACAGTTTTCTCCTGTGGCCTTCTTCAGCATATATTCATTCTCTACAAATGGTTTAATGACGGATGTGTGCCTATTTTTTTTAGCTTTGAGAGAGATTTGTTGCAAAATCCTGAAAATTTGGGCAAATTAAATATTTTAATTTCTCATAATTTTTTAAAGCGATAATGTTTTATATGCATTAGAAGCTATTTGAGAGAGATTAGTAAAGACATAAATTGAGCAAAATGTAAAAACAAGATGGGACTGTCCAAATAGACATAAATATCATTTTTGTAGGTTACAGGAGTGAGTTGACCATTACAGGAGTGAGTCGTATCGTTATAGGAGTGAGTTACTAAATAAAGAAGGTCTATTTCACTTGGCACACATATTGAGTTGTATTCACTGCTCATAAGAATCACAAAAGTGAACTGTAAAGGTGATCCAACGTATCTAAATCGATAATAAAGAGGACAGGAATTATTTTTAAGTTTCCAGTTGATCGTCAAAATTGTAATTAGATTGGGCCTTGTAACCTTTACTTTGAGTACAGAAAAGGTTTTCTCTCACAAACGAGAGTCACCACAGACTGTGTTGTAACTGTTATAAATGCCAAAAGTCACCAATTTGTTGATTATGAATTAATGTCTGCTGTATTTTTTAGAGTTAAAAGAGGTGATTATTACGCCGCGGGAGGACTTTTGATAGGCACTTAAATTGTTTATCATTATGGAACGCTATGAATACAAAGGCTGACAAAGTTCTTATTTGTGTAATGATGCCATAAGGCATTTTTATTGTCAGAACTTAACCAAAATAGAAACAAATATGCGTTAGATAAATCTATAACCATGAATACATGGAGTAACACTGACCCCAAACGAATCAGGAATCAGGATTTCCGACCAGATTTTATGAATCTCTCTTTCTCTCTCCCTCTTTATTTCTTAATCGCTCTCACTATTTCTCTTGCTCTCTCTCTATCTCTCTCTCTCTCTCTCTCTCTCTCTCTCTCTCTCTCTCTCTCTCTCTCTCTCTTTCTTTATTTATTTATCTCTCTCTCTCTCTTTCTTTATTTATTTATCTATCTCTCTCTCTCTCTCTTTATTTATTTATCTATCTCTCTCTCTCTCTCTCTCTCTCTCTCTCTCTCTCTCTCTCTCTCTTTTTCTCTCCTGCTCTTTCTATAATATTAGATCCACTTTTCTCCCCCACACCCATCTCTCTCTCTCTTACTCTTAAATATTTATTTGATATTCTACTGCTTTCCTCTTTATACGCACTCAATATTCCCTAAAACCACTTTTTATCAATCGACCAAAACAAAACAAAAGTATTTTGCTACGTCAACTGCAACTACAACAGCTTATTCAACAAAATTAACTTTTACTTATTAAAATGGAATAAAAGGCACAACATGATTGGGTTGCCAAAACCTAGATTTAATTCTTCAATAGCCAGTTAAAGTTTGAGATCGAGCAGGTGTTTAAATCTTTTTTTCTGGTTTTATTTACATGAATGGTATCTCCTCCATGCCTTCTTTAGTATCCAGTGGTTTATGCACGAAGATAGAGATACAACAGAACCATCTCTCTAATTTATTGTTGAGATATCTTCTCTTCCCACTTAAATGTTCACTCTATATTGCAAAGGGTTAAAAAATACAATATTAATAAAGTAGGAAAGAAACTAAAGACGTAATTTACTTTAAAACATGTTAAGTCTCCATCTCATCTCACTCCTGTAACAGTGGACTCACTCCTGTAACACAGCTCGCCGTTACAGGAGTGAGTGTTACAGGAATGATAATCTGAAGATTATATGTTACTTGACACTACAGGAATTGTAATAAATCAATTATTTTGACTTAGCAAGCACTAGAATCTACTGATTAAAGGATGATTAAAAGGATTCTGAAAATTCTCAAAATTTGAATGAGAAAAAGCCCGTTACAGGAGTGAGGGTCATGGTAAATACTCATCATTTTGATATAAATTCAAGCTGGTAGATGAAAAATAGGTAGCTGCATATTATTGTTTTGCTTTCAGCATGTGAGGGGAGGAATGTCTTGGTATATTTATGTTGCCAGTTGAATGAATATATTTTATGGAAGAAAAACTAGGCGAAATTGATTGTCATTACAGGAGTGAGTCAAATGTCACCGACAAAGATTGATTCCCAAAACTGACATCAAAATGACCTTTTTTAAAGATTAGAACTTAATAGATATGACTTAATATGGTATTTCTTTAAAATGAAGCAGGAATAGGAGGAAAATAAATATTGCTGCTTGATTCAACAAAACTTTTAAAAAGAGCAGGCCAAGGAATTAAGAGAGGAGCTGAAGAGAAGACGAGAAGCAGGGGAAGATGTGGTCATTTATAGGAAAAAGGTCATCTTTAGGGAAAAGTTTAGAGAACAAGTAAGAAAGAGAGACGGCGATGTTGGAGGAAATGACTGGGACTGGGACGAGGAATGACTATATGGGAAGCGTGTCAGTCCAATTGCCCAAAATGTTTCTGAGCAAGGATTCGAACACAACAAGAAAATTCAAGAAAGAGAAGTACTGGTAAATGATAAGTAGGGGCAGGAAGTGAATATGAAAAAAACTCTGAAGTTCATGTACACGAACACAGACAATGTGATGAATAAGAGAGAGGAGCTAAAGGCTATGGCAGAAGAAGAAGAAGATGCAGATGTGATAGCAATAACAGAAGCTAAGCCAAAGAATGCAACAACACACCCAACCATAGCAGAGTTAGGTATTGAGGGATACACTATAATAGCTAGCAGAGATTTTGAAACTTCTGGCAGAGGAGTATACTTATTGGTGAGGGAGAACCTCAAGGTTAACCCCATAGAGGAACTCACAGATCACGACTTTAGGGAGAGTGCTTGGTGCTCGATTGGAGTAACTGGACAAAGTCAGATACTTGTAGGAGTGATTTATAGGAGCCCGAATAGTACAGGAGAAAATAATGAGAGAATGTTGGAGATGATAAGGAGAACGTCACAAAAAAAGCATTCAGAGATAATTATTATGGAAGACTTCAACATGCCGGAACTGGAGTGGAAAGGGATGGACGAACCAAAAGAGGGAAGCCTGGAGGAAGTTTCATAGAAACCATTGAAGATTGCTACCTACAACAGATAATAAAAGAACCCACAAGACAGAGAAAAAACCAGAAGCCCAACGTATTGGACTTGATATTGATGGAGGAAGAAAATGACATTATCGACCTGAGACTGAGTCACCCACTGGGAAAAAGCGACCATGCGACCATATTCCTAAAACTGAGGGCGACATCAGAGACTGTAGATGAAAAACTGACACTCAGATATAGGAAGGCTGATCTAGAGAGTATGAAAGAGGAACTGGGGCATATCAAATGGGAGGAAATACTAATCGAGGACACCGTAGGAAACAACTGGAGTAGATTTACCAGAGTACTTAACCAATGCTTCGAGAAAAACATCCCGAAAAGCAGAGGGAACCGGGTTGGGAGAAGAAATCAACCTTGGATGACGCCGGAAGTGAGAGAGGCATTACGGAAGAAGAAGGCAGTAAATAGAAGATACTATAGAAGCAAAAAGGAAGAGGATTGGGACAAATACAAAAGAGTGAGAAACGCAACTACTAAAATAGTCCGACAAGCGCATCAAAAGTATGAGAACAAGATAGCAGAGGAAACGAAAGAAAATCCTAAGGTATTCTGGGGTTATGTAAACAGTAAAATGAAGACAAGACAGGGAACCTGTGACATAAAAAAAGAAGATGGCACTTGGGCATCTGAAGATGAAGACAAGGCAGAGGTGCTAAATCTCTTCTTTGCAAGTGTCTTTACAGTGGAGAACCAGAAAAACTTGCCAGATATTGCTAAAAGAAGTAATATAGATACCACACAATGGCCGATTACTGAAGAGAGTAATGAAGAGACTACAAAACCTAAAGGAGAGTAAATCACCTGGACCTGACAAACTTCATCCTTACATTCTAAAAAACTTAGCAGAGCAGCTAGTAGAACCCCTAACCAAGATATTTAACCAGTCGATGAAAGAAGGAAGACTACCAAGGGAATGGAAAGAAGCTAACGTCACAGCCATATTCAAGAAGGGAGACAGAAAAAATCCAGAAAACTACAGACCAGTGAGCCTGACATCTGTCGCCTGCAAGCTCATGGAACAGCTGATTAGAGAAGAAATAGTTGATCATATGACCAAGAACAAACTATTCAGCAAAGATCATGGTTTCATGGCGGGAAGGTCTACAGTAATAAACCTACTTGAAACAATGGATGACTGGACGAGAGACCTGGAATTAGGCAACAATTTAGATGTCATATACCTCGACTTCAGAAAGGCATTTACAAAGTTCCACACTGGCGCCTAATCAGGAAATTGGAACAGTATCAAATTAATGATCAGACAGTCAAATGGGTCCGAGATTTCCTCAAAGATAGAAGACAAAAAGTGATAGTGAATGGAACAGCATCAGCGGAGAGACAGGTAACAAGTGGAGTTCCACAAGGAAGTGTACTGGGACCAGTTCTCTTCCTGATTTATATCAACGACTGGCCAGACAATCTATCATCTAAATGTAAAATCTTTGCTGATGATACTAAGCTCTATGGAGTAGCTAATACAGAAGAGGAAAGAAACACCTTACAACAAGATTTGAAAAAGCTTGAAGAATGGTCCAAAATATGGCAGATGGAGTTCAATGTAGATAAATGTGCAGTTCTTCACCTAGGAAAAAACAACAGAGAAGCCAACTATATAATGAAAGAAAAACCCCTGCAGAAATCCAATGGGGAAAAAGACCTAGGAGTATTTATTGATAGGAAGCTAAACTTCAAGAAGCAAATTCAAGATGTTCAATCTAAGGCTGGTAAAACACTCGGAATAGTGAAAAGAAATTTCAAGAATCTGAAAACAAAAGACATGACTACCATCTACAAGACTATGGTTAGATCAAAGCTGGAATATGCCAACTGCATATGGTATCCGAAGTTTGAGGGAGACAAAGACTGTTTGGAAAGAGTGCAAAGGAGAGCAACAAAACTTATCACACACCTGAAAGACAAAACCTACTGTGAGAGATTGAAAGAATTAAATCTCCCGACCTTAGATTACAGGAGAAGAAGAGGAGATATGATCCAAACATATAAAATAGTAAAGGGGATAGACAGGGTAGAGGCAGGATTTCTTAAACCAAACAAGAACATTCAGACACGAGGAAACAGCAAGACACTGGAAAAAGAACGTTTTAAAACAAATGAAAGAAGGAACTTTTTTTCATCTAGAATTGTAAATAACTGGAATAAACTGCAAGAAACCACAGTATCAGCAAACAATTTGAATAAATTCAAAGCAGAGTTGGAGATAAGCAACATCCTAGGAAACAAGTTCAATTATAAAAATTGGTCCAATCATTAATAGATGAGGAGGAGCGAAGGAGACTACACCAAGTCTAAAAGCTCTATACAGAGGTATCCAGGTAGGTAGGTATATTTTGTCAACCGACAGGCCATTTTGAGCAGGTGTTGAGTAAATAAATAACTGTAGCTTATTCATTTATGGATCAAATTTCTCAATTTTTGGCATTGGTGCTTTTCTAACTATATTCTTAATCACATGCTTCATTGCAATAAAATATACCAAAGAAAACGAAAGCGAAATATATAATGGGACAGGCATTTGGCAAAAAATTGAAAAACGCGCATATAGTCAATGCAAGATAACCAATGTGACATATGTTTAGAATGCATTCTTCTGTTTACTTAAAGGCAATGTGAATAACAATATGTAAATGTTTTGTATCCTGACATGTCATTCAATGTGTGACAACACGAACAGGTGTCAAAATGGTAAACAGAAACGAATAAATAACACAATGCTTTAAATCAGCCTGCCCAAACATGGCTCTTATCCAGTCACTTCCATTGACATCTATTGAGTCCCTCCCAACCTCGCTTGCTCCAGAGCCTGCATAGCACTTAGTACTTACTTCAATCCAACAACACCACACAAAAGACAAAACAGATCTCCTGACATTTTCAACAATCAATTAATTGTAAATTCTCTCTTTTTTTTCATTTTTTTTTTTCAAGAATATCAACATTAATCAACAGTACTGATGATAGCAACCTCCTATATTCAATTGAGTCAAAATAAAGATTTCAGATGTTTGAGTTTTATGTCGTTCCAGTATAAAAAGAACTTATGAAAAACAGCCTTTCCATCCTCATTAATTTCGTTGTATAGGACCATTTGCTAAAGATTCTCAGGTCATAAGAAAAACTCTCCGTCTGTAATATGATAGAAAATCAGACCAATAGTCTCATGTTCATTTCTGTGATTGTAACAGAAAAGATGACTTTGTTGTTAAGTATATTTTTTCTTCTTTTAAGGGCTTGTTTAACAGATACTGAAATTATTTTGAAGATGAATTAAATAAATCAGAACCAATGAGCCTCTTAATAGAAATGCAATTGTACCAAATAATTATTTATTTTTTCTGCGCATTTATTCGAACCTAATTTTATGAGTCTCAAAATAAAATGGGTTTAGATTCTTTGGATGGCGGATAACTCAATTGGTAGAGCACTCTTTTCGCAAAGGGACTGAGATTTATCCCAGTTGAAGTCGATTTTTTTCTGTCTGGGTAGAAAGTACTTTGCAATAAGCTAGCAACCTATCCAAAGAGTAGCAAGAAAGCAATTGCTATTGTCCATTTCACGTTAAAGAAACTGATATCAATGCCGGCTCTTTGAACTAAATGGCTCTGAAGGACTACTAATTTTGTGCATAAAGATTTATTTGTCACTTTAAGCATTTTCAGGTTATCAAGTTATTTATAGCCCATTATGTTCCACATAAAATTTATGTTAGCTATACGAACAAAAAAATATATAATCTCATACAATATAAATAAACATTATCTGAAGTGTTATTATTGGCAACGCCTTTCGCTGATATTTTATATTTTACTTCTCACCACAGGTTTCATGTGGCTTCAAGCATAGTGCAGTAGTTACGTCCGATGGAAAGCTGTTTACATTTGGTAATGGGGATTATGGCAGGCTGGGTCATGGTTCTACAGCAAACAAGAAAATACCAGAACGTGTCATGGCTCTGGAAGCTTTTCAAGTTGGCATGGTGAGCTGATTGTATAGTAATATCTTTCCATTTTTTATTCGTTATAATTGAGGTTTGCAGTTGACACATGATTTTAAAATATTTTGAACCATAATTATCATCATCATCATCATCATCATCATTATCATCATCATCATCATCCAGAGGCTCCTACCCTTCTGCTTTTCACAGATTCTGCTCAATGACCTTGAGGTATTATTATTATATTGGCTCCAATGTGTGAGGCCAATGACGAAGTATTATCTTTTGCACCAATTGGGAGTATTATTGAGTGCAGTAGGCTACTCTCCCATCTAATTTTGGCAGTGTGTATGCGTGTGTGTGTCGGCATGCGCATGTATTTGATTGGGTCTTTGGGGGGGGGGGGGGGGGGGTCCTGTCAAGGCTAAATCCATCCATTCAATTCTTTGCTCTGAGACTGCCAGGCCCTGTGTCTTCTATTATTATTTGACCCCTTTTTAGTCTCTAATCAGCCACCTGCAAATTTTTACACATTTTATGTTGTATCATCTCAGTACTTTTGGATTGTCCATTACATTATCTGCTGCAAAGCATAACATAGTCAATTACGGTAAGTTGATTCTGCTTTTTGGTCTCAAATTCCACTTTTTTGTCTTCTGATTCCTCTTTGGGGCTGTTGGGGGTAAGAGCCTTTGCATCATCACACTATCATCATCATCATTAGCATTTATCATCATCATCATCATCATTAGCATTTATCATCATCATCATTGTCATCATCATCATCATCATCACCATCACCATCATTTATGACACATTATTCTATCCTACAGGTAGCCTGCGGTCTTAATCACACTCTCTGCATGTCATCAGACGGCAGTATTGTGTGGGCCTTCGGAGATGGGGACTACGGCAAGCTTGGGCTAGGGAACAGCTCCCCCAAACCTACCCCTACCAAGATTGAACTCCTGAAGGACATGTATATCAAAAAGATCACATGTGGAACACAATTTTCTGCTGCCCTGACGCAGGATGGACGGGTTTATACTTGGGGACAAGGTACACAGTTTATTAGGCACTTTCACTCTATTTGATACATCACAGAAAATAAAGATGGGATGTTTCAACTGCAAGCTATGAAGCAGTCAGGATGTACATTTATTTGATTAATCTTTTTTTTTATAAACTCAGGCCTTTAATCCCCCACCCCCCTCCTACAGAGGCTCCTACCCCTCTGCTTTTCACGGAATCATTTTGCTTAATCAGTCTACATTCCGCAATTCTGCATTCAAGGCAAAAATTCTGTGTTTCCTTGTGTTGAATTTTTAAAAAAAAATTCAAATCTAGTAAAAACATTAGAGTGAATATGGATGATGGGTATCATTTTCCGAATTTTAGTAAGGATTCTGGTAACAAATACCAGAAAAAAATATGCAAAATGAAAAAAAATGTTTAAAAAAATTAAATCATGGTCTATTTTGTTATCATCCTCTATGGTCAATCAATACACATTTTGTGTGTCTGATAAGTCCCTTCACAAAGTGTGTAGAGTTGATGTCAGGTAATATTATATTTAGGGGGGCCAATGGCCGAGGTATTATTATATAGTGTCTCCAATAAGTGGGGTCCATGACAAAGATATTTTATGCTACCTGCAATTCGTAGTTTTATTGTATACTGTTTAATTTTGGCAGTATTTGTGTATGTGTGTGTGTGTGTGTGCACGTGCGCTGACATGCGCTTATTTGATTGGGTATGTGTTGGGATGGGGGTGGGGGTCCTGTCAAGGCTAAATCCATCCATCCAGTGCTTTGCTCTGAGGCTGCCAGGGCCTGGGTCCTCTATTATTATTTGACCCCCTTTTTTCTCTCTAATCAAACTGCAAATTTGTACACATTATGTCATTCGTCCTGTTTTGTTGTTAAAGGAGAAATCCGAAACGTTCATTTTGTTTTCGTATATTAAATTGAAGCTTTCATTAAATTTCACATTGTTTTTTTATACATTTTATATACTGGGTGGGGTTCCTACCTCCCATAGCGAGCAGAGAGGTACTTGCTTTGTCTTCTATCCTCTCTTATCTGTTTTCCAATTGCTTTCTGTCTTTGTCTTGGAATGCTAGATTTTGTCTTGACCTTGGACGGAGTCCTTGGCTGAGAGGGAAACAGTCGAATGTATAGTTATAGTTTTGGGAGATGATATTTTTTTCCTTGTAAATCATCTCTCTGTTATGTACTGTTACTCTTTTCATTTTTAACATATGATTTGTAAACATTTGAGTGTATTCCTCTTAGTGGGGACCTGTGCTGGTGTCTGGAGACTTTTAGGTGATCTCAAACTAAGTACTTTGATAGTGTGCTCTTGGAATCTACATCCGTTTCCTATTTGATCCAATTCACCTTTGTCTTACCTTTTCTTGGGTGCTTTAATTGTAATTCTAGAACTTTTTACTATCCCATTTTCTTCCTTTTTACTGGCGCTGATATGACCTTAATGTGTTGCAAGCACCGTAAAACCCTTAAATATACATTTTATATTGTATCATTTAAGTACTTTTGGAATGTCTATTACATAATCTAATAAGCATGTCATAGTCAATCATAGTAAGTTGATTCCGCTTTTTAAAAATTCTCATTTCTCTTTGGGATTATTGGGGTTGGGAGTCTGTGCTATACTGAAAGGAAAAAAGAAATGATTTCACATCACACACCAAAAGCTCACCTTTAAAAAAATATGCAGAGTGAAAAAGGCAAACATCAATGACAAATATCGTGTTTTATTTATAAAAGCCTCAAATCTTTAATTGTAGGATTTTTAGAATACTTAGTTGTTTAATGATAGTTTCTTCAATGATCCCTTCATATCTTGGTTAATATGTTTTAAAAGTGGTAAATAAAAACTAGTAAAAGATAGTCCATCAGAGCCATAAAGCTCATGGAGCCAGAGTTTATCCTGGTTACTGTAGTGTGAAATGACAATAGCAATTGCTGGCTACCCTTTGGATAGGATGCTAGTCTATTGCAAAATACTTTCCACAAGATCTTGCAGCCAGCTACCCAATCACTGCTGGGTGGACAGGAAGGATTGATAAAAATATTGACTTCACCCGGATCGATCTCAGTCCCTTTTTCTTGTGAAGTCAAAAAGAATAAAAAATCGAGATAATTATAACATCAGCTGCAGTGCCAGCTATCAATGATGAAAATGCCAAGAAAATCAAATTTCTTAATCATTTTTCTTTTCTATTCTTTTTAAAATGTAAATTAGACCGCATGATAGGTCAAGGAGACACCCAATGTGTGAGTCACTGCAAGCCAGAACAGGTGATGCCCTTGGCAGGCCATATCATTGAAGACATAGCATCTGGTGCAGACCACACACTTGCTGTGGCAGTGACAGGCCAGGTGTGGGCCTGGGGCATCAACACTGATGGTCAGCTGGGCTTAGGCCATACAAACTCACCTGTTAAGGAGCCCACCATGATAACGCAGCTCAGTGGGATGAACATCAAACAGGTCAGCTATCACTGAATATATTCATATCATAGAGCGTATTGCATACAATCAATGAAGCGCCAGGTGTTGAGATATCACTGAATATGTTTAAACTCTAGAACAGGGTGTCCAGCAATGTCATAAAGTCGTAAATTTGACGTCTTGGTCATAAGGGTTTTCAATGGGCATAGATTGCGCATCTATGGTCGTAAAAAAAATCATAAAATAGTTGATTCAAAGAATTAAAATTTTAAAAAGTTGAGGAATTAAATCTGAGAAGGCAAAATTGCAAATGCAGAAAAATGGCGAGACTTTATATAGCCGTCACCATTTTGAAAATCATATTTCCAAAGACGTTATATCAATGGGTACGTCTGACAAAAACAATTTGACCATGATGATGTGCATTGGTGGTCAGTTTTCTTTTCCGAGATATTCACCTTATCAGATCTCTGGGATACTCTGACCTCATGTGAACTTACCACAAGATTATCACTAACATCAATGCAGACCATTCTCGACCATAACCCAAACCCTCTTCTTTAGCATTTGTTCTGCCTTTATCTCTGGAGATGTCGATTTTACAGATACCATAACAATTGCTGCTACTGCTGCTACTACTACTACTACTACTACTACTACTACTACTACTACAACTACTACTACTGCTACTACTACTACTAATACTACACACACACACACACACACACACACACACATATATATATATATATATATATATATTACAAATTTTTACTTTACAGATCTCTGCGGGAAGGAGTCATTGTGCTGCCTGGTCTTTCCCACCCCCTCCAAAACGCGTACCAGGGGTACCAGTGCCCCTGCAGCTAGGGTGCCCAGAGTCTGTGCCACCCCAATACACAGCCATACAGAACATGCCAGTGGAGGCCATTAGAGGTCGCCTGATGCTGCTTCATCACTTCAGTGACCTTGTCTACTCATCGTGGAGGCTGCTGAACCTCATGCCAAAATCTGTAAGATTTTTTTTTTTTTTAGAATTGAGGAAACAGTTCATTGTTTAATTGAGAAAATAATACACATGTAGCTCATTGGTACAATTCAATACTCACAAAAAGACCTGCTTTGATTCAGCATTATGTCTGACTGATGTCCTTCTGTCCATTTATATTAATTTGATTCTTGTCAGTGATAAGACGACCATCTTATTTAGAAGATGGTAAGCAATTATCACCTTCAGTTTTATACAACTGCAACCACAATTCCAGCTCGAGGGTCTCATGTGAAGGACAGTTTCTTTTACTAAAGAATTGACATTTTTTAACTGGCACAAAAATGAATTGAGTTCCCGCTCCTCCCACAGAGTCGTATGGATACTTTACTTTGCCCATGAAAATGGAGTTCATTTTGGTATTTGTAGCATTGAATCTAGAGGGACTACTTCTGGTGACCCACGAGATGCGATATTTTACATATTTCAAAGTATTCTAGACTGGATTTATACTGGACCTATCTACCAGATTACTGATGGGTGAACATGGGAAGGGAAATGAACTTAAATCTGGACTATTTGCATCTTGGTCTGATACTTTTTAAATTTATCTCCCAGGTCCTCATCAACATCTTGCCAGGTCCAAGATGTTTTGAGAGAACTATCATTTTGCCATTTAGATGTGGAACAAAGTTGCCTTTACTCTATGTGATCCGTATCATTTCGATTTCAGAGTATTATGAGGAAAACACCCAATGAAAATATTCAATTGTCTATGATATTGTATAAAACGGAAACGCATATTTTATTCTTGGAGAATAGTAAAAGCCAAGCTCATCAACCAGTATGAAACTGTATATTTTATTTGTAATCTTGTCCAAATTATGATTAAATGATAAAAATTTCAAATATATACTAAAATGAAATTGGAGGACAATTGAACTTTATTCAGTTCTTTTCTTACATTATCAGGGATTAAAAAATTATTGAAAATGTGTTTTTGATTAGCAGGATAGTCTAAAATGAAGTAAAATATTAAGGAACTCCTGCCCTTTGGTCACTTGATCTGTTCAGATTAGAATTATTTATTTTATGTTGGCTTTTGCAATAAAATTTCTCTTTCATCCTCATCATCATCGTCATCATCAGCAGCATCATGAAGGCTTACAATAAACTCATACATTTTACTTCTCTTATTTTTGTAATATTTCTCAACTTCAGGACTTTTGCATGCGAGAGTCTGATGTGCCAGGCATCTGTGATGGCAGTCTTCGGCCGCTCCTTTCTCCGCGAGTTTACACTTTACCCATGGTCAGGGCTATCTGTAAGACGATGATACAGAGCAAAAACTGTGGTCCACAAATCACTGTCAAACGTCTGTCAACAAGGTTTGTTGTGGAAGTATTTTTAAGATATCAAAGATTATAAGTATAATTGTATGCAACATTATGAAAGTTCCAGCATTAAAAAGAATGTTGGACTAGTGGGTCAAATGGTAAAGTGGAGGACCAACAGGTAAAGCATTAAGGTCTCATACTCCAAAATTTCCTAAGGTTCGTAGGCCTTTTTGTCCAGCCAAAAATGAATGTGTGACTTGATCTAAATTAGATCAGCTGAGAACATTTTGTGATAGATACTTTCATGTCCAAAGGGTAACAAGGAGGCGAAACTGATATGAAGAACTTAAGACTCAGAAAGACCACTATCTATTAACGATTATCATACGAATTGAGAGAGGAATTTTTGATAAATACAAATCTAAAATAAAGTCGGTCATAAATGTAAAATATAGTGTTTAATTTGTCAGAAATATAAAATAGAATGTTTATTTTGTCTCAAATTCAAGGGAAATATATACCGTAGGGAAAGTAAGGAAACTGTTTTGTTTTGGTATGGGAAACATTTTTAATCATTCAATCAGTCAATTAATCAAGTGCCAGGTTTGTTCTAACAATTTGCTCTACGGTCACCAATTGAAGCGTCTTACACTTTTATTGTCTTCCTCCTGGGTGGGGTTTCTGACCTCCCATAGTGGGCAGGGAGGTACATACTGTTTCTTCTATCCCCTTATATCTGTTTTCCAACATTCTTTCTGTCTTTGTCTTGGAATGAGATTACTTGGTTTTGTGCTGGCCCTGGCCGGAGTCCTAGCTGGGAGGGAAACAGTCAAATGCATAGTTATTGTTTTGGGAGATGATATTTTTTTTCTTGTAAATCATCTCTCTGTTATGTATTATTATATTTGTTATTTTGAATTTATAATGTAAGCATTTGAGTGTATTCCTCTTTGTTGGATTTTGTGCTTGTGTTTGGATGATATTTATAGGTGATCTCAAACTAAGTACATTGGTGGTGTGCTCTTGGAATCTACATCTGATCCCTATTTGTTCCCAGTTCACCTATGTCTTACTTTTTCTTGGGTGCTTTAATTGTAATTCTAGAACTTTTTACTATCCCATTTTCTTTCCTGATATAACCTAAATGTGTTGCAAGCACCGTATAACCCTTAAAAACAAAAACAAAACATTGTCTTTCTCCCTTCTATTTTTCATGTCAGCACTGCTTTTTCACAATCAGTAAATGTGGTCAAAAATGCTCGTCTGCCTTATTCTAATCATTTTGATAGCAGTTGGTTTGTACCACAAAGAATTCTTCATTTCTTACTGATTCCATCCATCCATCCACTTAAATAGCCTTCTGAAGAATTATGTTTCATTTGCTGAAATTCTCTTTTCATAGTCTTGATTAATATTTCGCCATTTACAACTATACAAGTAAACTGACTGCACAGGTGTATTTTTTATATATTCTTGGTCGGTGTTCTTAATTCCGGACTCGTGATCTAGTGAACAATAATACCTACCTGCATTTTTAAATTAAAATATTCTTTACAATTGCTATTGTAATTTTTTGCTTTGATTCTGATTGTCTTTTGCAGAGGCAAGAAATGTCGCCCGGTTTACAACCAGATAGCCCAGCAGGTGGTGAAGCTGAAGTCAGAGGACTTGAGGTTACCTGCAAGAGCCTGGAAAGTGAAGCTGATTGGAGAAGGTGCTGATGATGCTGGTGGTGTCTTTGACGACACCATCACTGAAATGTGCTTGGTAAGAATAGAGATGATATGATAGTGTTAGCCACAAGACGATAATGATGATATTGTATTATGCTAGTGTTGGAGGAGATTATGATGGTGATGTCAAAATTGATTATTACCTATTATTATTTATTATTGATAGATGGTGCAAATTATTGCATTTACTTGATGGTGAGCATACAAATGTTAAAAACTATTGCCTCTAATTTGAAATGGTGTACTCTTCAATAAATGTATCTATTAAGATTATTTACACTTTCTACATTTTTTTATTTTCGGAAATGTGCATTTCTAATCATGATTCCTATCATTTTTATCCTTAATGATATTTTATTTGTTGTTGTATAGGAATTGGAGTCTGGCACGGTCCCAATGTTGATACAGACGCCTAATGCAAAGAATGAGTGTGGGAACAATAGAGACAGGTATGAAAGCTGTACTTCTTCTTCTTCTTCTTCTTCTTCTTCTTCTTCTTCTTCTTCTTCTTCTTCTTCTTCTTCTTCTTCTTCTTCTTCTTCTTCTTCTTCTTATTCTTATTCTTATTCTTATTCTTATTCTTATTATTATTATTATTATTATTATTATTATTATTATTATTATTATTATTATTATTATTATTATTATTATTATTGTTATCAAAATTCGTGTTCAAGTTATTTAAAATGATTTCTTGAATTTAGCTCTATTTTCGATATAAAGCACAATGTAGCTCTTTGGGAAATTTGAAATGCATATTATATTGTAGACAAATTCCAAAGGAATTTATGATGATTTCAAAATCAAATTTTGTTTCTTTTTAAAAAATCTTCATCCACTTTGACAGATACCTTTTGAACCCATCCCTGTCAGCAGATGATCATCCAGCCATGTTTAAGTTTTTAGGTATTTTGTTTGGTGTGGCCATTCGTACTAAGAAACCTCTTGATCTACATCTAGCTCCTTGTATATGGAAACTGATTGCTGGCATGCCACTCAAAGTGGAAGATTTAGAGGAGGTATGACACTGCTTTTGACTTGAGACAGGCTTGCTAGTTATATGTATATAATTTGAGCCAACAGAGGGATGGGTGAGGACGAGGGTAATTGAGTTTTACTTCTTTTTTTTTTAACTCCTGGGGGTCCCGATAGCTTAGTTGGTAGAGCACTCAATTCACAAGCAAAAGGACTAATATCAATCCCTAGTGAAGTCAATATCTTTTTCTGACCCTCTGTCACCCAGCATTGTGTGCAGTGCCTTACATAAGGACACAACAGTACAATTAGAACATTCTCCCATTGTCCTCATGCGGTAAATAACGTAAAGTAAATAACTTGCATCATAGTGGTTGATGATGATGATGATGTTAATTATAGCGCTCTTACATAATTTAGGTGATATGCCGACTCTTTACTGTCATCAAGCTTGACTGAAATAAAACTTGTTTTAACAAGGGCCCAAAATCCTGGATATCAAATAGATAAGAATGAAATTTCAGGTTAATCCGAATCACAATCGTTTTGTTAATAATTCTTACTGGATTTGTTTATGAAAAAAAACCCCTAAAAAACTCTTTTTTTCAAACTTTGCTAGTGAAAATATTATAATGCAGAGTTGAGTTGAGAAAATTGTTTGTCCTGGCTCTGATACTCTCGTATAGAGAATAGGAAAAACGTCTCTAAAATATGCTGTAATCATAGGTTAAAATGAAAATTTTCACCATTAGACCTGATTACAACTGTACACCATCCATTCTAAAGTATTTTTAATCGTGATTTATTTAAAAGAAAGGTGGGCATCTTTTATTTTTTTTTTATTGGTTATGTACATATTTCTGTTTTAAATGGTTTTGATCTGATTTTAAAAAACAAATGATGAATTAGTCATTTTGACATTACAATTTGCTGGTCATTTGTCATATTATGTAGGTACGAAGATTTTTCAGCAGTTTCCACAGATATTCCCAATTCCATTTACAATTATTTTTTTAGCAATATGATGTCTTGTTGTTACAATTATTCATAGTGACATTTACACACATTATGGGGTATCTCATTATCCATCACACAGGTGGATCACTTATACATCCAAAGTTTACGGAGCATTAAGGATCTCCATGAAAGTGACATCAATGAGACCAATTTTCATGAGGTCAGTTTTGGTCCTTGTCATTCAGTATTTTAGACTCTTCTGCAGATAGTGTGACTGCATTGTAATAAATGTTGTTTGATTGTTTTTCTTTGTTTGTTTTGTTTATTTTTCGTTTGTAAACGGCTTTGGCGTGTAGGGAAAAATACTATTATTATTCATCATCATCATCATCATCATCATCATCATCATCATCATCATCATCATCATCATCATCATCATCATCATCATTATTATTATTATTATTATTATTATTATTATTATTATTATTATTATTATCATTATCCTGGGTGTGGTTCCCTACCTCCACAGTGGGCAGGGAGGTACTTACCATGTCTTCTATCCCCTTGTATCTGTTTTCCAACTTGCTTTCTGTCTTTGTCTTGGTGTGAGATTGCTCGGTTTTGTCCCGACCCTGGCCGGAGTCCTTGACTGGGAGGGAAACAGTCAAATGCATAGTTATTGTTTTGGGAGATGATATTTTTTTCCTTGTAAATCATCTCTCTGTTATGTGTTATTATATTTGTTATTTTTAATGTATAATGCAAGCATTTGAGTGTATTCCTCTTTGTTGGATTTTGTGCTTGTGTCTGGATGAGACTTATAGGTGATCTCAAACTAAGTGCATTGGTGGTATGCTCTTGGAATCTACATCTGATCCCTATTTGTTCCCAGTTCCCCTATGTCTTACTTTTTCTTGGGTGCTTTAATTGTAATTCTAGAACTTTTTACTATCCCATTTTTTTCCTTTTTACTGGCGCTGATATGACCTTAATGTGTTGCAAGCGCCGTAAAACCCTTTAAAAAAACAAAAACATTATCATTATCATTATCATTATTATTATTATTATTATTATTATTATTATTATTATTATCATTGTTGTTGTTGTTGTTGTAGTCCATCTTTGAGTCTGGATGTCCTTAAGACGTGAGCATAGTAAAAAAAAAAATACTGAAGATTTTTTTCCTTCATAAAAGTGTTTGTTTCATTTTATTCCAATTTAATGTTCATGCAGATTTGTAAGGGTTTTTTAAAATCCTCTTTTAATCTATACTATTAGTTGTTTTTTGTTGGGTTTTTTCGTCAGGTTTACCAGCTTTTTAAATTATTTGCATCTTTAACAACATTGTAATGCGTATAGAATCATACCTCTTTGTGTGTGGGTCTTGTTTTCCCAATTCATTAAATTGGTAATGAGTTCAGCTTATGCATTTGCTTTCAGCTCATGCATTTACTCTAATCATTTGAAGTATTGTGCATTGAAATATATTTCTATGCAGTTAACAATGTAAAAAATAAAATCATATGTTAAAAGGATTGTGACTGTCTTTGATAAATTTGTGTAAACATAATTTTTGTTCACACCTATAATTATTGTTAGATGCTTACTACCTAAATGTTTTAATTCATATTAATTTAATTTCACTGTTTTTCCATTCCACCCACATCATGACATAGTTCATTCCTATCGACACATTTGAGGGTCAGAGTGCCAGTGGTCAGGTGGTGCCTGTAGTCCCAGGTGGCCAAAGTCTACCCATGCATTACCGAAATAGGAGCGAATATGTCGACTGCGTGCTGGAGTATCGGCTACATGAGTGGGACAAACAGGTCAGATTATTGTGCTGTAATCAGTAAACTGATTGAGATTCTTTGATAGCTTTTTTTTAAATTCTACAAACTTTTACAAAACATATTCTGTATAGTACAATGCCAAAAAGACTTGCAGGTGCAATTATTTCAACCATGCATAGTTAAAGAAACTTCAGATTTAATTCAGATTGATTCCAACAAAAGAGAAAAATCCAGTTTTTCTTTTCTTTTTTTTTTTTTTTTCAATTCTGGGAGGGTTTGATTATGAAAAAAAATCCTTTAAAAAGATTGAAGTAAAACTAATATTAATATGTTTTAGCTGAAAATATTATTTTGTATGAGGGTGGCACCATAAGAAATATTCTTTATACACCTTATATGCGATATTCAGAAAAAATAATTTATCGACAACTTTTATCGACAATTTATCGATCAGCTATTACAAACAAACTAGGGATCAAATATTATTTGTGTTAAGACTAGTACCGAGCTTCGAAGGGCAGCACACAACCATTTTGGTCAGATTTATGCCACAGAATTCAATTGTAAATCTCAGCTGTTTTACTAATACTGACTCAATGCATATCTTTTGAAAAAATACGACAGATTGCATTGATCAGAGAGGGTATGTCTGGCATCATTCCAGTACCGTTGATGACACTTCTGACTGCCCAGTCATTGGAATGTCTTGTATGTGGTACCGATGAGGTCAACATAGCAGTTTTACAGAAAGTTGTCAGGTGAGTCTTGTTGTATTGTTATCATCACTCCTGCAGAGCCTTGAGATATGAACTCAGTCCACAAACTTATGATCAAGGAATGGTGAACTAAAACTTTGGCCTTGCCGTTGGCTTTATATTGAGGAAAAAAGAGGGAATGAAAAGAGCAATATGGCTTTGATATAAATATGAGGCAGAATGGCTCAATGGTGTAGTTTGGTATATGTAAAGTACTGGGTTTGAGGTGGGGGGGGGGGGGGGGGGTGCTGTTCTTTTAGCGATGCAGTGGTGCTTATCACTAAAAACATAATTAACCTCCAATTTATTGATAAATTAACTCTCTCTCTCTCTCTCTCTCTCTCTCTCTCTCTCTCTCTCTCTCTCTCTGTCTCTCTCTCTCTCAAGTTGCCGTTGGCCTTGGCCTTCATCAAAATTCCTATAATAACTCATTTGATTAATTTCAAGTTTAATGGGTCTGCAATGTTGTGTGATTGTAACTTACTTAATTCATAATAATAATTTTTTAACTATTTTTCTTCCTCACAATAGGTACCGTGGCATAGATGAGAACCATGTGTTGGTCAGTTGGTTCTGGTCTGTTCTAGAGTCCTTCACTAACGAGGAACGCATACAGTTCTTACGATTCATTTCTGGTCGGACACGCCTGCCATCTAACCCTGCTGATATCACCCAGCGCTTTCAGATTATGACCTCAGATAGGGTAAGTTTGCCCTATAGCGTTTCTATAGACCATATTATTTCATTATGAACCTTTTTCAAAGGCGTTTCAGTTTCAAGTAAATGAGAATAACAGATTGAGGCACGGTGCAATTTTTAAAAAACTAGAGCGTTATATCCACTAAACGTGCTCAAAGTGCTTTACAATGGGTCCTGACCAATAGCAACAACACGTAATACGTAGAATGAGACATGACGCCTGTTAGGCGGTATTACAGTTTTTTTCCGACAGAAACAATGCTGTTAACAGCCAGGTACTCATTTTACGCTTGAGTTTGGTGAGTAGAGAGCCTTTCCCAAGGACTCAACTATGCACTGAGCGAGGCTTGAACCCAGGACCTTCTGATCCGAAAGTGAGTGTCATACCACAAGACCACATAGATGCACAACACTCAATGAATATTCATTTATGTCTTACTTTTTTCTTTTTTTTTTTTGAAGTCACTGGTTCAAGTAGAGATAAGATGACCTTGGACTACAAGCTTGCTTGCTTGTTGCTGCTGTTGTTGTCGTTGTCATGATCATCATCCTTACGATTATCGTTAGTGGTATTAGTAACAATAGTAGTAGTAGTAATAGCAATAGTAGCTGTAGTAGTAGCAGTAGAAGTATCAGTAGTAGTAGTAGTAGTAGTAGCAGTAGTAATATTAGTAGTAGTAGTAGTAGTAGTAGTAGTAGTCGGAGTACCTTTGAGTCATGGGTGCAGAATTCATCCCGAATTCAATAGCTTCTAACGGACAGTAGCATTAATTAATTGGTTACTATCTTTTGGATTGTACACTCACTCCTTGGTGGAGGGGGGTCTGCTTCACCCAGGATATATGCTGATCCCTTTGCTTGTGAAGCTAGTTCTCAACGACTGAGCTAACAGGATTCCCTATAATAATAATAATAATGATAATAATAATAATAATAATAATAATAATAATAATAATAATAATAATAATAATAATAATAATAATAATATGTAATAATAATAATAATAATATAAATGATAATAACAATAAATAATAATGATAATAATAATCATCATCATAATAATAATAATAATAATAATAATAATAATAATAATAATAATAATAATAATAATAATGATGATGATGATGATGATGATGATGATGATGATGATGAAGATAATGATGATAATAATAATAATAATAATCATAATAATAATAATCGTTATCATCATCATCATCATCACCATAATAATAATAATAATAATAATAATAATAATAATAATAATAATAATAATAATAATAATAATAATAATAATGATGATGATGATGATCGTATTAATAATAAAGATAATAATAATAATAGTAATGATAATAATAATAATAATAATGATAATAATAACAATAATAATAATAATAATAATAATAATAATAAACATAATAATATAATAATAATGATGATAATGATGATGATAATGAAAATAAAGATAGCGATAATGGTGATGGTGGTCGTGATGATGATGATGATGATGATGATGATGATGATGATGATGATGATGATGATGATGATGATGATTTGCAATGTTATCTATTGTCTGGTTAAGAATGTTTTGAGAGGCAAATGAATGAAAAACCAACACACCATTCCCCATGTCTGGTATATGTTGCCCCAAATACGAATGACGTCATGTTATGTGCGGCAAAGTACACCTTGCCTGGTCACACTTTAGGGTTCCTTCTACAGGTATATCTGATGGACAAAATAAGCTAATCATGTTGTTTTTTTTTGTGTTTGTTTTTTTTCTAGGGTCGTGATAGCCTCCCCACCTCCCAAACCTGCTTTTTCCAACTTCGTTTACCAGCATACAGCAGCCAAGCTGCTATGGCCAGCAAGCTTCGATATGCCATCAATCACTGTCGCTCCATCGATATGGATAACTACATGCTTGTGAGAAACACAGAGACCAGCCAGGACTCTGATGATGAAATTGTATAGGAATGTGACAATGCTCATACGATTGGAAATTTCATATGCTAAAATTATTTTCACATCATGTTGTCTTATCAAATAGCTACAAAATTTTACACTGAAACTGTAAGGCCTGGGTGGGGTGCCTGACTTCCCATTGTGGGCAGAGAGGCACTTACTGTGTCTTCTATCCCCCTGAATGTATTCCAACATGCTTTGTGTCTTTGTCTTGGAATGAGATTTCTTGGTTTTGTCCTGGTTCTGGTCCCTGGCTGAGAGGAAAACAGTCGAATGTATAGTTAGTTTTGGGAGATGATATTTTTTTTCATTGTAAATCATCTCTGTTATGCACTGTATTACGTTTTAGTTACATATTATAGATGACTTGTAAACATTTGAGTGTATTTCTCTCATTGGGAACCAGTGCTTGCGTATGGATGAGACTTTTATGTGATCTCAAACTAAGTACTTTGATAGTGTGCTCTTGGAATCTACATCTGTTTCCTTTTTGAACCAATTCCCCTTTGTCTTTCCTTTTCTTGGGGGCTTTAATTGTAATTCTAGAACTTTATACTATCCCATTTTCTTCCTTCTTACTGGCGCTGATATGACCTTAATGTGATGCAAGCGCCGTAAAACCTTTAAAAACAAAACAACAAACAAACAAACAAACTGTAAGGTATTACGAATAATAAACCAAGCTGTTCATAAATCACTAGGTTTTTACATGAATGAATTGTTTATTGACAAAATGTTTATTTATTATTAATTCTGGATTATAATGCCCATCCTTTATACTTCAAAACAATTAACAAGGTTGGTTCAACATATTGCCCATCCTTTATACTTCAAAACAATTAACATGGTTGGTTCAACATATTGCCCATCATTAATAGTTGAAAACAACCAGCATAATTGGTTCGACATGCTGTCCATCACTTAGAGTTGAAAACAATTAACATGGTTGGTTCAACATGCTATCCATCATTAATAGTTGAAAATAACTAGCATAGTTGGTTCAATATGCTGTCCATCATTTACATTTGAAAACAATTAATGTAGTTGGTTCAACATGCTTTCCGTCATCTATAGTTGAAAACAATTAACATAGCTGGTTCAATAATATGTTTTCCATCATTTATAGTTGAAATTAATTAACATAGTTGGTTCAACATGCTGTCCATCATTTTATCGTTGAAAATAATGAGCATAGTCGGTTCAACATGCTGTCCATCATTTCTTCATTGTTATAAATTGTTTTTAGTTACGAATGAGATCTATAAACTGTTAAACCATAATACAATTGTTTGATTACAATACTGTAAGAAGTGTAGGTAAAATTTAGTTCTTTATGTATCCGCAGGTGGTTGGATGGGAGCATCACCCTTGAATCATATACCTATGATGTTCGCATGGGTGTACGATCCGATAGTGATGTCGTTTCTTCTTCTCGTTACTAGCCTATCCTGCTTCTTTGGTTTGTGATTGTATTTTTGACAGGGGATTTTTTTTTTTCTGTAAATCTTCTGCCTGTTTGTTCTTGGTTATTTATAGTTTAGCTTATGATATCTTTAGGTTATGATTTTGATTTACATTTGTACTATTTTTGTTAGATTGCTTGTTTTTTTGTTTCAGCAGTCTCTCATATAACCTCAATTGTGTTGGAAGAGACCTAAAGCAACAAACAAACAAAAAAATCTTTATGTATCCCAATGCACTGTGCATGAGTCATTGTTGAATCTTCCTTGTCCTTTATATGAAACATCTAGAACATCGGATGCATATCAGTTGGTTGCATTGTAATTTACATATCAGAATTATTTATATAACTTGGCCATTCCAGTATTCACATTTCAGAATGTAAAAGTATACTGTTGTTTATGATGACGATGACGATGATGAGGAGGAAGAGGATAGAAAATTATGATGTGATGGTTCTTATTATTATCATCATCATCATTATTATGACCTTCATCATTGTTGTCATTATTATTATTATTATTATTATTATTATTATTATTATTATTATTATTATTATTATTATTATTATTACTCTCATCGTCATTATGATTTTTACTTTTTTAATGATAAATATCTCATTTCATTTAAGTTAGAAAACGGTAGGGCTGCCTGAAGCCGGTGGTCGTAAAATACTAACGAAAGAGTGAAAATGGAGAGGCTTCGTATGGGAACAAAACAGACAATGGACGTTTCGGGTACAAACCCTTCGTCAGCACAATAATACACAAATTAACGTGGAAAACAAATTAAGTTAGAATCTTACACCTGTATTTTGATGGAACTTTTGAGTGGTTTCCGATTAAGCGCAATAGTAGATTGCTCTTATAAAGTTATTATGCTTTCTATTTTCACCTATTCAGTTTTGTCTTATTTCTTCGGTGCAAATTTTTGGCAGTCCAATTTTTTATTTAACAAAGGAAAATTGGTTCTTATCATTTTCTTCTTTTACCCCAATACTATTATGACCTTAAAATGCGTCTCAAATACCTTTGATGTCATAAAAACAAACAAATGTAAATTGGTTTTCGTCAATTTATTTTACCCCAACACTATTATGACCTTGAGATGTGCCTCAAATACCGGCGACATGGCCGAGTGGTTAAGGCATTGCACTGTGATCTGGATGACCCGGGTTCGAGCCCCGCTTCAGGCACTTTCATTTTTTTCCTTGAGCTCACGTGGCAACATGGGTGATTCCTGTTGACATCAGACATCTTGTTTGATGAGTTATCTATATTCCTTTGTGGAATGCCTCGGCGACGATATCTTATGATATGGGGGCGCAAAAGGCATAATTTTTTTTAAACACTATTATGACCTTAAAGAGTGTCTCACATACTACCGATGTCATAAAAACAAACAAAAGGAAAATGGGTACCAATTTATTTTTTTTTACCCCAACACTATCATGACCTTAGAGTGTGTCTCACATACTGTCACGTCATAAAAGCAAACAAAGAAAATTGGTTCCCATCTTTTTTTTTTTCTCAACAACCCAAATCCTAGTTTCTGATTGAACAATGTGACGCTGTGTACTTGTTTTGCAGTGGTAGAAAAATATAGCTATGACTTGTAGCCAATTCCATAAGGAATAAGCCCTGTGGAATTATGTCTGTGTAGTATAATGCAGCATTTAGAACACTGTTCTGATTGGGGTGGAGTATGTGATAAAGTTGTACATATATTTATTTCATTTTGCTGATTGTTTGTGAGTTTGGTTGTTTCTTTTTTTCTTTTGGGGTTTTCTTTTCCATTAAATTTTATATATTATGCATCTAGGAGAGTCGGGTTTTGTGTGTCTAATGTTTGTATAGGTATGTGTTTGTGCATGTATATATATAATTTGTGTGTGTGTGTGTGTGTGTGCATATATTTGTGAGTTTGTGTGTGTGTATTTGTGTTTGTGCTCATTGCTTGCTTTGGTACATTAATATGCCTGTCTCCCCCAGTTGCTGTGAGTGAAAATAAATTATTCACAAGTGCTTATTTTTATTGTTTGTGTGATTGATATAGACGTCTATGTTTAAAATTGTTTAAAAATCATTTTTCTTCATTTAGTTTTTTTTTTTTTTGTGTGTTTGTTTATTTTTAATTGAATGAAATACACAGCTGTTGCACAGGTTGTTTGATCGAAATCTAAAATAAAATAAATGCAAAGCAGAATAATAAATTATGTCATTGAATGGGTGTTTTGACCTCCCATGTTGTCACTCTTGTAATGTCTTCTATCCCCCTATATCTGTTTGTTTTTCAGTCCTTGTCATGAAATGGGGTTACTTGGGTTCCTTGGACGAGAAGGAAACAGTCAAATGTATTTGTTTTAAGGCATATTTTTTTTCTTGTAAATCATCTCTACCTCCCATAGTGGGCAGGGAGGTACATGCTGTGTCTTCTATCCCCCCATACCCGTTTCCCAATTGTTTCCTGTCATTGTCTTGGAATGAGATTACTTAGTTTTGTCCTGATCCTTGCCGGAGCTCCTTGGCTGGGAGGGAAGCAGTCGAATGTATAGTTATAGTTTTGGGAAATGATATTTTTTTCCTTGTAAATCTGTTATGCATTGTATTATGTTGAGTTTACATATTATATTAAATGATTGGTAAACATTTGAGTGTATTCCTCTTAGATGGGACCTGTGCTTGTGTCTGGATGAGACTTTTAGGTGATCTCAAACTAACTGCATTGGTGGTCTGCTCTTGGAATCTACATCTGATCCCTATTTGTTACCAGTTCCCCTATGTCTTACTTTTTCTTGGGTGCTTTTATTGTAATTCTATAACTTTTTACTATCCCATTTTCTTCCTTTTCACTGGCGCTGATATAACCTAAATGTGTTGCAAGCGCCGTAAAACCCTTAAAAACAAAAAAAACATAAATCATCTCTTTATTTGTTTGTACTGTTATAATTTATTTATGTTTTTGTTTTGAATATATTTTGTAAGCATTTGAGTTTGTTCTCAGTAGGATCGTGTGTTTGATGGGGCATTAGGTGATCTCAAACCAAGTACATTTATTGTTTGCTCTTGGAATCTACTTCTGTTCCTATTTGAACCAGTTCCCTTTTGTCTTACTCTTTCAAGGGTCCTTTTAACTCACTCAATACTAGAGATTTTTGCTACTTTTCAAAATTGGAAAAACTCCCATAGTGGGCAGGGAGGTACATACTGTGTCTTCTATCCCCTTATATCTGTTTTCCAACATACTTTCTGTCTTTGCCTTGGATTGAGATTACTTGGTTTTGTCCTGGCCCTGGCCGGAGTCCTAGCTGGGAGGGAAACAGTCAAATGCATAGTTATTTTTTGGGAGATGATATTTGTTTCCTTGTAAATCATCTCTCTGTTATGTATTATTATATTTTTATTTTGAATTTATAATGTAAGCATTTGAGTGTATTCCTCTTTGTTGGATTTTGTGCTTGTGTCTGGATGAGACTTATAGGTGGTCTCAAACTAAGTACTTTGATAGTGTGCTCTTGGAATCTACATCTGATCCCTATTTGTTCCCAGTTCCCCTATGTCTTACTTTTTCTTGGGTGCTTTATTTGTAATTCTAGAACTTTTTACTATCCCATTTTCTTCCTTTTTACTGGCGCTGATATGACCTAAATGTGTTGCAAGCGCCGTAAAACCCTTAAAAACAAAACAAACAAAACAAAATTGGAAAAGTTTAAAATTTAAAATGAACATGTGCATAGATCGTTTTCTTCAACAACCATTAACATGTAAAAAATAAGAAAATTAGCTTTGATACTACGCCTATAATTTGTATCAGAAAAATGTAATAAATAGGAATGGGGTAAAAGGAACCCTGGGTATATTACGGATATAGTCTGTGTTAAGGTTGAGTGAGTTAATACGTGGAATGGGGTGACTAAACCCACGGTAGTATATGTCTTTAATTTTTTACGACCCCATTTACTTCCTTTTTACTTTTACTGGTAATGACCTAAAATTGTCAAAATCTGGTGGGGTATTCCACAGCCTTCCATGGTGGGCGGAGAGGTCGCCTTTACTGCGTCTTCTATCCATCTGTAATTGTTTTCCTTTCCCTTTCCATGTTGCTCTCTGTATTGATCTGGATTGGTATTACTTAGTAAAATATTATGCTATGTACATACTCAAGTTTTAGTTGCTGGGTGGGGATCCTGACCTCCCATAGCGAGCAGGGAGGTACACACTGTCTTCTATCCCCTTCAGCGGGTGGTTGGATGGGAGCATCACCCTTGAATCATATACCTATGATGTTCGCATGGGTGTACGATCCGATAGTGATGTCGTTTCTTCTTCTCTTAACTAGCCTATCCTGCTTCTTTGGTTTGTGATTGTATTTTTGACAGGGGATATTTTTTTTCCTGTAAATCCTCTGCCTGTTTGTTCTTGGTTATTTATAATTTAGCTTATGATATCTTTAGGTTCTGGGTGGGGATCCTGACCTCCCATAGCGGGCAGGGAGGTACACACTGTGTCTTCTATCCCCTTATATCTGTTTTCCAACATGCTTTCTGTCTTTGTCTTGGAATGAGATTACTTAGTTTTTTTCCTGCTGGCCGGAGTCCTGGCTGGGAGGGAAACAGTCAAATGCATAGTTATTGTTTTGGGAGATGATATTTTTTTCCTTGTAAATCATCTCTCTGTTATGTATTAGTATATTTGTTATTTTTTAATGTATAATGTAAGCATTTGAGTGTGTTCCTCTTTGTTGGATTTTTTTCTTGTGTCCAGATGAGACTTATAGGTGATCTCAAACTAAGTGCATTGGTGGTATGCTCTTGGAATCTACATCTGATCCCTATTTGTTCCCAGTTCCCCTATGTCTTACTTTCTCTTGGATGCTTCAATTGTAATTCTAGAACTTTTTACTATCCCATTTTCTTCCTTTTTACTGGCGCTGATATAACCTAATGTGTTGCAAGCGCCGTAAAACCCTTAAAAAAAAAAAAATATCTTTAGGTTATGATTTTGATTGACATTTGTACTATTTTTGTTAGATTGCTTGTTTTTTTGTTTCAGCGGTCTCTCATATGACCTCAATTGTGTTGGAAGAGACCTAAAGCAACAACAAACAAACAAATATCCCCTTCACTGTCCAATTTTCTTCCCTTTTACTGGTGCTGATTTTGACCTAAATGTGTTGTAATCGCCGTAAAACCCTTAAAAACAAACATACAAAAACAAATATCAGTGAGACCTGATCGCTATGTCTGTTTGGTCAAACAAATAACAGGAAAAAATGCCTGCTGCGGTGAAAAAGGAGAATGATTAAATTAGACGCACAGATAGTAACCAGAGCAGATGTTTATCTGCATTTCTGTTCCCCACTAAATTTGTTAAAAAGTGACCTGATTAATTAAGAAAAATACTTGCAAAATGAGTCAGACGTTGATTTGACCATCAAAGATGATGGTAGTGGTAGGATATCTAATTTAAAATCGTGATGCCAACTGCGACTTTCAATTCATATTGGCCACTTTTTTTTTCCTTATTAGATTTGGTTGAAAAACTGCCAAACTTGCATTTCTGTCTCATAGGTCGTGGCAACAACGTTTGTTGATTATTCGGTGAATCTTGGGTCATTTATTTTGCTTTGTTTATAGTTATTGTTTTTATTTAATTATTTATTTATTTCTTGGTCATTTTCCCCTCGTTACTTTAGATTCCCGAATGACTAAACCATATGATAGAACATCGGTTGATGTAAAAGATTGTTACAGACGGTGGGATAAAATGGTACGTTGGATAGTACCATTTTAAAACTTTGTATTTATTTTTTTATTTTTTTTACATCTACATACGATAAGATAAGGGACATGATTAAAAACATGCAATCTAAATTGAAGACACTGCATAAATTGTAAATTGAAAGCTGGAGTATCTGAATGCTGAATATTATAACTATTTTTTTTTAATTACAAGATCTTCAATATCAGCGAAATAAACCTTGAATTCTGGGTGGGGTTCCTGACCTCCCATAGTGGGCAGGGGGATACAAACTGCATCTTCTATCCCCATATATCTGTTTTCCAACATGCTTTCTGTCTTTGTCTTGGAATGAGATTACTTGGTTTTGTCCTGGCCCTGGCCGGAGTCCTAGCTGGGAGGGAAACAGTCAAATGCATAGTTGTTTTGGGAGATGATATTTTTTCCTTGTAAATCATCTCTCTGTTATGTATTATTATATTTGTTATTTTGAATTTATAATGTAAGCATTTGATTGTACTCCTCTTTGTTGGATTTTGTGCTTGTGTCCGGATGAGACTTATATAGGTGGTCTCAAACTAAGTACTTTGATAGTGTGCTCTTGGAATCTCCATCGGATCCCTATTTGTTCCCAGTTCCCCTATGTCTTACTTTTTCTTGGGTGCTTTATTTGTAATTCTAGAACTTTTTACTATCCCATTTTCTTCCTTTTTACTGGCGCTGATATAACCTAAATGTGTGGCAAGCGCCGTAAAACCCTTAAAAACAAAAACAAAACAAACCTTGAATTGATCATGACGGAGGTCATTTAATGACTCAAGAGTCTCCGTGACTGGGTGGGGATCCTGACCTCCCATAGTGGGCAGGGAGGTACATACTGTCTTCTATACCCTTATATCTGTTTTCCAACATGCTTTCTGCCTTTGTCTTGGAATGAGATTACTTGGTTTTTTCCTGGCCCTGGTCGGAGTCCTGGCTGGGAGGGAAACAGTCAAATGCATAGTTATGGTTTTGGGAGATGATATTTTTTTTCCTTGTAAATCATCTCTCTGTTATGTATTCTTATTTTTATTTTGAATGTATAATGTAAGCATTTGAGTGTGTTCCTCTTTGTTGGATTTTGTGCTTGTGTCTGGATGAGACTTGTAGGTGATTTCAAACTAAGTACATTGGTGGTATGCTCTTAGAATCTACATCTGATCCCTATTTGTTCCTAGTTCCCCTTTGTCTTACTTTTTCTTGGGTGCTTTAATTGTAATTCTAGAACTTTTTACTCTCCCATTTTCTTCCTTTTTACTGGCACTGATATAACCTAAATGTGTTGCAAGCGCCGTAAAACCCTTAAAAACAAAAAACAGTCTCCGTGATTTGAGTCATATTCTCAATTTAATAGCTTAGAATAAAGCAAAGATAATGCACTCCCAGTACACACACACAAGCACGCACGCATGCGCACAAACACACATCTCGGTGTTCAATTTAAAATGGACTATGCTATACACTAATCAGGCATTTATTTATTTATTTATTTACTTTTTGGCTCAGATGTTGATCTAACAATCGGGACCCAATCAATTACGTAAACATAATTTAATAATCACCGGGCACTACTGAGGTAGGAAGTGTCTGCAAAGTTTAAATGGTTGAAGATAATCTCGATGCCTACCATAAATTGAATTTGATCGACCATGCATTTAACATAAAATCTATTCAATCAGACTGGTGCGTTGTGTGCATTTTATGACTTGGACCCCCTCCCCATCCTTTTTTTTTTTTTACTCCGTTGAGACTGATCTCTCAAATTTTATCTTTATTTCGTATCGAATTCATCAAATCAACAGGGCAGAGAAGTCGGGGCGCCACACCTACTATTCCGGTTCCAAACTCCTTGGAAGTTTGTATGTAACCAGTCCTTCGGAGGACTAATAATGCACAGTCTACATATTGAATCCTAAGGTGGCAGGGTGTATTGGCAGATTCTTGGTATTACGGGATGTAAAAGAGCGAGGATGAATGATCTTTATTGACGACCAGAATATTTAGACCAGAAAATAAGATGCTATCACTTTGAAATCGGAAGATTATTTACAAAAGGTATGTATCCAGTCCTCCAGAAGAGTGGTTTTACACGTCCAATGAATTGGAACCAGTTCTTTGACACCAGCCTTTTGTTTTCCATTGTTAGTTATCAATTGAAATGAGATTTCTTTAGATAAAAGTATTTTAAAAAGCACAGAATAAAATACTAATTATTCCTGCCATCGAGAAATATTTATTCAGGTTTCTAGCTCCACATCATGAACAATGCAGACTATATAATAATAATAATAATAATCATAATAATAATAATAATAATAATAATAATAATATAATAATAATAATAATATGGTCAAGGAGAATGGAAGACGCCAATAACGTGGCTCGAATCTTTGTCCTCCGGAAGTTACATAATATTATTATTGATTAGGAGGAATGCCTTCTCCATGTACAAATTCACCATATACATCATCAATATCCAATCCCTGTGACTTTGACTGGAGTGTATTTTGCCTGGACAATCACGGTGCCGTACAACGACCATTTCATTTTTTATTTTTTTTTTGGAATCCTCGTCACCCTCCTGGTAATCGACCTCGATCAACATCACTAGATTTGGTTTCATGAAGAGAAAACACCTAGCCATCGACGCCACAACTTCATGCTCAATGTTGCTGATAAGATATGACCATATTCGGACCACCTTAACATTAAACTAATACAATTTTCATTTATAAGTGAACAAAAGTCAAAGTAACACTAAGCTGCTATAAGAACTAAATACCAAACACAGAACGGTTCGGGCTAAAGACCCTTCTTCAGACAATAACAAAAGTAACCAAAACAATACATCGCTTAAAATCCAGACAGACGGCAGAGAAAAATTTGGCACGCATTGTCCGCAAGTAATTGGGTCTTGAAAATGATGGCACCCAATGCAATCAGTTCTACAGTTTGTGAGTATGTATCACAATATTATGATACACTGATGAGGGAATTGCACACGGACACACAACGCAATGGCCTTTGGTAAAATTGTGAGTGATGCTCATAATACTCATAATCTGCGAGACTGACTATTTTGGGTTACAGGCAAGTACAAAGATGGCTCTGGTAAGAAATGTAATCTCCTTCAAATGATGTCATGTGCTTAAGTAAAATATTCACATCTGATCACCAGATGAAACATACCAACACACAAAACTATGTGTGACCTTAAACGTTTATAGTATGATTGATATATTTTAGATTTATTTTAATCACCCAACTCTTGGTCTAAAAACAATAACAAAGAGCTGAGTGGCGTCAAGTTCATTTCTTCTGCTGATGCTATGTATCCTTGAACGTTTAAAGATAGAATGCGCTTGGCCAAGGAGTTCACAACATTGCCATCCGGAAATATAACGGACCAACACACAAACTCTGTGAAACCATGAACTTTTATAGTCTGGTTAATACAGTTTAGTGAGAACAACTCACAAACGCGGATGGCAAAAACAATAACAAAGGCCTGAGTGACGTCATCTTCGAACTATCTATAGAAAGAACAAAATTGACGTCACTCAGCTCTTTGTTGTTGTTTTTAGCCTGCCATTTTATGAGTAGTACTCACTATATTTCTATCAATCAGACTATAAATGTTCAAGGTTACACATCGTGTTATGTGTTTGTACGTTATTATATCCGACTGGCGGATGTTGGGAGTTTTTTTTGGGGCGAAACGCACATCGTCAATAGGATTCAATAGTCGTAACGTCACTTCCTTCCTAATGACGCATGGTAACTTAGCAACAATGGCGGACGCCCGTATGAAATATTTCTCCGGCGAGCATAAAAGCGTATCCAGAGGATAAAAAAACCCCATAAATTTGATCATGTTTTGACTTTTACACATTGTGGTCACAAGACATATGAAAAGTTCTAGCCAGCTTGAAGAATAAAAAGTAATGATTTTCTTTGTTTAGAACCAAGATGGCCGCCGTTGCCGGGTGGCGTGACATCAGACTACTGAATCCAATTGTTGTTTGTTTTTGTTTTTAAGGGTTTTACGGCGCTTGCAACACATTAAGGTCATATCAGCGCCATTAAAAAGAAAGAATATGGGATAGTAAAAAGTTATAGAATTCCAATTAAAGCACCCAAGAGAAAGTAAGACACAAGTGAACTTGGAACAAATAGGGATCAAGTGTAGATTCCAAGAGCATACCACCAATGTACTTAGTTTGAGATCACATATGTCTCATCTGGACACAAGCACAAGATCCAACAAAGAGGAATACACTGAAATGCTTACATTATAATACATTCAAAATAACATAAAATAATACATAACAGAGAGATGATTTACAAGGGAAAAAATATAATCTCCCAAAACAATAACTATACATTTGACTGTTTCCCTCCCAGCTATGGTATCCGGCCAGGGCCAGGACGAAACTAAGTAATCTCATTCCAAGACATAGACAGAAAGCATGTTGGAAAACAGCTATAAGGGGATAGAAGACATAGTAAGTGCCTCTCTGCCACATCGTCAATAGTCTGATTGAAATTCAGTGAGAACTAATCAAGCAAATGGCTGTCTAAAACCAATAACGAAGAGCCGAGTGACGTCAATTTCGTTACTTCTATAGAATGAAAGAAGCTGACGTCATTGAGCTATTTGTTATTGTTTTTAGACAGCCATGTTAATGATCTGTTCTCACTAAATTACACAATGTGTCCATAAAGTCTTTGCCTGATTTCAAATACTCATTATTCTAAAACCGTTATAGATATTTGCATCTGGTTTTCACCATCTCCTAAGGAAAGTCATACATTTATTCCTATTACTCATCAACCCACGATAAATCACAAACTTTAGCAAAATCAACCTGAACTTAAAAGACATAATTTTTCTTTTCTCCTATTTCTGAATGGCAAAAGTGCGACACAAATATTTTTGTGTATTACGATGCATGAATCAAAATCGTCAAATATAGCTTAACAACCTTTCATAGTCCAGTTTGCATACCATTAAAGGAAAACGTCTTAATAAAAAAAAAGATAGGATAATCCATATTTGCTGTCACATTGTGAGAGATTGTATTGGTACGTTATATCCAGCTGGTGGATGTTGTGAGTATTTTTACTTAAGCGCATATAATCAATAAATTAACGAAGCTCACGTCTAAGTATAGTGAAACGGGGAACTAAGTTATATAAAGGTGCTAATGTTTATTTACAATGGTTTCTATATTATCCGACTGCATACACATTCAAAACTGTTATGTAGAAAGTAATTGGTTGCGATTATATCACATTAGGCAATTACCCTCATTAGTGTACTCTAACCTGGATTTTGTTCTCATTATCATCACTCTCAGAAATAAAAATAGGTAATGAAATTGTTGAACGACTACAATTCGAAATCGGTAACATGATATCAGCTTCTGGGTTTTACACAAAAAAAAGATAGATAGACAGACAGATAGATAGATAGATAAATGGATGGATATATATATATATATATATATATATATATAATATATATATATATATATATATATATATATAAGAGAGAGAGAGAGAGAGAGAGAGAGAGAGAGAGAGTGATAGATAGATAGATAGATAGATAGACAGACAGACAGACATATAGATAGATAGATTTTTGGGGATGTTTTATTTTTTGTATTTTTCGTTCTTGCTGGGTGGGGATCCTGACCTCTCATATCGGACAGGGAGGTACATACTGTGTCTTCTATCCCCTTATATCTGTTTTCCAACATGCTTTCTGTCTTTGTCTTGGAATGAGATTACTTGGTTTTGTCCTGGCTCTGGCCGGAGTCCTAGCTGGGAGGGAAACAGTCAAATGCATAGTTATTGTTTTGGGAGATGATATTTTTTTCCTTGTAAATCATCTCTCTGTTATGTATTATTATTTTTATTTTGAATGTATAATGTAAGCATTTTAGTGTATTCCTCTTTGTTGGATTTTGTGCTTGTGTTTGGATGAGACTTGTAGGTGATTTCAAACTTAGTACATTGGTGGTATGCTCTTGGAATCTACATCTGATCCCTATTTGTTCTCAGTTCCCCTTTGTCTTACTTTTTCTTGGGTGCTTTAATTGTAATTCTAGAACTTTTTACTATCCCATTTTCTTCCTTTTTACTGGCACTGATATAACCTAAATGTGTTGCAAGCGCCGTAAAACCCTTAAAAACAAAGCAAATTTCTTTCTTGCGTTGTCTGGCACTGTGTCATTCACACTTGTTCAGATCTTTCTTTCACAATGCAACTGTCAAAGATTGGAAAAGAACAGTGATGAAATTTAGGATTGCCCTGATAAATTTAATCCTCCCAAGAGGGCGAGACGTCTACCCTTCTACGAAGATTCCCTTGACGTGGCAGGGCGGTTTAAATATCCTAAAGCTTGGGGGGAAATCTGAACCTGCACCAACCTGACAAATCGAGAAGACCGACTAATCGGGATGACTTTAGAGGTGACTGTCGTTTCCAGATTGTTGTTATTATTATTATTATTATTATTATTATTATTATTATTATTATTATTATTATTATTATTATTATTATTATTATTATTATTATTATTATTATTATTATTATTATTATTATTCCTCTGCCGTCGATATGGTTCTTTAGTAAGGTGTTTATGTTTTCATTGGTTTTGTTGTTGTTGTTGTCTGAAGAAGGGACTTGAGCCCGAAGTGTTCCGTGTTTGGTATTTTCTTCTTTTTTGAAGATGTTATATTTTATATATATAACTTGATTATCTTATCTAATTATAATTATTTTTGTATATCATGACACACCGGTGTGTATTTTGTGGTCTAATGCATATTATTGACTCAGTCAATCCTAGAGATTTTTGCTACTTTTCAAAATTGGAAGAAATGTATTAAAAATGGGCATGTACATAGATAGTGTTATTCAGCTATCATTAACATAAGATAAGATATTATATACTTTATTGATCCTTGTATGGAAATTATAATTTTGTATCACAACACAATTCGGTAATATATAAAAGAAATATCAAATGTTAATAGATTAAATAAAACTTGGCAAAGTATATTAAAAGTCTTAAAATGTACAGTGGAACTACAAGCGGATATATTATGGTGACTATGATTATACTTATGATAAAATTCTTGTCCAAAAAAATATAAATAATCAAATGATTATTAAAATACTTTATAAACTGGTAAAGGTTAAATGATATGTTATACTAAAAAGTAGAGTGGAGTATAACATAAAAATCGTGTTATTGCGATTGCATAAATATTTAATCTGAGGAATAAATAAATTATTTTGCGGTTATCACCTTAATTCATAGAAATATTTATCATTTGCTTTAAAGTAAAAGATTGTAGATAAGAGATTGAAAAGGAGTTATATATGTTATTTCTAAGAAGTAAAATGTTCTATAGATATAAATATAATAATTAAATCACCTCTCTATAATATTATCCTTACTTCACACATAGATGAATAATTTGGCTTAATTTATTTATTGTTTAAAATGACTTTTCCTTTAAATTTAGAACAGGACACATAAGTTAAGATCATAAATTAGTTATTATCTACATGATTATGTTAATACTATAAGTGATTGTGAAAATTTTTAATTCTCTTTAAACGATGGGACTATATCTAAGTCTAAGTCAGTGTCAGTGCATAGTTTCTCACAGCCGTGGGGAGGAAATAATTAAAATGTCATTGTTTCTTTGTGATACAATGTAGAAGACGACCGCGTATTTGCTGAATTGAATCTCTTTGTGTAGTGGATGAGATTCATCTCTAATGACTTTGTCTATTTTTTCAATACATGATTTCATATAAAAATGATCAAAGTCTAAAATTGAAGGAAATTTTTGCATTTTCTGGCAGTATTTCAAAACTTTGTCGTTCTTCGACTTTTCGAATCTTTTGTTATTCCGACCCAAGGCTGGCAAACAGTAGCGTAGTACACTGATAATGCATGTGTCATAAAACAGAAAAAAGCAGCCTATGGTCCAAATTCACTCTGTTGAGTTTTCTTAAAAAATACATTCTGGTTTTAAGATTTTTGGATGACACTGGTGGACTGTTTTGTCCACTCTATCTTCTCGTCAATGAAGACTCCAAGATACTTGTAGTCTTCAACTCTTTCAACAATTTCATCTTTTATAATAATGGGGTTATGACCATCTCCAGCTGCCCTAAAGTCAATGATCATTTCTTTTTTTTTTTTTTTTTTTCACATTTAGCTGGAGATGTTTTTTTTCGCACCAATCAACAAATGTGGATATCGATTGCGTGTAGTTCACAATATCAGCTTCTGTGGGGATTAAAGCCTGAATTGCTGTGCTGTCTGCATATTTTAAAATAACGATATTAGACATGCAAAAACTAAAAACATAAGCGTTGATACAGCGACTATAATTTGTCTCAGAAAAATTAAATAAATGGGCAAGGGGTAAAAGTAACCAGGGCAAACTACGGATATAGTCGGTGTTAGGGTTGAGTGAGTTTAATCGCCCGGAGAAATTAATTCAATTAATTGCTCTAAAAATATATTTATTATAATGTTATAGGTGTCTTCTTAATACATTATAATTTACTCCTAATCGACTTTGGCTGTTCAATGGGGTTGATCAATTATGATTTCCTAGGTTGTAGAAGTTTGTGTACTTTGTTAAGTATGGTTGTTGTTGGTGGTGGTGGTTGAGGTGTATTCGTTATTATTATTATTATTATTATTATTATTATTATTATTATTATTATTATTATTATTATTATTATTATTATTATTATTATGTATCATCATCATCATCATCATCATCATCATCATCATCATCATCATCATCATCATCATCATCATCATCATTATTATTATTATTACTATTATTATTATTATTATTATTATTATTATTATTATTATTATTATTATTATTATTATTATTATTATTATTATTATTATTATTATTATTATTATTATTATTATTGTTATTATTATTATTCTTTAATAATAATTTTTTTAAACCCAACCTCCCGTCCCGGTCACTACAAACAAAAGAGTGATAATGGAGAGAAACGCGGTAGTCTAAATGTTGAAATATAGAAGAGCACACTTAAAAAGAAAACGCTTGAAACGGATTGATAGAGTAATTAAAGACAAGCCTGTGTACTTAAATAAAGAGCCGTTTTTTTCTGCCTTAGGTTGTTCTTTATGTTCGTGTTTCACTGTAATTCAACATCAGCAGTTCATTTGGTAATTTAAAAAACCCCCCACAAAATAAGCAGTTTTTAAAAAATATAGCACAGCATCCACTAAACTTTCTCACATCACTTTACAAAGGACCCCTGGTCAACTGCAACAAGTTACGTATAGGACTAGACATGACGCATGTTAGGCGATGATATGGCGATAATATTACAATTTTTCAAATGGAGACAATGCTGTTAACGGCCAGGTACTCATTTTACACCTGAGTACGGTGAGAGATTGTGAGTAAAGAGCCTTTTCCAAGGACTCACCTATGCACCGCTCAGAGCGGGGATCGAACCCAGGACCTTCTGATCGAAGGCGAGTGTGTCATACCACAAGACCACATAGCCGGACGTAGAGATAGAAGGACCAGTGCTTGACAACCTTTTTAAAATTCGTACACACTTTCAACTTTGTTCTTAAAAGCTTGCATCGACACCCAAGTCGCCACATTACACTAAAATTGCGACTTAATGGGGAAAAATACATCGATGGGTGAGAAATATGATATCAAAATCTACCCATGGTGTTTCCATTATATACAAGACGTTTCGATCGCAGATTGACTATATTGTTTTATGATACATGCGAGTATGTTGTGCACCCCCCCCCCCCCCCCCCCCCCCCCGACATGAACTTATTTGCAGGTCTGATAACCCAATTCCGTATGGACTCATTGTTGTAATGGAAATCACACAAAAAATGACGCAAAATATTGACCATAACAACAATGTTAAACTGGGTCCTTAATTGAGTTCGGATATCAGACCTGCGTTGTACACCCCCAATACACCCTATAAAAAGTGGTAGACCCTTTTAAAAATTGTGTACGGTGCACCCGGTTTAAAATCACGGCTCTTAGCGACTTCTTCTATGCGCTTGCGCTTAAGTAAAATGTTCACCATTTCTGCCCACCAAATCAATGGTAAACATAAAATTATGTGTAATCTTAAAGGTTTATAGTCAACGTGTATTTCATCATCATCATCATTGCCTTTTCACCCTAAATCAGGGTATCGGCCACAGACAGTTTCCATCCTTCTCTATCTTTTTTTTTTTTACCTCGTTCCATGTCTTATCACTTCTCTGTATATCAGCTTCTTTAATTCTTCTCCATGTTCCTCGTGGCCTTCCCTTTGATCTTCTGCCCCGAGGGTTCAAGTCCAATACTTTCTTTGTTATAGTGAATTCATTCTTTCTAAGGGTGTGTCCAATCCACCTCCATCGTCTTCTTCCTGTTTCCTCTCCCACTGGTTTTTGCTGTGTTCTTTTCCATATTTCTTCATTTTTAATTATATCCATCCATTTTATTCTGAGTAGCTTACGCATATACATGTTTACGAAAATCTATACCCTACTTATACATGCCTGTGATGCATTCCAAGTTTCACATCCATACAGTAGGACAGACTTCGCGTTTGAGTTGAAAAGTCTTAGCTGTAATCGAAGGGAGATATCATTAGTTCACCAAAGTCTCTTCAAAGATGCGAATGCAGCCTGTGCCTTTCCTATCCGTGCTTTCACCTCTGCTTCCGTGCCTCATCCTTGTCAATTATACTCCCGAGATAGCAGAAAGTGTCTATATCTTCAAGTTCCTGATCTTTTACTTTGATCTGCTCCCTTTGACACGTACCAATCATTAAGTCCTTTGACTTTGCAGGGTGAATTCTTTGACCAATTGATTCCGAGAGACTGTTTATAATTGTGGTTTTTGCTTGCATCTGGTCCTGGGTGTGGGACAGAAGAGCCAGATCATCTGCAAAATCCAGATCATCCAACTATGTCCATGGGGTCCACTGCATCCCATTTATACGCCCTTTGGAGGTTTCCTTCATTATTCAATCAATGGCAAGGATGAACAGGAATGGTGATAGCCAGCATCCCTGCTTGACACCAGTCTTAATTTCAAAGCTGTCAGTAAGCTTATCTTCATGTATAACCCTGCAACTTGATCCTTCATACATTTCCTTAATGGGGTTTACTATTTTTTTTCAGGGAGTCCATAATGTCCCAGAATTTTCCACAATGTTGCTCTGTCAATACTGTCGAAAGCCTTCTCGTAATCCAGAAAGTTAACAATAAGCGGAGAGTTCCATTCTATAGACTGTTCCACTATGACTCGCAGAGAGGCAATCTGGTCGGTGGTTGAACTTTCCCCCCCCCCCCGCCCCCCCCCCCCCCCCCCCCCCCCCCCCCCCCCCCCCCCCGAAAACCTGCCTGTTCGTTCCGCAGTTTAGCATTTGTTGCATTCTTAATTCTCTCTAGAATAATACAGTTGAAAACATTTCATGGTATAGAGAGAAGAGTGATTCCTCGATAATTATTTCAAATACTGAGGTCCCCTTTCTTTGGAAGCTTGATAAGATGTCCCTCCTTCCAATCCTTTGGGAATATCCCGTCATTCCAGATTCTCTCAAATAGTGGGTGAAGGGCCTCAGCATTTCTTTCGGCATCAACTTTTAGATGCTCCGGTGGAATCTGGTCTGGTCCAGCAGCTTTCCTCGCTTTTCATCTTGTTAATGGCACCCACAATCTCTGCTATCGATGGTGGATCACAGCTAATTGGTAGCTCATTCCTTGTAGGCAAAATTTCCAGCGGGTTGTCTGGTGGTGGTCTGTTCAGACGGCAGTTGAAATGTTCCCTCCATCTTTTCCAAAAATAGTTTTCCCATCTTTGTCTTTGACTGGTACCTCTGGTTTCCCATATTTTCCAGCAAGTGTCTTGGTAGTTTGATAAAGGATCCTCGTGTGTCCTCCTGTCGCTGCTGCTTCTGCTTTCTCTGCAAGTCTGTTCATGAATGCTTCCTTGTCTTTCTTCACAGATCTTTTGACTTCCTTAGCTGTGATTCGATACTGCTCTTGTGTATCCAGTCTTGAAGCCCTTGACTTACATTAACTTGTTCCTTCCGTGTTCTCCTCTTTTGAATAAGGTCCAAGGTGATTGGACTTATCCATTCTTTATGTTCCGATTTCTTTACACCCAATACCTCGTGGCAAGTTGTTATGTAAACTTCCTTGATCTTTGCCCAATGCGACTCTACATCTATGTCCTCCTCGAGATCAACGAGAGGTTGGAATCTATTACACTCAATTGTAGTTTGAACTCCTCATTCTTTTCCCCATCTAGTGCGGTCACCTGGAATTTTCTTCTTGTGTGCGATCTGGTCCCATGTGTTCTAAGTCGTCTGTTGAGACACAGGTTGCTTTGTGTATCCTCTTATGGGGAAACACTGATCCCCCAATCACCAAACTGTTGAATGCACATAAATTTGCAAATCTCTCACCATTGTCGTTCATCTCTCCCATGCCATGACGTTCCATGATACCTTCATCACCTACGTTATCCTGTCCCACTTTAGCATTAGCACCTCCCATCAAAATGTTGAGGTCTTTCCTTGGCAACTTATCAATGACTTATAGCAGACTATAAAATGTATCTTTGTCCTCATCTGTTGCGTCATTTGTTGGGGCATAGATCTGTACAATGTTCATGTTGATCTTCTTACTCCATGTTGTAAAGGACGCCATGATGATCCTTTGTCCGTGTTGTTCCCATCCTCTCGGTGACTTCTGGGAAACTTGCTGAGAATTATTCCTACTCCCTGTGTATGAATCCCGTCCCCTCTCCCTGAATATAAAATCTTCTCCCCAGACTTGAGGTGTTTCTGTCCGGATTGTATCCAGTGGGTTTCGCTTACTCCAAGTATATGCAGCCTGTATCTTCTTATCTCAGTCACAACTTGAGAGCTTTTTCATGCTTCATACATGGTGCGAACATTCCACGACGCAAATTGAAGCTGCTTGTTTGGCAAAGACTTCATCGGGTCAGCAGTCCTCTCGGCTTTGTCTGTTGTCCTTCATAATTTCTGTCATTGCAGAAACTCTTCGGTCGTCCAAGCTAAAAAAAATATGAAAGGATTTGATTTGTCCGTCTGCGTTTCTGTAACGGTTTGAGTTTTACGGTAGGGATGTTAACCCTTCGACAACCCCCAACCCGGAGGACCAGGTGACTCAAAAAAGGGGGTGTCACACACCATTAGTCGCCTTTTACGACACGCTGGCTTGGTGTTGGGCTATCCTTGTACTCTCTCAATTGAGGGACCCCGGACACCGAACGGGGGCAACGTGTATTAATGAGAATTAATCACTTCTTTGGCGGTTCAAAAACAATAACAAAGAGCTAACTGATGTCGGATTCATTATGTTACCTTCTGTCTCTGTCTGTCATTGGACCACCTCTTTGGCCACTTTACCCGTTAAGTTCTCGATAAATCTCATGCTGGCTGTTATACTTAAATTTTTATGATCGTTCAAAATAATACGTATAATTCATCAGTGAGCCAATATTGCCACTGAAAAAAATTTACATATAATTTCACGACACTTCACTTTTGGCC
>NC_088361.1:60626622-60699122 GCF_034508935.2 Berghia stephanieae | reverse complement strand
ACTCTCGTCCACACTCACTCAAGAGGACATATGTTATTTAGTTTGCTCTTCATACTTCCTGCGATGATACAATTTAGAATATATTTTTATCAGTTTGTTCTAAAGCTCTAGTTGGACCAGAAAAATTGGTATGCTGTGAAAAAATTTCCAAAAATATTCAAGCAATGAATTGTCTCTTAGAAAGAAGGCTGTGTCATTGCGATCTCTTAATAACCAGAACAGCACTGCAATCACCTCCACCACCATCTCAACACATCTTTTTGATTTCCACTACAAACACCATTATAACGGCAACTGGTTCAACCACATCATCATCATCACTACAACAGTGACTTCAGCTATTACCCCTATCACCACAACTGCAAACACCATCAAATCATCGTCATTACCACTAGATCTACTTGAGACCTGCCTTCTACTTTTATTGGGAAACTCCTAAGAACTTATCACCATCACCATTGCGACCTTGATCTTAATTGATAACACACCTATATTTAATTCATGCTCCAAAATTTTTTTGTATACTTTGAAAAGTTTGCAGGTCTGTTTTTCACCATCAGTGTTGGGCGATATCGGAAGTTTTCGATATTGATACGATACGATATTTCATTGGATGAAATATTGATTTATCGATGCAAAGTTCACTCACCCCACTATTCACAAAAAAAGTTTGTTTCTCCATTGATTTCTATTGTACTGATTTTTTGTTGTTTTTGTCCCACGTTGCAAAACACTGCACCAACACTCTGACCCCTTGAAATACTAATCTGTTGTGATTAACAAAAAATCTACTGAACTAGGGGACGTTTTTTTTTTAAATCAGAAGAAATGTGATTCTCTGTGTGTCCAATTTTGGCAATGCACTGTGGCAGCCTAGTGAACCGCAAGTATAAGTTATATCGATATCGATATTACGTTTTGAAATCGATATGATTCAATAGATTCGATATTGTCATTCATATCGATGTTAATGTTACGATATGATATGCCCAACACTGTTCATCATCACTCCTATTACCAGAACCGCTATCATATCATCATTGTTACTACCGTCACTACAGCAACTACTGCTACACCTACATCATTCATCATTACCGCTACCTATACCACTCTTTATTTTATCATCATCGTCACCACCATCACTTCTACTTCTACATTAAATCAGTGTATTTGAATTGTAAGCCAGGTTTCTGTCTTCCTAATTTGTCTTTCATTTTTGGGTTTCTTGCCTTCTATCTAGATACTAGATAATGGTAGTGGTAGATCGATTATTATAGTAGATGAATATAGGTCTTTTGAGATTGATCTTGAATGTAGAGTTCCCCAGGGTTTAGTGCTTGTATTTGTATCATTTCTTTTTGTTCTGAAATCAGAAGTTTCTGTCTATCTTATCATCAATCAGTTGATGATATTCAGCTTGAATGCATCTCCAATACTCTTACTAGAAATATGAAAAGAGTATCTGACTTTAGTGAGAAGTGCATTCAAAGTGTTAGAAGCGGATGAGTGAGATCATAGATGCTGCCAGACCTTGCAGGATTAAATTCAAAGCTTGTGTATAAGTTTATCAGTGTCATGAAGGTACTGCCTCTCCTTACCTTTTGAACTAATCGATATATTCAAAACCCCTTCTCTTACCTTCAGCCATTGATTTCACAGAACTAGTCCCTTGCATATATATGCACAAAAGCTGAAATGAGCTGTGTGGAATGACTTGCTGGAGTATTAGTGGAAAATAATCTTTGTCTATTTTTAAGCTTTTGCTTTGAACCTATGCTTTTTTGTTCTAAAAAATGAATTTCACTAGATGGCATGAAAAGAGAACTAGGTGTCTAACTTGTGTGTGTTTGTGTGTTTTTTCTTAGATTGGCAATGCAAGTAAAAATATTAAGGGCTTAGTTGATGAGGTGATGCTCAGATTTACAACACTTTTTATGTTTTACTATTATTATTATTTAAAAAAAAAGAAATTATTATTAATTATCTCTCTGGAGTGAGTATTAGGAACTATCTAGGTAACTTTTATGGCAATGAACACATGCTGTTGCAAAAATCTATCAGACACTGACTGTTCTAGTGTTGTCTACTGGCTTCCTTTTCCTATGCTCTGAAATGGGTTCAAATTAAAAGTGTCAAATATATACCTCATAATTTTGAAAGCAATTTCATTCGCTCTTCCAATTCAGTCATCATACTCTTGAGCACAGTGATAGCCTTGACATCTTACCATTATTTGTTTACATTATCATGACATTTTAAGAGAGCCCTAATAGTAATAATTATTATTACACATTTGTGTCATTGATGTTCTTTGCAATAGAGTAGAGATCTCCCATATAATGGATAGATAGTGTCACGTGCTGACTTCTTTACCCCTCTAATGAAAGTATTACCTATAGTAATTTTTATATGGAAATTTGACTAAAGAGTCTTCTTCACTCAAAGACTTTTAAATAATCCAGTAATTAGCTGCTGTGCAGTTGCATCAAATGAGCAGTAAGGATTAACTTTTCTGCTCAGTCAAGAAAAACAAGATATCAAAAGCAGGGATAGGGACTTTCTGTAGAATTTTAAGATGGTTTTAGACAGACATAGACATAGATTGCTCTTGGATCTACTATTTGCTCTGTTGAATTTGTCCCCTTTGTCTTGTTTTTCTTGGCACCTATTGGATAGTTATTAAATTTTTCAACTATCTAATTATAATCATTTTTACTGGTGTTGAAATGGCCTAAAAGTAAAAGGATCTCTAGTGCTATTGTATCTTAAAAATCAAAAGGGAAGTTTAAATTTTAGGCATTGTATGGTTGTTTTGTAATCATATTATGTAATTTGTTCTCATATAAAAATCTTTTCAAGATGCAATCAATTACATCATCATATTGGGATTATACATTAGAATAAGAATGTGAGTGAGCATTTTATTTCTATTGACCTACTCTTCAAAACTTTGTCATAGGAGTGAGAAAATCTATCCAAGCACTAATTATTATTATCTGACAAATGCACCTGTTGTACCACAAGCCTTTTTTTCTTTCATAAAATTGGGCGTCCATCTATGCTAAACTGCAGGTTTTCGGAAAAAACGTTCAACCACCGGCCAGATTTTCTCCCTGCAAGTCATTGTGGAACAGTCTATAGAATGGAGCTCTCCTCTCATTGCCAACTTTCTGGATTACGAGAAGGCTTTCAACAGTATTGACAGAGCAACATTGTGGAAAATTCTGGCACATTATGGAATCCCTGAGAAGTTGGTAAACCTCATCAAGGAAATGTATAAAGGAACATGTTGCAGGGTTGTACATGAAGATGAGCTTACCACACAACTTTGAAATTAAGGCATGTCAAGCATTGATGCTTGCTCTCACCATTCCTGTTCATCCTTGCCATTAATTGGCTAATGAAGGAAACCTCCTAAGGGCGAAGAAGTGGCAAACAGTAGACCCCTTGGACACAATAGGATGATCTGGATTTTTGTAGATGATCTGGCTCTTCTGCTCACACCCAGGACCAGATGCAAACAAAAGCCCCAATTCTAAACAGCCTCTTGGAATCCATTGGTTTGCAATTTCAAAGGTCCTAAGGATAGGTACGCGTCAAAGTAAAAGATCAGGAACTTGAAAATACTGATACCTTTTGCTATCTATGGGAGTATACAGGTGTCCAGCAAGGCCGTAAAGTCGTAAATTTGTCTTCTTGGTCGTAAATGGTCATATATTTGCATCCATTGTCATAAAAAGTCGTAAATTGAAAATTTAATCAGTTGAATTTTAAAAAGTTTATTGAAGCGGGCAGCACATAATTACGACTTCAGAAAATGACGAGGCTTCATCTAGGGGCCACCATTTTTGAAAATCCTAGGCACCAGTCAGACATACAGTCTAACCATTGAAATATCTCTTGGTGGTCATTTTGCTTCCCCACTGATGTTGGGAGACTCCTCTGTCAAGTCTCTGGGTTGATGTGAACTAACCACAAGATTAGACCATTGCTGCACCTTTATCTCTGGAGATGTCACTACTACTACTACTACCAGGCGTGCCTACTCTCAATTTCAAATTTCGAGGATATTTTGCGAATAAAACCTCAAATTTCAGATGGTGATGATTGTGGTGTTGTTGGTGGTGGTGGTGATGGTGACAGCTTTTGTTGGTGGAGTGAGTATTTGTTTTTCTTCTGAATAGATTGTGTGGTACAGACCAATGATCCATCGCGTGTATACATTTGTATAAAAAAAAAATAATGACACATCAAATAGTTGACACAATGCCATATGGCAGAATTATAATCTGTGATCACAGGTTAAGATTTTTCATTTAACGGTGGGCTAGGGCGATAAAGTTATTTACATAATAATATTGTGACACCTGGCTTACACTGGGGAAAAAACACGTTTTTATTTTGCCCTGTTCAATTACAGATACATAAAAAACAAACAACGCCCAAACATTTTAAACCTTAATCTTGCTTTTGGACGGTATTGAATGTTATCTTAGTTATCAATACAGTGGAATCCTGATACTGGAGTTGACATTTAGAGTGTTGACTATATGCCGATTCCACTGTATCATTTAGCCTAAAGTTTGTTGTTTTAAAAAATTCTAGTCAAAATGAAAATAATCTATTTTGCCAGTGTACCACGCCTGTGATAATTACCAACACTGCTGATGAATTAATAAAAACTGCACCTTTATAAAGGCCCGTTGACACTCTCCATTACGCATCTACTCATCACGCAAAATACCCCGTTTGATTCGCGAGATTAGATTCCTTGAGATTTTTTAATGCTACTTACATTGAAGAAAGATCACAAAGGAATGCGTTTTGAAGATGAAATTGAAGTTTTAGGAGCATCAGAAAACTAGTTTAAGGCCACATCTTAAACCTACCTTGACGGACTGTTCAAGGTCGAGGAGATGTGGGAGGAAATATGCCACTTTACTGGAGACTGTGTAGAAGATTAAAAGTATGTGTGCAAAATTTCATGAGAATTGGAACATTCCTTCATAGTTAGAGCAATTTATATTTGATCAAACTGCGTAAATGCTTAATTAGCGCCATTTACCTATCACCATCCCACACCACATAAAATGTCTGCAATCTTGACGCTGCAACAGAATGGATTGGAACGCGTCCTTCTCAAAAGTGCAACATTTGCCCTTCCCCTCTTTTTTTTATAGTTTATGTAATTAGCATTTGTAACTATTTCAAAGCTTGATAGGATTTTTTTCCAAGTCCTCTAAAATATAATTTCGGTGTTCTTTGTTTTGCGCTCTCGTGATCTTAATCCCGTTGTTATTATTATTATTATTATTATTATTATTATTATTATTATTATTATTATTATTGTTGTTGTTGTTGTTGTTGCTGTTGTCGTGAATAGATTTTTACATCTCATTCACGATGAGAAATAAAACAAATAATATGCACAAGGCATGTATCTCCACATGAGTGGGTAGTCGCCACCGAAGTGGGTAGTTACGCGATTAGTCCCGATTAGTCCGGGTATGTTCGTCCGGTAAAAGTAAAGGAAACAGTCAACACTTCACTAATTTCAATCAAATATCCATTATCCGTTTCATTGTAAAAAGAGCTTGGAAAATGAAGGCAACCCCGTTTTTATACCCATTGTGACGTCACGGGAAGAAACAACACACAACAGTGAATGGAACTCACAGTGACACCCAAGGTTACCCAGCATGAGAACAATTCACAACAACAACTTTATAGCCAAACAACAACAAACTGGAACACATTGAAACACAACAATAAAAACGTCCCTACACTGTTGTTGTTCTGTATGTCTTGTCTTCATAATGTATTTTTCAAGTTAATGGACATGACCAACCTTTCGGAATAAATCTAGAATGATAACTTGCAGACAAGACATGTAATTCTTCCTTTTGCACTTTTCCTATTGAACGATATGTTTGTGTCAGCTAAAGCTACAGTTGATAACGAAACTTAATGTCAGTGACCTTAATTTCTTGTCGGATATCCCAAGCTTTGAAAATCACCGATGCGACAGTGATGAAGATATGAAACGTCCGGTTACTTGGTGATGTTGGAATTTTTTGCTTGTTGTTTGCTAGTGTCATAAGTATGCATGATCGTCAAGTAAGTTGCGAGTATCTTATTTAGTGTCAAATACATAATTTCAGAATGGAACATTTTAATCACATGCTGTGCTAATTGTCAAACTTATTTTTCAACTCTCTCTCTCTCTCTCTCTCTCTCTCTCTCTCTCTCTCTCTCTCTCTCTCTCTCTCTCTCTCTCTCTCTCTCTCTCTCTCTCTCTCTCTCTCTCTCCCCCCCCCTCATTAAAGAATGAGAATCTCAAAAGGAATATCTGTTCTTATTTCTCCGCGATGGGTGGCGGCTGTTTGTTTGTACTTATTGTTTGTCCCTTTCTCTAACTTCTAACCCTTAATCGTGGAATGAGACCATTTGGTTTTGTCCAGGCCCTGGCTTGATTCATTTCCGCGAGTGTAAGAAAGTGGCTTATTTTCTCTTTTTAGTAGGGATCCCGTGCTAGTCTCAGTGTGAGATATGGATGGCCTTAGGCTAGGCACATGATTTATACCTAGGACATTCTTTTGCCTTGTATTTGTTTACTGTTCCATTTTCCTCAACATTGGCTCTGAAATGATCAAGATTTTTGTTAGAAGCGCCATATAGTTCTAATATTTCACCAAAAACTTCTTCATTTTCCTCTTCAGCACCTCACCAGCCACTCCCCTGAATGGGAGCGATCTATATTTAGACGTAAACACGCTGCTTTGTTTATGAAAGTTGTAAACGTACCCGTGTGTCTAGCTGAACAAAATGACCAATCGTGATGTTAGATATTTAAAAAAAACAACTGATCACTTTTCTTGATATATGTCACTTTGAGCACATATTCCAATGTGGCCAAGATCTCGATCATATGGAAAGGTAATAAAGATCATCCCCATTCGCTTACCCTGTGAATTGACAAAGTTCTTCTGTAATGCAGTTATATTTCAATAAGCTATATTTGATTTGACATTATGCACCGAAGTTTATGCTTCGTACAGTGTTTTTGACTTGTTACGATTTCGAATGTTTGAAATATGGATAATTGAAATCCAAAGATTTTGCAATGAATGGTCAATCAATTTTGAGTTTCGGTCTTCAGGTTATGTTTGTTTTAGTTGTTTGTTGCTGAAATTGGAGTTGGAGTATTAGTCGAAGTAATTATTATTATTGTTACTGCTGCTGCTACTACTACTACTACTACTACTACTACTACTACTACTACTACTACTACTACTACTACTACTACTACTACTACTACTACTACTACTACTACTACTACTACTACTACTCCTACTACTACTCCTACTACTACTACTACTACTACTACTACTCCTCCTCCTCCTCCTCCTCCTCCTACTACTACTACTACTACTACTACTACTACTACTACTACTACTACTACTATTACGTACTACTATTATTACTTCTATGTTAAGACTAAAATAATGTAATATGCATGACTGTGGGCACAAAAGGGTTGAATCGTGAATTTAGGTAAGATACCGTGACTTGCGAACTGGTGGATGAAATTTATGTGTAGTAATAAAATTAATCTTCCTTGACAGGTGTGTAATTCAAATCCAAAGTGTAGCAAATTACAGTTGTGGATGAATGACCGTTTGTGTCACCCCCCCCCCCCCCCCCCTCAAATGAAAAAAAAAAGAAACAAAAAAAAACCCCAAACCGAGGTAATCATGTTGTAACGAAGTGAGAATAATGAAATGACACAGTTTAAGTAACAATTACATTTATGGATTGCTGCCTGTTGCTCACTATGGGATGTGTGTGAATATTTTGTGTCGCCGTGTAGTTATTATTGGAATAATATTAGAAGTTATTCATGAATTAATTACTCAACAATGGTAATTCCACACCCGTGTCAAACTGAATGGGACTTAATGATGATAAAGATTACATCATTAATTAACAAACAGGCTTCCCCCCCCCCCCCCCCCCCCCCCCCCCCAAATAAAAAAAAAAAAAACCCAACAAATCACTGATAACGGTTATTGTGTAGGAGTAATGGTTTATGAATCATGAGTTTTTGTCCGGTTTGGTTTCACCGTCTTCTTCCTTGTTGTTAGTGGACGCAATCACCGTGTCGTTTTGTCACTTTGGAGGGGGCTTTAAGCAATCTACCCAGTAGTCCATAATATTTCTGGATGAGAACATGAGAATGTGTGAACGGAGGGAAGGTGGGTGGTGTGGTGGCGTGACTGACCTATTCATGTGAATCCTTGGTTACATTGATACGTAATGACGAATCATAGATTGATGTGGATACAAACAGCAGTAGTAGTAGTTTGTGTGTCAAGTCATATTGGGCTGATGATTATTTATAAATTTATTTATAAGATGGTGTGTCAGGTGTGTGAGGTAGTGATAATTGTGAGTGTGTAGCGTGTGACAAAGAACGCAACAGCGACTTCTGTGAAGAGTGCAGAGATAATTAATGACCAGTACCACTCGTGTCAAATTATCATCAGCTTTCAACGGGTTGAGTCGTATTCATTATATTGTATCACATTACACATGCATACATCAATTTACATAGAAATGGTATACATTTCTATTGTTGAGCAGTGTCGTAGCTCCATAATGTTCTCGTTTGTTCTATATTTTTTTTATGCATAAAAAGAAAAGCTTAGAGGTACACCGTAAAGCCTATATATTTTGGATTAGATTTGAGAAAAAAAAACGGGGGGTGGGGGGGGGGGGGGGGGGGTGGAGCGAGAGAGAGAGAGAGAGAGAGAGAGAGAGTCTTTGTTGATTTGAAAAAGGTCATGAAATAGATCGATATCAGAGACTAAGTACATATTGCCGAATGTAGCACAGAACAGAAAACTAAGATATGTGCTGATAACATCGTCCTTGAAGCAGTCCATAATAAGGTACTGTGGTCAAATGTTTTCCTTACACACACACACACACATACACAGAAAGAGAGAGTGAGAGAGAGAGAGAGAGAGAGAGAGAGAGAGAGAGAGAGAGAGAGGGGGGGGGGGGGATTTTCTTATGAATTTTATGTCCAATTCTCATGTATAAATTAGTTTTACTTTAATATATCACGCTACGTTTCATTGAATGCTAATGCTAGGACGCCCCCCCCCCCCCCCCCCTCCAATAGGATTCAATAGTCTGATGTCCGCCCAGCAACGAGCAGCTTGGTTTCTAAACAAAGAAAATCGGTACTTTTTATTCTTCATGCTGGTTAGAACTTTTTCACATGTCATGTGATCAGAATGTATAAAAATCAAAACATGATCAGATTTATAATGTTTTTCTCCTCTTGATACACTTTATGCTCGTTGGAGAAGTATTTCATAAGGGCGTCCACCATTGTTCTCATAGCTTAGAACCAGTTACTAAGTTACTACGCGTCATTACGTCAGAATCCTATTACTGTTGTAAGCCTAGCAATAAGTATGGTCCAAATTCAGAATTGATCAGCCTCACTGTTTACTTGAATATGTAAATTATCTTTGCAGGGGAAAGCTTATGCAATCTGTTGTCACATTTTTAAAAATTAAAAAATGCACAGGATTAATAAACACAACTATTCATCTGATATGATTTTAAAACAAACTATCCTGTCCTCTTGAAATCTTCTTTTTCTTTCTTTCTTTTTGTTTTCTTTTGTTTTTCTTTCTTGCTTTGTTTGTTTGTTTGTTTGTGTGTGTGTGTTTTTTTTTATTCTTTAGATTCTGATCAATTGAACCGCAGACAGTTTGTCTGGGTTTAAGGTTTTTTTGTTGTTGTTTTTTTTTTTTTTTCACCTTCCTTTAACATATATCGTCTTTTTTCTCTTATTTCAGAATGGCCGTGACCAACGGACCACTATCCATTTCAAAGAAAACAAAGGAGTGAGTTGTGTTATTTACTTTGAACTTTTTGATAATTTGATCACGGCTTACATGGGTGTGTGGATGGGATTCTCCTCAGGATGCTCTTTCTCTCATTTGCTGATTTCTTCTAAAGTGGTCCACATCGTCGATATCCCTTCTATTTCTATCTCCCCTTATCATTTGTCCTTTTTTTTTTTTGTTGTTTTTTTTTTTGGTAGCTTTGTGTCCTTGTTCTGAAATAAGGCTTTGATTAGGCTTGGTTTTTGCCAAGGGGTTTTTTTTTTCCTTTTTTTTTTCTTGTAGTAGTATATCGCACTTCAGTTATAATTATAAGGGTTGGGGGAGGTAGGGGGGGGGGGGGGGAGGTCCTCGTCAGCTTTGCTATTCAATCCCCCTAAACCATTTTCCTCTTTCATGTGAATATGTCTTTGTTTTGGAATAGTGCCATTTGGTTTCTCCTGGGCCCTACCTGGAGTATTTTGCAGAATGGATGAATTTATATTTTGTGAAATATGATATTTTTGTTTCATTGTCTATAGACTATTTATTTGATGTTTTTAATGTTAAGTTTATTTTGTAACCATCTTACGTGTATCCCTTTTGTATTTCCAGTACCAGTGGGGTATTTCTCGGTGGTTTCAGACTAGTTATAAGGGTTTATTGAATTGCTCTACACCTGTTCAACAACATGTCTTATTTAATCATAATGAATAGGGAACAATATGAACATTTATATTATATATACCTCATTTTCACTGCTTCAGTAAGCTCAATGTGCTTCGAAAATCTTCATTTTGTTTGTACTATAAAATCATCACTATGTCTAATTTATCTCAGAATACATGCAAACCATCTTTATGTCAATTATAAACACCATGTAAAATTGTTGAACATCATTACGGTAAAAATGTTATTCAGGTGTGAAATGAAAGCATCGCCAACATCAAATGAATTTGCAATTGCACAATAAATAATGGATATACAGATTTTATCTCTTAGATTCACAATTATTTTTAGATTAGAAATTTGAGCAAAACAAGCACACTTGAATTTTGAAACAAACTGTAGTTCTGTATACGTAATAGCCACATGTGCTCATAACTTATCTAAAAAGTTCGGCATCAACACTTCACTTTTGATTGTAAGGTTATTTTCCTGTTTTGACAATATTAATCTATGATAATTTTAATTGAATTCTAATGATATCAATGCTTTTTTGTTTTGCTTTGTAAGGGAAATTCATGTTAGTTTTAATTATAAAGTATTTGTTTAACATTGCAGGTCATTAACATTCCCAGCCATGTGTTATCTAATGGGAATCGACCCCAGAGAAGCTACAAGTTTACTCTTTCATCTTTACCTGAAGTCAATGGAAGCTTTGACTGTGTTCAACAGACTAACAGGTAGGTTGTTCAGGAGAGGATGCTAATTGGTGAGGGGGCTTGGGGGGAAAGTACCAAAAAATACATTATTTTTGGACATGCAGTTATCAAATGAAAAAAAGTTAAAGCCGATATGGGAGCTCTAACATATTTCAGGTGCAGCTCATTGTGATGGTTAACTTTGATATGAAATCATAATTTTTAGTGTACTCTTATTGACTACACAAATATTGTGGTTTCATTGAATATTTGATTTGTTTTTATCTGCTCGCTCTTACTGTGACCAAAATAAGTCAAAAGATTCTCAAAAGTAACAAACAATGACTTGGAAAATAAAAGAAAGGCCAACAGAATTTATGGTGGAATAAAACTGTTGAAACTTTTACACAAGTGCACTGATGATGTGCTCTAGGAATCAACATCTGTTCCCTACTTGAACTAATTCCCCTTTGGCTTCCCCTTTTTTTGGTACTTTAATTATAATTCTAGAACTTTTTACTATCCCATATTCTTCCTTTTTAGTGGCGCTGATATGACCTGAATGTGTTGAAAGCACTGTAAAACCCTTAAAAACAAAAACAAATACAAGTCTCCACTCATGTTGGTGATATATCAAAAGAAATCTGTTTTCTTCAGCTTCAGAGTGCATCTATACAATTTTATGTAATAAAGAAGATTCTGTGGCACAATGAAGATGCACAAAGCTATATTATATTTAAAACATACTTCATTTTTCCTCCTTCCCCCCCCCCCCCCCCCCCCCCCCCCCCCCCCCCCCCCCCCCCCCCCCAAAAAAAAAAAATAATAAATAAATAAATAAAAAATAAAAAGGGGAGTGGGTGGATTTTCTTTGTTTATATATAAATTATACATATATATATATAATTTATATATAACCATCGAAAATTCACCCACTCCCCTTTCGCTTTATTCACTATTGTCTCCCTTCATCTCCTTTTTATTCATTTTGGTTAAATGAAAACCATGTTTTTGCCAGTAACACTGATTCAACTCATTTTTTCATGAATAATAGAATGGCATTGAATCCCTTTTCAGAGGAATAACACTTTTCTATGTCCACTGGAATTGCATTCAATGTCAGAGGAGGAGAAGTTACTTCCATGAGAAGCTGTGAAATTTTTAGGATACTGCCAACCTTTAACCCTCTCCTTACCACCTGTTGGAAAATCGCCACATTTTTTACGATGCAACCGTCACTTTTCTCATCCAGATTTCATTTCTTTTTGCTTTAGCTATAAAAACTTGACATTCTGTAATAGAGTTCATGTTATTGTCGAACAAAATTATGTATAGAATGTGCTTGTTGCTTTTCTGTTTGAGTTAGAAATGTCTGTTTTTGTGTTGGGTGGGTGTGAAGTTTTGGAGAAAATTCTGAAAATGGCTGGTAAGGAGAGGGTTAAAGTGAGGAATAGAATTCCTTATGGTCAAGTTGGTATTGGCACATGCTTGTTTTCACTTTACAATGCATAAGTTATAATCATGAAGCAAAATGGTTATGTTTATTTATTTATTCTCCAACAGACATGGTTTCAGCAGTTTACAGAGTCTAGGTAGTATGCAGTACAAGGTGGCTGTTCATGCTACTGATGATATCTATGACTCCACAAGGGCCAAGATGAATTTGGCAGAGGAGGAGAGCAAGAAAGTATGGTGCGTGAAAAATCAAACTGAATCAAAGGAGCTTAATCTTAAAATTAATTTATTTCTTTGTAACATGCAAACGTCCCCCAGCTGCACTTGCATCCAACAGGAAAATATTCTCTCAAATACAATATAATGCCACAGTTTTTTTCTTTAAAAGAAAAAATTAATGCTCGACTTGTCTTCATTTGTGTTTATTGTTTGGTGTCCGGATAGCTCAATTGGTAGAGCACTCGCTGGTAAGGGACTGAGATTGATCCTGGGTGAAATTGAGCTTTTACACGCCACAATATCTACAAATGATTAAAGCAATTTATAAGGGGTCCAAGTCAACAGCAACAAGTAACATGTATGAAGAAACATGACACCTGTAAGGGGCTATTACAATTTTTATCTGGGTGGGGCCTTTGACCTTCCATGGTGGGCAGGAGGTCACCCTGTGTCTTCTATCCCCTTATATCTGTTTTCAGAGTTGCTTTCTGTCTTTGTCTTGGAATGGGATTAATTAGTTTTGTCCTGGCCCTGGTCGGAGTCCTTGACTGGGATAGAAACAGTCAGAGTTTTGGGAGATTATATTTTTTGTCTTGTAAATCATCTCTATTATGCGTTGCACGGTATTGTTTTTTGTTCTACATATATGATTTGTAAACATTTGAGTGTATTCTTCTAAGTGAGGACCTGTGCTTGTGTCAGAATGAGACATTTAGGTGATCTCAAAATAAGTACAATGATAGTGTGTTCTTGGAATCTACATCTGTTCCCTATTTGAACCAGTTTCCCTTTGTCTTACTTTTTGTTGGGTGCTTAAATTGTAATTCTTTTTACTGGCGCTGATATGACCTAAATGTGTTGCAAGCGCCTTAAAAACAAACAGAAAACAATTTTTTATCATTATAGACAACACTGTAAATGGCCAGGCATTCATTTGACAACTGAGTACAGTTAGGGATTTGAGTAAAGAGCCTTTTCCAAGGACACGACTTTACACTGCATAATGTGCGATTCAAACCAGGGACTGACTTGCTGGAAGCTGAGTGTTATTCCACAAGATAACAAAGCTGCACAAAAAGCTACTTAGGCTTATTTCATTCTATCCACAGTACCAAAGAAATCAAGCCTAGTGGTCCTCATATAAGTAAAAAGGTTAAGAAAGTTATCCCAGCCTCAGCTGCCTTTAAGATGCTTGCCAACAATAACACCAGCAAACCAACTCACCTGGTCAAGCCTCTTCCTGTACAGAACTTAATGCGGCAACAACACCATCACCACCCCTCGGTTTCAGCCTCATCAAGCTCCTCTTCTTCATCTGCCTCACCATCCTCTTCCATATCCCCTTTGAATTCCACTGGGAAAAGCCACCACCAACATACCAACAACCTGACCTCTTCTGGTCTGTCATCTCTAAGAACCTCTGTACCGTCACCTGGTTCCCACCATGGCAGCAGGCAATCTCCAACGCCTTCATCTCTGTCGTCTGGAAATAAACATGGAACTTCTTCATCCTCTGCTGCTGCAGGTAGCCAACAAGGTGTACTCACTTCCTCATCTTCCAAACCGTCGTCGTCTGGTGCCATCAACATGCCCTACAGGTAATCAATTAGTCTTTGATCAATGGTGCAACTGAAATCAGTCTGTAATTTTTATGACTGACAAGAGAATACTGATTTACAAACATATTTTCATGAAATGTACACTTTGATTTATGCGTCCCACTGTCTCAAAATAAAACTAAAGTTGTTTCAAATGTTATATGACCAGAAAGGCCCGTTTTTTGTCACTTTAAGCAAATGGATCTGCTGTCCTCTATAAAACATAAGTGTAACTCGGGCTTCATAAGTTTGCCTATAAATTCAGATTTTCACAGCCTAACCACTCGGACATAATACAGACTTACTGTTTGTATAGATATAATGAACTTGATGTCACTCAGGTCTTTGTTATTGCTTTTTGCCATCCATTTTTATGCGTAATTCTCTCTAAACTGTATTGACCAGACTATAAACGTTCATGATTACACATAGATTTGTGTGTTGATCCATTATATTTCCAGATGGCAATGTTGTGAGTTTCTTAGCTAAGCACACAGCATCTATACCAAAGTTTGAGGTCCCCCTCTCCTGCTGGGTGGGGTTCCTGACCTCCCATAGTGGGCAGGGAGGTACTTACTGTGTCTTCTATCCCCCTATATCTGTTTTCCAACATGCTTTTTGTCTTTGTCTTGGAATGAGATTACTTGGTTTTGTCCTGGTCCTCGCCAGATGCCCTGGCTGAGAGGGAAACAGTCGAATGTAGAGTTAGTTTTGGGAGATGATATTTTTTTCATTGTAAATCATCTCTCTGTTATGCACTGTATTATGCTTTCTTTATATTATATATGATTTGTAAAACATTTGAGTGTGTTCCTCTTAGCGGGGACCTGTGCTTGTGTCTGGATGAGACTTTTCGTGATTTCAAACTAAGTACTTTGATAGAGTGCTTTTGGAATCTACACCTGTTTCTTATTTGAACCAATTCCCCTTTGTCTTCCCTTTTCTTGGATGCTTTATTGTAATTCTGGAACTTTTTATTATCCCATTTTCTTCCTTTTTACTGGCGCTCATATGACCTTAATGTGTTGCAGCGCTGTAAATCCCTTAAAAACATAAAAAACAGAAACCCCCTCTCCTGTTATCAACTGATAACCATAAATTAATGACCCATAGCCACCTGAAGTATTTGCCTATCACCCGAAGCAATCATATTGTGATAATTGCTCACACTTACGACTATGGGGCTGACCGATTTGGCTTCTTGGCATGTACTAAAGATAGCTATGGGTCATCCACATCGCACACACTTTTCATTTTGCCCTATTGGCTATGGGAAGGGAATAAAAATTACCCTCACCCACGAACAAAACTTTCCATGTAAACATCAGTTTGGCATTTTGAAAATCTGTTTGAACCACTTTCTTTGTAAGAAGCTCAATGAGAATTTAGAGAATGTTTGTCAGACCTTCTCTGTGGCAGGAAATAAACAGTCAAGGGGAGGAAATGAGCTCAATGGCAGGGAATATTGTAGTTGGTTAATGCTTAGTAATGCTTGAATCATCAAAAATCAGGGCTGGGAATCTTCTGCCTAAAGGCGACTTTCTGCCTAAATGGTGATTTATCTTCACCCATCACCATCACATTCTGCCTTTTTCAAAATTTTTGAAGGAATAGAAAAGACTCACCACAACCACTACATCAATATCCCTACCACCACCACAACTACAACCACCACCACATCATCATTCCTATCACCACCAGTACTACAACCACCACCACCACACCATCATCCTTACCAACACTATTACTACAACCACCACATCATCCCTACCACTCCTACTGCTACAACCACCACCACATCATCATCCCTTCCACAACTACTACAACCACCACCACATCATTATCCCTACCACCCCTATTACTACCACCACCACCACCACCACATCTTCATCCCAACCACCACCACTACACGCACCACATCTTCATCCCAACCATCACTACTACTACAAACAACACCACATCATCATTCCTACCACCACCACTACTACCACAACCACCACCACATCATCATCCCTACCACCACTACTACTACAACTACCACCACAACATAATCCCTACCACAACTGCTACGACCACCACCACACCATCATCCGTACCACCACCATTACTTTTGTTGTAATTACACTTTCAACTTTTGAAATTCCTCCTAGTGGTGTCAGAAATTGCTGCAAGACACATTATTTTGGATTGCATTTCAGTAAATTTTAATGAAATTCAAATTTATTGGTTATTTTTGCATGGATGGGTCTTGATCTATGCGCTGAAAAATGTCCTTTTTTGTGACCAGTCATTCTCACCCCTGAAATATGATGTCTTGAAAACTATTTTAAAATCTTATCTTAGTTGATTTGCCTCTCCAATGACCAATTTGAATCGAATCAATGATATGGCTATTATCATACATTATTTATTGCTATTGTTATATTAATACATACTTATTTTCCATTTATTTCTTTTATTTCAGAGATCGTGTCATCCATTTACTTGCCTTGAAACCATATAAAAAACCAGAACTTATACTTCGTCTTCAGAAAGGTGAGTGCAAACTTAAATGACAGGCGTATCGAGGATTTGTTAATGCAAAATTTTCATATTTTTGATGTAATGATCTGAAGTACCAGTTTTCTGATTATTTTTTTAAAAAATGGGGCAAGGTTACAAAAGAATTATTAAGTCATCATTAGCAACCAAATCATCAGTGTCATTTATCTGTGTAACTAAAAAATAATTTTTTAGCTAGTTATGTTCAGAACGCCTCTCCAATAATTCTCTACCCATTTGGGATACTTGTGTGCAGTGTAAATATCACATGTTAATAAAATATGACAGATATTGCCATGCATCAAGAATGCATGGGATTATGTATTTTCTCTCCTGTAAAATTTTCTCAAAACCAGCCACACGATTAGAGAATGATACTGTCAATTTATGTGGTTTTAACCCTGATTTTTAATAATCAAAAGCCTAATTAAAAAAAAAAATCTTATCCCGTTTTAACTGGCATTGTGGTTTGCAGCTTGGACAATTGCGTGTTCTGGCAAAGGGTTAATCACGTTAACATATATATTTTGGAGTCCAATTTAGTCAACTTTGGATTTGTATTTCCAGTTTTGGATATATAAACCAACGTTTAGACCAAAAAAAAAAAATAAATGGTGTAGTAATTGATGTGACCTAATGTGATCATTCACTATCTCTTGGAAAGCAGTTTAATATGATAATTTATATCAAAATGGGTGGACATAATGCATTTTTACATTAAAACAGATTGGTATATCTCTAGAAATTCAGATTTTGGAAAAAGATATAGAGATGTTTTAAAATACATTGGGGGTTGGAGATCTCTTCATATGATATGATTTTACATAAAGGCCCATAGGAATTGTCAGAATGTATATTGGTTTTAAGATCTCAAAAATATTACAAATTCATCTTTAAAAATTTTATTTTCTGTATAATTTATGTAATAGATGGAAATAATATGAATGTAAACTTGTTTCAGATGGTATCCGTGAAAAAGATCGCAATTCATTAGGATCTGTGCTGCAACAAGTGGCCACAATGAACAAGGACAATAGTTACACCCTGGCTAGGTCAGCATGGATTGATGTACGTCAAGACTGGCCTTACTATACAGACAGCGACAAAGCTCTATTGAAAAAGTTAGTGTGCATAGGTTTTAACCATGAAATATTACTGACTATTGGGTTTTAAAGGTCTGATTTCGATTTTATATTTTTATTATTTTAAAAAAATTATTATTTTATTCTTTCTTCGATCATTTGTCATAAAGACAAAGATTTATTATGTTTTAGAGAATTTAAAAAGAAAAGTAATTATTTGTTAAAGATTTGTTGTTGATGAAATGCAAATCTAATCTGGGACAGTATCTCGTGATCATTTTAAATATTCAATCTGTATGAAAGCTAATGTAATTTTTTCTGAAACAGGAATTTGCAACTAGACTCCCGTAGCCTTGTTACTTCCCCTGCTGTGTCACCAGCCAGCAGCAATCCAGAAAGTCCTGGAAGTTCACAGGTAGTTTTAGGAATGTTCTCATCTTTTATTTAATTGGTTGCTTATTTAGATAAGAAAGCTGCAGTAAGTTTGACATTTTCTCAAATGTACCAAACATTATGATAATTTCCTAGAGTAGAACATTAAAGAAAATGTCAGAAACGATGTAAAAGGCAGTCAAAAAGCTGTCTTTCAATATAGTACCTATGACATGTTCATTCCAACATCTCACTCAAGATCAGATTTTAGGTTAAATATTCATTTTAAATCAACATCATTGAGAAAGTGTAAATCTGAATATCTACATTTGTTTTCCTTTGGAGCCAAAATTGGCCAAATATGGATCATTCTCCACCAGATTTGGATGTTTACCAATGTATTTAAAGTAATGGACAAGTGATTAAATTGATAAAATGTGATAATTTTAGAAGTAATGATGGAAGAACAGAATTTTGGTTTTATCTAACTTTTATTTTTGTTTCTTGAAATTCAATTTTCTCCCCAAGATGTATCCAAAGTTTTTGTTTGTTGACTGGAGCCGATCTGATATCTGGAAATTATGGGGAAATATTGGTTTTTAAGAAACAGAAATTGAAAGCGTTAAATGTCATATTTTCCATTTTATTGAATTACTGTAATTTTGACTGAAATAAAACCACAAATTCATCATAAAGGTTTAGCCTGAGAGACATGAGTATGAAAATTAATGAAGCAGAGTTTTTTTGGGTTTTTTTGTCTGCAAAAATCTGAATATTTTGTTTAATTTCACAATTTGCCTTGATTTTCATTATATTAAAAAAAATATTTTAAAGTTGAAATGTACGATAATTTAAGATAGTAGAGTTGTAAGGATATTATTATTATTTTATTTTTTTTCTTCTGTGTTTTACATAAGTTTGATCACGCAATCTAGTTTATGTGTGGTATCATATAGTCAAAATTTATTTTCCAGAAAAGAATGTCTGAGGAGGTTGAGGAGCCAGCCCCTATGCCTAGCAAAAAGAAACGCATTTCCCATTTGGACCGCCACAAAACAGAAGAGAGGCAGGTTGGAGCTGTCAAGCCCATTGTCACACAGCAGTCACCCTCACCTGATTCCAATAGAGAAAACCAAGAAGGTTGGCCTAACTTTTATTTTTCTGGGGAAAGACAATTTCAGGAGTGATATTTGATTAATACACTGCGAGATCTTATTGCATTTTAAAGCATAATATCTCTAAGTTGTTTGTCATAAATCGTTTGAGTGTATATAATATGCAAGGATATTCTGTGAAGTTGTTGAACTGACTCAGTTAAATTGTTCCTGGGATCAACTTTTGTTTTTCTCTGAATTATTCTTCATTATTTGTTTGTTTTTTTAAGACTTTTTGGCTTAAGAATATTACAGGAGTTAATTTCATCAATATTCTAACATTTCAATATTTTCAGTTTTAAAATGTTGCAATAATTCCTGTTGAATTATTTTTAACGATTCATTTTGGTGCCATTGATTATTCTGGGAAATATTCTTTTTTTTAATTTTTAAACTTTTCATCATGAGTAAAGAAAGTCATTAAAAATTATTTCGTGTTTTAAAAGACTCTTTAGATTGATTTATCTTTAAATATTCTAATGTTTGTCATTTTGTTGAATTTGCAAGTCTCTTGTCTACTGTAATGTGTCATTATTATTGTCAAAACAAAAGTTGCATCCACTTTAGTATAATTTGAAATTTATTCTAAGATTAGATTTTTAATTGTGATGATGTTAACCGGGATAAAACATGAAAAGTGGGCATTTTTCACAATCACAACACTTCTCTTACAGCAAAAATGTGTGAATATCAAAATAAAAGTTGCATTCATTTTAGTATAATTTAAAATTAAAAGATCAGATTTTTAATTTTGTGGATGTAAACTGGGATAAAACATGAAAAGTGGGCATTTCTCACAATCATAACACTTCTCTTACAGCTTATTTGACTAGTGTGCAATACCCATAAATCAACCAATCTTTGTATGATGACACATTTAATACTCTTTGAATATAAGAACAGGGTAGATTGTTTATATCATACATGGTTGTATATTTTATGCAAATTATCCCATAGTTCCATTGTTGCTTTCATTTTGGTACATTATAAATCAGCTGCACAAAGGGCCTTTGTCAGACTCAGTTTGGTAGAATTTTTTTCTGACCCTTTGGTCCTCTTAGCAATGATTGGGTAGCTGCATCTGTTCGGTCTGATGGAAAGTACTTTGTGGTATGACTAGCATCTTTCCAAAAGGAAGCCAGCAGTTGTTACTTTTTAACGCTCGGACTCCACAAGTCTTAGGGCTCTAAAATCACTACTTTAGTCATCATATTAACAGATTATGGAGTTCTATGCATTGTTAAATCCTGGTGGAACTCACTTAATGCTTAAATTTCTTCATTTTAGGAAGCATGGAAGCTGAAACAGATCTGGCTGACTACTGCAGGTAAGTTGGATGACTCATTCATCTCTTTCGCAAACAGGATTTACTACCAGCAGGGTCTTCTATCCCCATTATTTGCTGTTCCGTTCCTCACTGTGATTTTCTGTTCTTTTCCGAGAATGAAATGACGTAGAGCTCGAAAACTAGACCAGCAGGCACTCTACTACATGGGCTGGATTCTATGCCCATTGACGAAGTTGTGACTCTAACCAGGAACAGACGTGCTTGGTCCCGATATGTGGATACCCTGTGACCGTGACACTTTTATGCTGATGTAGCATAGCACCGTAAAGGTGCCGTACTAATGTACAATGCAACTCACACATACATGGTTTTACTCCATTGAACTGGATAGACACGCAACAAAACCTGATTTTTTGCGGGCATATCAGCTGATTAATTTGTGATATACAAACCAATATAGTGCTTATCAAGTGTTGTTTCAAATGCAATAATGACCCATGAATTGCAATTGCCTTCGTTTCCATCTAAGTGTGAGGTTGATTACTTTAAAATGCATAAAGGGTAGATATTGGTATCATTGCTTTTATCATTGTAGTAGTCTGAGGCAAGAGGTGTCAGATTGTTTGATTGAAGCCATTTCATTGTACAATTGGTGACAAAAATTGCACCATAGTAACTGATTGAATTGTTTTGCCCTTTTTTTTATCTTTGGCCCAAGTGTGGCAGATTTTGAATGGGAATCTGATTCTACTAAATGTCGTAATGTTTTGTAAATTCTCTCTTTTCTTTGGTGCTGAAATGACCTATAAAAGTCACGAGCGCTGATAAGCTTCTAAAACTAAATAGAGCAGGATAATTTTAGTTCACTTTTCTTGAATTTTCTCAGAAAATGGAATTTGGATTATAATCATTTATGCAAAAAAGATAACTCAATGCAATCTGGAAAAAAAGTTGTTTTGCATCGCATTGTCATAGAAATTGTAGCGGGTGGTTGGATGGGAGCATCACCCTTGAATCATATACCTATGATGTTCGCATGGGTGTACGATCCGATAGTGATGTCGTTTCTTCTTCTCTTTACTAGCCTATCCTGCTTCTTTGGTTTGTGATTGTATTTTTGACAGGGGATATTTTTTTTCCTGTAAATCCTCTGCCTGTTTGTTCTTGGTTATTTATAATTTAGCTTATGATATCTTTAGGTTATGCTTTTGATTGACATTTGTACTATTTTTGTTAGATTGCTTGTTTTTTTGTTTCAGCGGTCTCTCATATAACCTCAATTGTGTTGGAAGAGACCTAAAGCAACAAACAAACAACAAACAAACAATAGAAATTGTGATTTTCAATTTCAATCCATTTTCATTGAGGTTTACAGGGAAGAAGGATTTGGTTGATTCTTGCAAAATTGCCAATTTGTTAAGTAATCGTGTATAACCTGCTCTCTTCTGCTCAGCTTCCGACTTGTTGATCTCAGGTTTGAGTCCTACTGTAACTGATGCCAATTTGATCCTCGGAGAAGGCTCTTTCTCACATTCTCTCAATGTACTCAGGTGTAAAATGAATTAACTGGCCAGTAACAGTGTAATCTCTGTCCTCCACCAAAAAAATTGGAATCATGATGCGCCCTACATGTTAAGTATAGAATAATTTTGAGTACATTTAATCTATATTGCACAGTATGAAACTTACATTTATACATTTATAGCTGTTTTTTTTTTTTATCACTTGTTTGTCATGGCTTTACAGAATATTTGTGGCAATTAAGGATAGAGGACAGCGCCAAGAGTACAAGCAGGAGTTCAACAAGGAATACGGGGAATACCGCAATCTCCATGAACAGGTAGAACAAGTGGCACATAGGTTCCAGGGGCTCTTGTCCAAGATTACAGCAACAGATGAGGAAAGTGATGACTTTGAGGTTTGTCATTTCTTTTGTTCATTTCCTAACTTTATTAAAAACATGCTTCATATTTTAAGCTTTTTCATAATTCAGGTCTTTTCCTGCCTTTCAGATGTTTCCCGATAATTTGTGACGTGATCCAACTGTTTGGTAGGGATAGGGATTGAAAGATTGGCTGTTCTTCTCATCTTTTAGTGCATTTCGTTTTCCTAGTTTTGATATGTCAGCATTTGGTCAAAAAAGATTCATTGAAATTGTCTACCATTAAGACTAAACTGTAGTTGAAATTTTGAGAAAATGGATATTACAGCTTGTAGAGAACTAAAGCAAGATAAGCACATGGTAAGAAAATGTATGAATGTACAAGAGTTCAACTATTTTATATAATGGTTTCTCAATATAATATGATAAATAAAGCTTTTTAAAAGACATTTTAAAGAATATTTACAAACTGACTTGCAATTAGTCATATGGTATGTAAATCGTCGTGTCAATATAGTATTATGTTGGAATGAATTAGACAAAGAAAGTTTAGTTTGAATTCAAAATAATAAGAATTAGGACATTTTAGTGTTTTGAAGTGGAAAAAACAAAACTTACTCTCTTCAATCAAAGCATTTATTTCAAATTAAATTTTATAAGTTAGGGTTAGAAATCTATGTTACGTTTAAGTATCAGGCCCAACTGAACATAATATCGTTATGGTATTTTCTTGACTGTTAGAATTTGAAAAAAAAAAAAAAAAGGAAATCAAAACAGACCACAAAGGCAATCAGGGAATATATAATATCATGTGAATACATATTGGTGTAGAGATGATTATCCAATCCATTTTGTTGCAGATTCAACATTGAAGATACTGGGTGGGGTTCCTGACCTCCCATAGTGGGCAGGGAGGTACACACTGTGTCTTCTCTCCCCTTATATCTGTTTTCCAACATGCTTTCTGTCTTTGTCTTGGAATGAGATTACTTGGTTTTGTCCTGGCCCTGGCCGGAGTCCTGGCTGGGAGGGAAACAGTCAAATGCATAGTTATTGTTTTGGGAGATGATATTTTTTTCCTTGTAAATCATCTCTCTTTTATGTATTATTATATTTGTTGTTTTGAATCTATAGTGTAAGCATTTGAGTGTATTCCTCTTTGTAGAATATTGTGCTTGTGTCCGGATGAGACTTATAGGTGATCTCAAACTAAGTACATTGGTGGTATGCTCTTGGAATCTACATCTGATCCCAATTTGTTCCCATTCCCCTTTGTCTTACTTTCCCTCGGGTGCTTTAATTGTAATTCTAGAACTTTTTACTATCCCATTTTCTTCCTTTTTACTGGCGCTGATATAACCTAATGTGTTGCAAGCACCGTAAAACCCTTAAAAACAAACAAAAACATCATTGAAGATAGACGCAACAATTTTGTGGTGCAGAGTGGTGTTAGGTTATGTCTCTGTATGACAATAATTATGTCCTCCTGACAAGTACATTTCTCATAAGTCTCAGAATTCTCAAGTTGTCAGGGAGAGAATTCCATTACTTATTGTACTTGGAAAAAAGGACTTAATGTTTGTATTAATTGTAGCCATAAAGAATTCAGTCAGATTTTTCTCAAAGGCATATTTTCAAGTTTCCAATACACCTTCTCTTCTATTTCCCGCTGAAGTAACAATTTTCAATTTTTACATTTATCATGGGTAGAGGAGGATCATGACAAACCAAGTTAACCGCCTATTCATGAATGTGTTTAGTACCTTACCTTGTTATAATAATAATAATAATAATAATAATAATAATAATAATAATAAAATAATAATTCTTCTTCTTCTTCTTCTTCTTCTTCTTCTTCTTCTTCTTCGTCTTCTTCTTCTTCTTCTTCTTCTTCTTCTTCTTCTTCTTCTTCTTCTTCTTCTTCTTCTTCTTCTTCTTCTTCTTCTTCTTCTTCTTCTTCTTCTTCTTCATCTTCTTGATTTTTAATTTTTGTTGTTTTTCTCTCTCTAGATTTTGAAAAATCAAGCACTTCAAGAATATGAAGCACAAAAGGCTGACCCCAAATTCATGGCCAAGAAACGTCGCATGGAATACCTTCATCGTAAATTGGCTCACATCAAGCGTCTTATTCATGACTTTGATCACCAGCAACCTGTATCTGTAAATAGCTAGCAAAAAAGAAGGAAACCGGATGAGTGGATGTGGGAAATCACAATGCTACTACCACATACTATACTGGGTATCTAGTGCTGGATGGTTGTTTGGTTGGTTGACTGGGAGGATTGGATTTTATTATGACAGAAACTAAAACTATGAAAATATGGTTTTGATGTGATATTGATTCATTGATTATTTAATATTTGTGTATACTTACTACTCATATTATGAGTTGAGCGCAATGACTGCAATTGAATTTATTCATTTACTGCCCATTTTTTTTTTTTAATATTCTTTTCACTCATTTTAGAGCTGCAATTCTGTACTTGACTTTCATTTTAGACTGTATATGATATTCCTAAATCTAAATATTTTTTTTGTAATGATCATTCAAAACAAAAAGTGAGACATTTTGTTACTCTACTACTACTCTTATTACCTTTCTGTTGATGTTTGGTTAGAAATTTATCCCCTCCAAAATTTGCAATGCAAGAGTTTTGTCGTGCACTATTATATTAGTAAAGAAAAGACAAATGGATGAGAATGACACTCTTGATGTATTCAGGCCTGCCACATATACTGATTAAATCCTGATCCTGAATTTATAAATGTTTTTTTTTCCTGCTAGATTTGGCCTAATTTGCATGTTGACATGAAATGATATCACCACGCTTACATTCTGATATGGAACTCACCAACAACCTGGAAAGGTTTTTGTAATAAACCAGTTAACTGTCATACTCATTTAAAAATTCGTGAGGTTTGAGAGTTTTTGGATGAGGGTCATTTAAATCTACTGATATTTGGATGAGTTTTCTGGCCAAATTTTAAAATACAAGCTTTTCCAGAGTATGGCAGTTAACTGGTTAAAGCTCCAACTACATAAACAAAATAAAGCTGACCTCTTTTACTTCGACAAAACTCCAGCCATTCGTTGATAGCTTGATGCTATGGGGTAAAAGAGAAAAAAAAAGGAATCAAGATTTTGTGATTGTTGCCAGTGGCAGGACTTTATATTACTATCAATAATGTCAATAACCTCAAATCACTCGGTTTCAAGTCACACTGACAATGATTTAGATATTAACTTTTAGTTTTTAAATTACAAGCAATGAAAGCAGAGATCTGATGTCTCAAATAAACGAATCTGGTCATTCCTAGTCCTATTCTTTCCACTGATGATATTGATGATTTTCATTTTGCAGTTGCAGAAATTATCAGTTGTTATCATTGTATTAAAAAAAAATGTTGGATTTCTTGTGTTCTACTATGCATCGTCATCACCTTAGCTTCCAGTTTTGTTACAATCATATTTTTCGTTTTTTTTTTTCTTCTCACACTTAGATTTGAGATCAGCATGAGAAGTTGTATAGCTATTTTTTAATAAGAATTATTTATACAGCTGCTGATGTGAAACTTTCAGAATTAATTGATGAATTCCTTTTAATTTGTAGTTAATTTATTTAATTTATTAGTAGATTATTTAATTTGTTTAATTAATTCAGTTTAATTGCTGCTGTTTCTGCCAGTCTAATTTTTTTTTTTTTTTTTTTTTTTTTTTTTTTTGGTGATACTTATTATTGTGCACCCCAGTTTTATAGTTTTTAAATGCCTTAAATCCTAAACAAATTGTCATTTGTCTAAGTAATGGAATGCTTTAAATGACTATCTCAATATTTAATGAATCATGGGTTGAATTTTAAAGAGCATTTATAAATACTGATAAGTTGACAGGGGAGTCCTCTGAGTTCACATCTACCCCTTTTATGCTATTGATGTGACCCTAAATGTCCCAAACGTTGTACAACTCTGACTACTCACAACAGCAAAAGCAAAAACCAAAGAAAAAAGAAAAAAAAGCTCTGATAGCAAAACTGAAGTTTTATTGCCGGCTTATTATTATTATTATTATTATTATTATTATTATTATTATTATTATTATTATTATTATTATTATTATTATTATTCTGAAATGGTGGCATATTGTTTATCCCAAATTAGTAAAATTTAGAAACATAAATTGAAGCAAATTTCTCAATAGATTGTTTGGGGGAAAAAAATCTGACAAATTTATCATTTACCTTTAAAGGTGAGTTGTAATATTGCCTAATGGTCGCTCATCTTTTTGTGCATCAGTGTTGTCAGTGGTTTGTTTGATTAACATATTGCAGAGATGATGATGCCAACTCTCCCGTGCTTTCAAAGCCTCACCCTGCCTTAGACACTTACCCGTGCCATCTTACACTCAATTCATTTTTCATTTGAATTGATTAGTCAACGATTGGAATCAGGCTAGATTATTACCACAACATATTTTAATTCGCTACTGGCATCTTTTACTTACAATGATTTAAGATCAAATCTAAGGTGGTAGATTCACATTGAATACTATGCTTTCTTTATTGAGTTGGCAAATTTGCTGTGTTACAAATAATCAAATTAAGGTATTTATGTTTCCATTTATTTGAATTTAAAATCAAACAAACCAACAAAAACAACAGTTTGACTTCTGCTGAACTATATGTAAAGACGTGTTTGAAACCTTACAGCATTTGACATTGTTGTACAAATAGGGTGGTGTAATTACTTATTCCCAGGATATCGATACTTACCGTAAATTGAGTTTTCATAAGTCTGTCTATTGGTCATGTCAGTTGGCTTTGTCTTCAAACCCTCTTTTTCCTCAATCATCATTTTCTCAGTCCCATGAATTACACAGAAAGAAAATGCTCTTTCTTCTCATTCATTTAAAAGGCAATCGAACCTTGTGATAACCAATTATCTTTATTATTATTATTTTTTCTTTATCTGGCTACGATGCAACTGACATTTTTTTGACAATTTATTTAATATAAATTGTTGTTTTTTTTTGACAGATCTCTCTGCCTTTGGAAGACAAACAAAAACAAATCAATTCCTCTCATAATCATCATGTTGTCCTGTTTTTGATTGCTTCCTCAACAATGCATGTGCTGCTTTATCGTACATTTACTTCCCATATTAAAAAAAAAAAATCCTATCACACTGATAGTTAAATGATTGTGATTATGATATGTTGTCATGCCAAGATTACAACCACTATTCCAAGAACTCAATGAAAAATATTGTAGATGTGTATAAATATGTCATGTTTACTATGCACATATGGGCATAGTTTGTTGCACTTAATGTTCAAAGCTCTCCATTTAAAAATTCCATTTTTTTCTCTCTTCTTCCAGGTGTGTGATTGTTATAAATTATTTGTGTGAGTTGAAATAGTTGTGGCAAGATCACACACTTGTTAGAAATAAAATAAATGGAAAGCTTTAATTTTAAATTCTTGTTGACAGGTGAGAATGAAGATGAATGGATGTATGTTTTGGAAAGTTGTACAGTGTTATGGATGACGATCTTCTCTCTTTTCTACAAGGGGGTTGGAAGGTGTGTGTTTGTGGGAGGGAGGGGGTTAGGGGATGAATGCTTTAGTCAGTCATGGCGTTCTCCCTTTATTATATAATATGTAAGGTATTTCTCAATCCATGGATGTGAAAGTTTGATTTATAGGTTGAATATATATGGACCTCATTAAAAGTGGAACAAAACTTCTTAACAGAGTATAATGAACTTAATAACAAAAACCAAAACTTGGACACTAAAATATTTTGATTTTTAAGACGAAATTTAAGTCAATTAGTAATAAACAACTGAACTATTTAAAAAAAAAAAAAATTAAAAATAAATCCAGTTTTTTATTTTTTTTCAAATAACTCAAGCAACCTCTTCAAGCAGAATTGAAACAAACATTACTAAATGTGATTGATTTTATTTTTTAATGAGGCTGTGATATTTTACATACATTTTGATTTAGTTGTGTTTTAATTATTGAATTGTCACTTTGTGGCTAAGTTCTTTTTCAGTAGACATTGAATGAAGAGGTCGATGATAGCATATTTATTTATCAAAAGAAGAAATTTGACACAAATAAAAATAGATAATGAGCGATAGAATGATGTTTCAAAATAACATTTCAAACATAAGTAATATTTTAATATTACTTTAAGAATGGCTTTATCATGTTGATATATATGGTTGGAATAAAAATCAAACATTTCAGCTCTTATAGCCTCCTTTGTGCTTGAGCGTAACACAAGGATTAATTTGGAACCACTTGTGATTTTCTCTTGTAAATAGAAAGTAATGCGATGAAGGACCTAGATGAGGACCTCGATCTGGGCTCTGCTCATAACAAAAAAAACAAAACAACGGAACACAAAAAGGAAAGTTCTTTCATTAAATTTCATTATTATTTCATTGTTTGTACAGTTTGTATATTGTTGAAATTTATTTCTGTTACGGTGCATATGGTTGGTTATGTGCACTTTGTATAACAACCGAGAGCATTATTTTTTTTGTCTTCCATTTCTTCACAGTACCTTCATATTTTATTTGTTGTAGGATATGAGGGGGAAAGAGAGAGAGAGAGAGATAGAGAGAGAGATGCGTCTTTTAAAAAAAAAAAAAATTAAAGAAAATGATGACCATCAGATGGTCAATCAGAAGTGAAAAAAAATAGTAAAACTTATGTAAAAATGTCCAAAATAAAAAGAGCAAAACTACTAAAAAATTGTTTAAAAAATGACTTATATTCAAATAACTATGATGCTGGTTACTGTTCGTTGTCATGTCATGTTTTCAGTGCTTTCTCATCTCATTCCTCAAGCACAATTTTGCAATCTCATCAAACCGTTTCATTTTTCTTTGATTTCAAGTCCAATAACCATCTTTTTGTATTGAACAGTAATTATATGATTAATATATTATCTTGTTTTCAAGGGTGTTTTTATTTATTTATTTATTTTTTTAATTGAGACACAAGAAAATCCCGAACGTTTGATCCATTCTTTCTATACCTTTCTGATTTACACACATTCGGGCTATGCAAAATAAGAATATTAATAGTTGACTTTCCTTCTTTGATGCTCATTCTTTTAAATGTTAAGTTGTGGCATCAAGGAATATAATATCCATTCACAATATTTAAATTGGAAAATAATACTTTTGCCACACACTCACAAACACCTGTTTTTCATTTTGGCCACAAAACTTTTACATCATATTTTGGTAGATTAAGTTGACCCACAACTCTGCAAAAATTCTCAAACCTAAGACTTCCAAGAAATCTCTGGTTTGAGACTTTGTTAATATGAGGGCCATCTTGATATATTGAAATTTAATATAAAGTAAAAGTTTTTCTGGCCAAGATGATTTTTCATTCAGAAGTTTTGTCCAATGCAAGGTTGAGTTATGAAACTCTTTTAGAACAAATCAAATTTGATAAGTGTATCCAACTTGTGCTGCATTAAACTTAATGGAAGGTCAGACAGGGAGTTGATCATTTTCTTGCCTAAAGAACTGATCAGTGGAAGGCTTACAATGCTGTACAATGGAAAACTTTTTATGGCTATAAAATCATACGATGGTTTCCGCATCGCCAAAAAGTCTCAAACTTGTGACTACTTTAGAATTCTCATGCCTTTTTAACAAGTTAGGGACCATCTTAAATCTCTGGATACTGGGTGGGGATCCTGACCTCCCATAGTGGGCAGGGAGGTACATGCTGTGTCTTCTATCCCCCCCCATGCCCATTTTCCAATTGTTTCCTGTCATTGTCTTGGTATGAGATTACTTAGTTTTGTCATGATCCTTGCCGGAGTTGCTGGGCTGGGAGGGAAACAGTCGAATATATAGTTATTCTTTTGGGAGATGATATTTTTTTCCTTGTAAATCATCTCTCTGTTATGCATTGTATTATGTTTAGTTTGCATAGTATATTATATGATTGGTAAACATTTGAGTGTATTCCTCTTAGTTGGTACATGTGCTTGTGTCTGGATACGACTTTTAGGTGATCTCAAACTAAGTACTTTGACTGTGTGCTCTTGGAATCTACATCTGTTCCTTATTTGAACCTATTCCCCTTTGTCTTGCCTTTTCTTTTGTGCTTTAACTGTAATTCTAGAACTTTTTACTATCCCGTTTTATTCCTTTTTACTGGCGCTGATATGACCTTAATGTGTTGCAAGTGCCGTAAAACCCTTAAAAACAAAAAAACAAAATCTCTAGATACATTTTACGTAAAAGTTTTTGGGCCAAAATGAAAATTTATGTTTTCTTATTGTACAGAACATGTTAGATTGCTTGTTCTACAGATGGTTTATTGATTTGGACTTAGTAAACTACTCAATACATTTGTCTCACTTCACTCCTATAGGAAAAGCAAAGAGGCACTGATCTTAAAATTGTACTTTTGTAAAAGCAAGCAGTCTTTTCCTGCATATTTTTGATGATCTCGGATTCTTCTCTAATAATTTTGTTTTATCAGTGCAAGTGTAAATCTCCTATAATAATTCATTGTTAGATTTTTTCCCCTTTCTTTCCCTTTTTAAAAACCTTTGACACTTTTGTTTCCCAATGACTTTTTCATTCATGACACAATTATATTCTATGAATATTTTAAAAATATATAATGGTTATGACAAAAGTTTATATGTACACAGAAAGTATATTATGCATGATTTTCATTGTGAAGGTTACATGGAAATCATCAGTTTCACAAACTGGTTCCGCTATATATGCTACAACAGCAATACGAAGACAAGATCTTTGGGTGGATAAGCAGTAAGAAAATTTTTCCAGATCACTATCAGCTCAGCTTTGATTAGACTTTGCTGTTTTGTTTACAGCCGCTATATATGACCTTTTGATTTTCAAATATTACCATCTTTCTATCAAAATTGTCATGGCTGACACATAATAATGCTGTGTTGACAGTGTTGTGGAATTTTTATTTTTAAAAATTATATATTAATGATTCTTTAAAAAAAGAATCACTGTCTTATCCCCCTTAGAGATACAGTTTGCTTCTATTGACTCAATGGCCGCTCTCTCCAGATTGGAGATAAAGATGATACGGCCGCCAAATAGGCTCAAATGATTTGACCACCTGACGAGGCGGCATTCAGCCCCTTTCTTTATGGTTGACTGGAAATGTAAAGATAGTGGCTCATATTTTGAGTCCCACTTATCACAAGTTTTTTTTCTGTTTTAGTTCTCGATCTCTAGCTCTCTAGTCGTACAAAGAAAATTCATACTGGATGGAATCCTCAAATCGGGCGCAGTCACATATCTTAGTTCCCTTTCCGTGTTGCTCTGTCTTTGTTCTGGAATGAAATTGCTCGGCCTAGTCCTGGTGGGGATCCTGAAGCTTGGCAGTCGAACGTTTACTACCTCTTTTTGAGAGATGATATATTTTCTCCTTGTAATTCACCTCTCTGTTATGTACTATTATAGTTATTATTTTTTTGGTTATAAATATTGTACTTTGTAAACAATTGAGTGGATCCTTCACAGCTGGAGTTTATCCTTTAGTGAGATCCTTTACTTGTGCCTGGATGGGACTTTTAGGCAATGTCAAAATTGGCAATTGTTTGGATTGCGTATGAAATATTCTGTTCCACACTTGAACCAGTCCCCTTTGTCTTGCTTTTTATTTTTTATTTTTTTTTGGTGTGTTTTTTTGTTGTTGTGCTTTTAAATTCAGATCTACAACTTTTCCTCTATCATCTTCCTTTTTACTGGTGTTTAAATGACCTAATAGTGTTTCAAGTGCTGTAAAAACCCTAAAAACAACAAAACTCATCCAGCCAAGGTGTAAACCTTGAGTTGCACCAGCCAGCCCTTCGGTTCTTTTGTCTTGCTCTAGATTTTAAAACTGAAGTTTTGGATTAAGATTGTATATAATTTTGGTTAGGTATGTCATTTCCAGTCAGCCATAGCGTTAAAGAACAAGGGAAATGGAAAGTATCGCTCTCAGGTTGGGTGGCTCAACTGACTTCTCTGACACAAATGGACTACGACCTCTTTCTATGTAATATGAAATTGTAAGCTTGTGTGTGCGTGTGCGTTTTTGTGATTGATTGTAGGTATGTACGCTCGTCATTTCTCAATTTATTTATTTTATTTATTTGACTTATGAAATTCATACTCTTGTCTTTCTTTTCATTAAAAAAAAAAGAAGTTTGATTATAAATTGAATTGGATCTAGGACAGTGTTTTTCTTACTTTTCAGTTTGTTATTTAAAGTGGAAAGTTTGAATACATGGGACAATGTTTCTCAATCAAGCGTAAAATATTTCCAGCCACAGAGATGTAATGATGGAAATTTGAGTCATTTTGGTGATGGAATCTAGCGATGATTGAGCACAAAATTTCCATTGATTGTGAGACCATCTGCTTATTGGCATCCCATAGATCTATGCTATTCAAAACCCCTCCCTTACCTACTAAACCTGGTAAGTTGAGGAACATACATATACATATCGATTGACTATTTTTGTTTTTGAAATTCTCTGGATATAACAAATATAACATTTGAGCATGACAGCAACAATAGGAAATCTGCGCTGTTTAAATTTTAAAAATTTGTTTATCAAAAGTAAAATATTTCATATCCCTATTAAAATCTTATAGTGTCATAATAAAAGGATAACATTTGTGATATAGCTTGGGTCAAGAATTGTTTTCATGGCTAGTTATTTACCATTTACTTGTTAAATCATCACTTTGGGTAAGAAAACATAGAAGAATATAAAGTAAAAACTCTTCTTCGTCCCATTAACCAATTAACTACCATGCTCTTGAAAAAAAACGTGTGTGTTCGCGAAGTCCCAGGTTTGAGAGTTTTTACCAAGATAAGGGTCGTTAAAATCCATCGATATTTGAAGGACGAGTTTTCTGGCTAATTTAAAATTTTTTTGTATATCCAGAGTAAGGTAGTTATCAACACGTTAAAACAAAGATCATTGTGCCGATGGTTTGGAACCGTTTAGTGGAAGCAAATGGTTTGACCTTTATCGCGCTTAATTTAACAATTTGATTTTTATTAATTCGAAATTGACATTATGGAATAAAATTATTCATATTATGTTTCTTTTATTAAGATTTATCTCAGTGACGACGTATTCCATTTTCATAATTTTTATTTCATTTGTCTTTGTTTTGCTGAAGAATTATTTTACTTTTTCCATTTTTTTTTTTTTTTTTTCATTTTTTTAAAGAGTTATGAAATGAAATTTGTCTTGAGTGCTTGTGTGATTCGTGTCTAAGTGATAATAAACGCTTTCTTCTCTCTGCTTGGCGGAGAGCTATTACTGAACTGTTATTGAATGTGCATACAGGACTTTGACAAGCCAGTCGTGTTTTGTACCATTTCCAAATTGCAGGAGCTCATTTCAAACATAACCATGATAGAGATATTATGTTACAAAAAATGCTCCGATTATTTGGATGATGATGGTGGTGACAATGATGACGATGATGATACAATAAAGATTGCGTATTGTTGCATACAATTGTTGATGACTTTGGTTGCTATTTGTGTTTTTGTTTTTATTTATTTATTTATTTATTTTCTGGTTGGGGATCCTGACCTCCCATAGCGGGCAGGGAGGTACATACTGTCTTCTATCCCCTTATATCTGTTTTCCAATATGCTTTCTGTCTTTGTCTTGGAATGAGATTGATATTTTTTTCCTTGTAAATCATCTCTCTGTTATGTATTATTATATTTATTTTTTATGTATAATGTAAGCATTTGAGCGTATTCCTCTTTGTTGGATTTTGTGCTTGTATCCGGATGAGACTTATAGTTGATCTCAAACTAAGTACACTGGTGGTATGCTCTTGGAATCTTCATCTGATCCCTATTTGTTCCCATTCCCCTTTGTCTTACTTTCTCTTGGGTGCTTTAATTGTAATTCTAGAACTTTTTACTATCCCATTTTCTTCCCTTTTTACTGGCGCTGATATAACCTAAATGTGTTGTAAGCGCCGTAAAACCCTTAAAAACAACAAAAGCAAACATTTATTTATTTTGGGATGGGGGTGGTGGGTAGAATTCCCCTAAGGGTTGAGGAACATTGGCCCTCCATGGGTCCATAAATTCCTCAATGGCTGAGCCCATCTCTTCCTTATTTGAACCAGTTCCCCCTTGTCTTACTTTTTCATCGATGCTTTAATTGTAACTCTAGAACTTTTGACTATCCAATTTTCTTCATTTTTACTGGCGTTGGTATGACCTAACTGTGTGCTGCAAGCGCCATAAAACCATTAAAAACAAACAAAAACGAATCTATGAACTGTAAACATTTGAGTGGGATCCTGGATGCATTTTTTTTGATGTTGTTGTTGTTGTCCTCCCATAGTGGACAGGGAGGTGACTTGCTATGTCTTCTGGCCCCTGTATGTAAATACACATTATAACGTTGTTGGGACGTGTCTTCTCTCAGGCACTTGTCCACGCATCGCACTCTTATGTATTCACGCGCCTCACCACGCCCCCTTTTTCCTCCATTTCGAAAACCCCGGAAAAAGGACACCCCTAGATAACGACATAATTTTCTGGTCCCGGACGATGTCGTTATCTAGGGGTTGCACTATATCTGTTTTCCGATATGCTTTATGTCCTTGTCTTGGAATGAGATTACTTAGTTTTGTCCTGGCCCTGGCTCGGGTCCTTTTCTAGGAGGGAAACAGTCAAATGCATATTTGTAGTTTTAGGAGATATTTTTCCCCTTGTAAATCATCTCTCTGTTATCTACCATTATATTTTTTGCTTTGAATATATAATGATCTGTAAGCATTTGAGTGTGTTTCTCTTAGTCTTAGGAGGAGCCTGCGCTTAAGTCTGTATGAGACTTTTAGGTGTTCTCAAACTTTGTACATTAATAGAATGCGCTTGGGGTCTACATTTGTTTCATATTTAAACCATTTCCCTTTGTCTTACCTTTTCTTGTGTGCTTGTTTTTTGACGGTCCCATTTTCTTTCTTTTTACTTGCGCTGAAATAACCTAAATGTGTTGCAAGCGCCGTGAAACCCTTAAAACAAATAAACGATAGCAAGATCCTTTGTGATGGACGGGACTTTTACTTTTAAGTAATGTCAAAATAGGCACATTGACAGATTGCTCATGGAATCGTCTGTTTCCTATAGAAACCAGTCCCTTTTTGTATTATATTTCTTTAAGTTCAGTTAGAATCCCAATCTCTTGGGGTCTACACCTTTTCCCAATTTAAACAATTTCCCTTTGTCTTACCTTTTCTCGTGTGCTTTTTTGACGATCCCATTTTATTCCTTTTTACTGGCGCGAAAATGACCTAAACGTGTTGCAAGCTCATAAAACAACTAAAAACAAAACAAAAACGATGTAAAACACCTAAAAAGACACAAAAACAGCTCTTTTTACTGGCACTTAAATTACATAAAAATGACGCAAGCGCGATAGGACCCATTAAAAAGAAAAGAAACAAAAAACGAACCCCCCCCCCCCCCCCCCCCCCCCCCAAAAAACAAAACAAAACAAACAAACAAAAAAAAAAAAAACAAAAAACCCCCAAAAAACAAAAACAAAAAAACAACAAAAAACAAAACAAAAACAAAACATAATGTAGATTTAGTTTAGAGCTTTTTCCGTTCCTTGTTTTAATTTGCTAGTCAAAAAAGTATGATCCTGGGACCTGCAAGGGTCATTTCCATACATAATAAACAGTCCAATGTTTTGTTTTAAAAATATGTCTCCAGATTGCCAAATCGGGCCAGTCCCGATTTTATTAGGCAGCAATGTTCTAGGTATCTGACAAACAAAACAGGGCTCAAACTGTCTCCCCGTGGTGTGCTAATGTTGCTGGGAAATGATTTTTCTTCTGAGGCATCGGTTATTTTGGCCGTTATCCGGCTTTCATTTATGAGGAATCGGATTAATCTAACTTCGTCTTCTAGAACTATGCCTTTCATAATCTTTGGTTTCGGTGGCCGCAAACATATCTATTATCGTGATGACTATTTCAGTTCGTTATAACGACTTGGCAGCAGGCGATTTGTGGCTTTAAACTACATCTGAATTGCTGCTCTCCACCCTGAATCCGCGTTGACTGTGTGACAGATAATGTTCAACGAATTATGGTCTCACTCTATTCAATGAGATTAGACGAGAGTGATTTTCTGATTAAATTTAAGCTGCGTAATTGGTCTCAGATTCTTTTGAGATCCTTTCGGATTTCCGAGCATTGGTATGGTATCAGTTCCTCTTTATTGATATCCTGGTGTTGATGATTTTCAAACGTTTGATTGAATATGTCCCTTATACGTTCATCTAATAGTGGTGGTCCAGAATTCAGCGCAAAAGCCATCTTCCCCCGTTGCTGTTATTTAGTCTGTTGAAACTATACCGTATACCTTACTTCTCTTAGGGCTTAAATAGCGGCCTAGAGTCTCCTTCCAATGAGCTAATTTGTGGCGTTTTGTTGTCTTGGAATTTTGTTTTGTAAAATCTAGAAAGAACATTTGAAATGTCGTTGGAATTAATAATTAATTTGCCTGTGTCGTCCTCTACCTTTGGGTTTTCAAATAGTCTTTGATTAAATAGTTGTGCTTTTCTTGATCGTTATTGCATTTGTTAATATTATAAACTCTTTTCGTCCAACTCTTCATATCTAATTTCGGTTACTCTTTGTCAGGTATATAATAAAGATAATTTCCAGTGATGGATCAGTAAAACAGAACAATTGCTTGTATTGTGCGGCTATGTGGTCTTGTGGTATGCCACTCGCTTTCGAGTTGGAAGATCCGGGGTTCGAGCCTTGCTCGGCGCACAGTTGATTCTCTTTACTCACATTCTCTCACCGTAATGGGGTGTAAAATGAGTACCTGGCGGTTAAGTGTTGTTTCTGTCGGAAAAATAAAAATTGTAATGTCGCCTAACAGGCGTCATGTCTCGTTTTATATGTTACGTTTTGCTATTGGCCAGATACACTTGGTGAAGCGCTTTGAGCACGTTTAGTGGATACTGCGCATTAAGAACGTTTTTATTGTCTTGAATCAGCATACTGTGATAACTGAAGTCTGGTACACCTGTCTGTTCTTGGCTTTTACTTTTAATGTACGTCCAGCCAGAGTTTTTGTCGCATTTGTACTTGGCTGTTTAGAGATTTTTTAAAGAAACATTTCTACAGGCTTGTTGAAATGATCAATTTACATATTATTTTTAAGTAGTTTTCTAAAATGTCCGAAATACACATTTTCATGTTTTTAAAATCACCATTTATTTTTGTCAATTAATCTGTCTTTGTCTATTTGTTTTAAGGTTGTTTAGCGTAATGTTATCTGGTTATATTTATAAGTGTAATTTCTCCTTATTTGGTTTAGCATTACATATCCCAAGCTAGTTTTGAACTATACTAGATCCGAGTAATTAAAAAAAAAATTACTGTTTCTCTAGGTTTTAAGGCGCATTTTGCGACAGTGGCCAAGGAATATGGTAAAAAAAATCAAAATTTAAGTGTATACGCTCAAACAGAAAACATGAAGATACCAAGAAGCGTGTGTGTTTATTCTGTGACTAACTTAGACTTAGAGTCCCACTCAGGTCCTAACGAACAAAAAATTATACCAAGAACGTACGCTTGGATGGTTACAAAAACATCATAATAACTAAATGACAATATTATGATAAAAGGATTTGATTTATCTACGGTTGACTATCTCCCTCTGAAAAAACAACAGAGCCCGGACAAACCAAATGGTCTCGTTCTAAAACAAAACTACATGCCAAATGGAAAGGATAGATACTTAAGAAAAAAGCAGACGCGTAAAAGGTGGACAAAATATACTTTCCACTGGCTTTGGAAGCCAACATTCCCCTGCCGCCCAAAGAAAAATATATTATCTGACGCTTAATTTGAGAATTGGCCGAGTGGTTAAGGCATTGCACTATGATCCGGAAGGTCCCGGGTTTGAGGCCCGCTTCAGGCACTTTCGTTTTTTTTTCATTGGGCAAGATTATTAACCCCCAATTGCTTACTTGGCGAACAACATGGGTGATTCCTGTTGACATCAGTCATCCTGTTTGATGAATTATCTATATTCCTACGTGGAATGCCTTGGCGACGACATCTTATGATGTCGTGGCGGAAGGGAATATAAATAGAATTGGAACACATATTTTTAGAAAGAGTTTTAAGGCGCTTGCGACACTTGAAGATGATTTCAGCGCCAGTACAAAGAATGAAGATCGAATAGTCTTAAAATTCTATATTATTAAAAGCACCAGAGAGAATCTGAGACAAAGGTGACGGGCTCAAATAGCGTGTAGAAAGTAGGCTCCAATATCAAATTATCAATGCGCAGTAGAGCACATTTTAAAACAGTTTTGCTCCAGGCAAATGAAACACACAACTTACACCCCATGCGGCGCTATTCTGCAATTTGGCAATTTAGCGAATCATGCAAATCAAACGAGTGTAAGATGACAATAGTTCGACATCTCTTTGATGAGTTGAGTTGTGAGATTTAACTATTCATATGAACAACTTACTGATAAGGCAAGCAGGTGTACACTGACTGTTTTACATTGAGAAAACACCTTTTCATCATTTTGGTCAGAAAAATTTTACTTCATATTATGACAATAAACCCGACTTGTTAATTAGATCTAGACTTCAAAGAAAAGGGGGTTTCAGATGTGAGGCTTTTTGGCAAGCTAGGGGTCAACTTAAATTTAATCTATCAATATATAAGTAAAAGTTTCCTGATCATTATGAAACAAAATGTTTTGCCACAGCGCAGCAGACCGTAATCCAATTACAGTGGAATCCGCATAAAATCAACACTCTTAAGTAAACATCTGCTTAAAGTTAACACCTATTTGTTGGTCCCAATATTTCTTTATTCAAGTGTTTTCCATGGTTATTTGATGATGTCAACCTTGCTTAAAGTCAACCACCAATCTTTCTGTTCCGGTGATGTTGGCTTTATCAAGGTTCTACTGTATCGTCATCGTTGTTCCAGTCAGGCTGAGCATTTGATGTCAGATTGAATTTTATTACTTTGCAAATTACAAAATAACCAAACAAATAGATTGAAAGCAAATTGAGTTTATTGCATCACATCCATTTTCAAACAATTGAAAAAATTGCATAGAGTTTAGGGCAGCTTTGTGTTAGAAAGTTACACAATGATTACATAAAAATAAGTAACAAATGGGCATTTAATAATCATTCATGATTAAAGAAGGAAAACAAAAACAAGAATGATAACATAAAAAATGTGAAAAATTCAAGGTTCTTATGTTTATCATTATCACCCATGCAAAAATGGTGTTCACGCACAATCATTTTTATTGTAATCTTTTCACGTTTTCCGTCATCAATCGTCAGAAATGCGTGGCCTTCGCAAACTCTTAGCCCGACACTGACCAAAACATTACGTCAAAATACAATACCAGACGGTCAAAAGAATTCTTGAGTTGTATTTAATAATTCAACCAATTGGATCAGTTGTTTCCTTGAGCACAGCTTACACCAACTCACTAGACGCTGCATAATCCAACAAACAAAAAAAAAAAGACCAAAAAAAAAAAAAAAAAAAGACGTCAAAGTACAAGTTTAATGGTTCCTCGGTGACCTCTTGTTGCAATGCCTGTCAAGCTATTGACATGGATGCCTTTTTAACTATAATCTTAATCTTATAGTATGAGCCTTCAGTTCTTCAATCAACAGAAATTGCATACGTACACTTTAAAAAATTACGTCAGTTATCGTATAGATAGTATGCAGATGACGTCACTCAGGCCTTTGTTATTGTTTTTGCCATCCGCGTTTGTGAGTTGTTCTCACTAAACTGTATTAACCAGACTATAAAAGTTCATGGTTACACAGAGTTTTTGTGTTGGTCCGTTCTACTTCCGGATGGCAATGGTGTGAACTCCTTGGCCAAGCGCATTCTATCTATAGTCTATTAAAACTGGTCGAATAAACATTTAAGTTATTATATTTATGAGTCGAAACTTTAAAATAAAGTATATTTTGGCCCTGACTGTGAACCGAAGACCCAGCTGAAGTGCTTACCCGGAGTAAACAGCCCACAGATCCTGAGCATCATTCACAATTTTAACACAGATGATTGAAAAAATGCATTGTGTCATCAGTATTTGCGATGCAATTCCTTTATCAGTTTGTCAAAATATTGTGAGAAATACTCACTAACACCTATGTGTGTGTTTGACATGTATCTCAGGTCTTTTCATACAGGAAATAAATAGTCAAGGGAACAAAACGGGGTAAACAGCAGGAAATATTCTGATTTGTTAATGCTTAGTAACGGGCGTACCATGAATAGCCTCACACTCACCTAAAAAGTACGTCAAAATACAAGGCGATGACCAGTGAAGAAAGCAAATCGTAAATTGTATTCAATAGTTCAATCAGTGGGATAATTTTCCTTGGGCACTCCTAACTGTAAACTTTGCGGTACAGTCATCTAAAATAGTGACGTCACATGATAAGTCCTAGCGTCAAGCTTTTAGTTCACGACGGTTATGACTCGTGTCTTAATATAAAGATAGAACGAAAATGACGTCACATTTTGTTATTGTTTTTTGCCATCCGCGTTTACAAGCAATTCTCACTAAATGGTATTAACCAGACTATAAACGTTCAAGGTTACACATCGTTTTGTGTATTCGTCCGTTATACTTCCGGATGGCAATGTTGTGTGTTTCTTAGCCAAGCGCATACTATCTATAGATAGTATGCAGATGACGTCACTCAGGCCTTTGTTATTGTTTTTGCCATCCGCGTTTGTGAGTTGTTCTCACTAAACTGTATTAACCAGACTATAAAAGTTCATGGTTACACAGAGTTTGTGTGTTGGTCCGTTATACTTCCGGATGGCAATGTTGTGAACTCCTTGGCCAAGCGCATTCTATCTATAGAGGGCGCTTGGCTAAGAAAGTCACAACATTGCCATCCGGAAGTATAACGGGCCAACACATAAAACTATAATGTGTAACCTTGAACGTTTATAGTCTGATGAATACAGTTTAGTGAGAATTATAAACATGGATGGCAAAAAAACAATAACAAAGACCCGAGTGACGTCATCTTCGTTCTATCTATAGGGACAAAGAGTGAAGGATGCACGTTGGATATAATATAATACAAATTTCTCGCTGAGATAATTAAAAAGAAATTCTATTCACTTTCACTTTGTGTGAGTTTAACGAGTTTTGACAACACCACTACTGCTGCACGCTGACAAAAAATGCCTTTTTATTTTGTACACTTTGGCCAGAAAACGTTTACATCATAATAGTATGTCGATCGAATCAGATCGTCGCCATCGTTAACTTATAGCCTGGCACTAGAACCCACTAGGACTTATAGTTTGACGTCATTTTTTGGTCAGTGTCAGGCTATAAGTTAACGATGGCTACGATCAGATACACTACTGCACAAAATGACAACAATGCCTTTTTATTTTGTACACTTTGGCCAGAAAACGTTACATTATCATAATATTATGTCGATCGATACATTAGAATACATTCAAATTTGAAATCCAAGATTTAAGAATCTTCGACAAGTTTGGTGTAATTTTAATTGATCGATTTATGAAATGAAACGCAAAAACTCTGGCCAAATTGTAGAACGACTTTTTGTCATTGTACGACAGAGCAGGTCAAGTAATGAACGCATGTTTCTCTATGTACGTACGTACACTGTACTATTAAATATTGGGGATAATGATTTGAATGAAAACATTTATTTAGCAATGATCAATATTTCTATTTTTTGTTGTTGTTGTATATAATATGCAAAATCATAAAAAATATCTACGATAAATATTGAAATTATGGACCAAATTACTACGTGATCCATCGCCTCAGTCTCCTCTCTTCTTATGTCGGGGTGAAGTAAACCCCTACAGTGAATTGAAAGTAAAATACTTTTATGACATACCGTTAAACGGAAATAGCAACAGTTTACAACCATTTGGATAGGACGCTAGTTTATCGCGAAGTACTTTCCGCTAGATATCTAACAGAGCCAACTACTGGGTGGGCAGGGGTAAGAAAAAATCTCGACTTCACCCTAAATCGATACCAGTCCCTTTGTGTGTGTGAAGCGAGTACTCTACCAATTGGGCTATATTTTGGTAATTTGTGTTTAGAGGTCTAACGTCTTGCATCATTCACGGATCATTTAAGCGCCAGGAAAAGTAAGTAAGACGAGAGGCTTCGATTAAAAAAAAAAAAAAAAAAAAAAGTGTGTGTGTGTGTGTGTGTGGGGGGGGGGGGGGGGGAAGAGTAGATGTCAGAAAGAAATGTAATACATGTATATAATACTTAATACATACAATACAAGATCTGGTTCATAAGATGATATAAATCATACATTGACATAAGACACATAACCGAGAGATGATTTACAAGTACAATAAAGAAAAACCACCTCTCATAACAAAAAAATAATAATACAAAAATACAAAAAACAAACAACAAACCCCCCAAAAATGCACGATAACAGTGGCCATACTCCAATGACATGTGATCTCCATCCCTGGACTTTCTACCGCCCTTTGTGGACAAAAGTACTCAGTCCATCTAGAGAGCAAGTAACCACGATAGTTTGTCCCACAACGCACTATGCGGGATATGTTCAATGTTATCTTGTTTCACTATTCAGCAAAGAACAAACAGAAAAAAATAAAAATAAAAATAAAAATAAAGTCACCCCCCCCCCAAAAAAAAAAACAAAAACAAACACACACACACACACAACCCCCCCCCCCCCCCCCCCACCAAACAAAAAAACCACCCAAAAAACAAACAACAACACAAAAAAATCAAAACGGACAAAAATATCATATCTTAGTACAGACAGTTACAGAGTGAATAATGTTGTCCCAGCGTAAATTCTCTGCAGTTATATGAAACAGCAAAGTTTGTGCTATTTCTCCAGAAGCATTCAATCGGACCACCAAGAAACATGTCAATGTCATGTTAGAGTGCTGAATCGAATCCCGCCTCTTAATGTGTAGTGGGTGAAGACACAGACATAGAAACATCTACTGAAGAAACTCAACAGAAGGATGAGAAATAGGCTAGCGGATGGCGTAGAGGTAAAGCATTCGCCTTTGGACGGATAGGTCGCGAACCCCCAGTAGAGACAGCTAGATTGTTTTCAAATGACTCCGGTGTTTAAAAAAGCCCTGCCTCGTATTCCACATAGCCCATTCCCCCGCCAGACTTTAAAATGGGAGATGCTGCCTTTTAAATAGTAATCTTTGATTGGTTGAAAATGGCGTTAAACAAAACGAAACAAACAACACACAAAACAACAATTAAAGCAGATTTACATAATATATGACATTGTCGTTTAGTGATACATGTAGATATATTCAATCGGAAAATACCAAAAGAGCGGAGATAGTCATTTTGCCAGCATACCAAAAGAGCGGAGGGTTACTGTAAACTCTTTAAAAAAACCAGTGGGGTTTGAAAAGTTCGTAGCTGTTTCAGGATCATTGCTTAGTACTTACGATCTTTCTTAATTGTCGGGGAGTGTGCTTGAAAAATATGTAGTGATTTAGAAGCATGTGAGTTTATAAGTGTGTGAGTTTAGTGTGTTTCTCGTCCGTGTGCTTGAAAAACATGTACCGAGTAAGAAACGTGTGAGTTGATTTAGTGTGTGTTTTTATTTTGATAATTTCGGGATTCTTGTCCGTGCTTATTGTAGGCATAACATAGCCTATCATTGTTAGAGACACCGCGAGGTTATTTAGTGTGTGTGTGTGTAGTTTGATTTCCAAACTCTATATTATAAGATAATTTCGGGCTTCCATTCTTTCTTCAACTCATCTGTATGGACACGTTAAAAATATCAAAGACCCAAAAAGGAGCTGACTGCGTTGTCCTAAATAACTACACTTATCGGTTGGACTATGCTACAAGTCATGGGGACAAGTACTGGCGATGCACAGTTAAAGGCTGCAAATCAAGAGTAAAGACAGACGGACAAGTAACCACAACGCTGACAGCTGTAACAAATCACAATCATGACAAGACTACAGAACTACAGAAAAGACGATACTTCGAGCTGCTGTAAAACGTCGGGCCGAAGCTGATGTGTCAGAAAGACCAGCAAAAATCATGAAATCAGAACTTCTCCAAATGGAAGAGGCGAACCTGGTTCATAAAGACATCATCAACGTAAGAAGATCTATCTACAGGCAGAGACGAAAACAATTGCCAAAACTGCCGAAAACACGAGAGGACGTCCACAGAATACTGAACAACGACTTTCATCCAACCACATCAAAAGGTGAAAAGTTTGTCCTGCATAATGATGATGGCACCGGAATAATCATTTTCTCAACAGACAGCAACTTGAAAGAGCTGTGTTCAGCACATGTGGAAGAGCTATTTGTTGACGGAACTTTCAAGTCTTGTCCTCCCCAGTTCAGTCAGATCTACTCCATCCACTGTCTGAGTAATGGCATCTACTGCCCACTTGTATTTTGCTTGCTACCATCAAAAACTCAAAAAACCTACAAAAACATGTGGAAAGCAATCCTATCCCTGTGCCGTGAGAGATCACTTTCTCTCCAGTGTAGACAGTTTTCCATGGACTTTGAGAAAGCAGCCATGACCGCGCTTAAAACGTTGATTCCAGACGTCATTGTAAAAGCGTGCAACTTCCATCTGGGACAGGCTCTTCACAGGAAAATCCAGCAGCTGGGACTCGGAAATGAGTTTCAAACAAAAAATGAGGTTGGCAAGTGGCTGACCTACACTTTTGGACTTTCGTCTTTGGATCCGTCGGAGGTTGAGGACAGTTTCGCCATGGACCTCATGAGTTGCCAACCAGACGACACCAAGTTGATCCACTACTCCGATTATCTGCTACAAACATACATACTACCTTCAAGTCCTTTTCCACCTCCACTGTGGGCCTCTGTTCCCAAAGGCCAGAAAAGAACGAACAACGCAGCAGAGTCTTTCCACTCGATGCTGAACAAGGAGTTCTATGCCCCCCACCCGAACGTGTTCTTGCTCACTGACGCCCTAATCAAATTCCAGGCCACGACATATATCAAGATGAGATCAAAAGCAGAATCGAAAAAACAGCCCAAAGACCAGAAAGTTGCACAGCTCGTTAGTGAGAAAAAAACAGGCCAAAGATCCAGATTTGAGTTTGTGAAGGCAATGAGTTTTATCAACAGACCCTTGTAAATAGTTTCCCTTGCAAGATTTTACCAATTTTTAACCTACACTCAGCTCAAATAAAAATCCTAATGCAGCCTCACAGCGGTAAAAGATATCGTTGTGTGTTGGTCCCAAGCCCATAAAATGCAGAGGGGGATTTTTCCACACACTAGGCAAACAAATAACAATAAATAAAAATAAGGTTTACAGTAATCTTGTACATTTCTTTGATATCGGGCGCCGCACCTGTGCCCACTCCCTCCGCTCTTTTGGTACGTGTTTTTCCGCTCTTATGGTATGCCTCTCCGCTCTTTTGGTAGACACCCTATTCAATAGTTCATGTGTATTAGTAATTTTGATTATAAACAAGCTTAAAAACGTTGAGCAATCAGAACAGATCTATTGGTGATGATACATTATGTAATACATCATTGATATGCATACACAAGTCATATTTCCAAAATGGAATATGACTATTAAATTTTGACCACCATAGTTACTATCATTCTCATCTTCACCACTCCCACGAAAAACAAACCAAAAAGAAAACAATAAAATACCATACAATAAATATTTATTTTAAAAAGACGTAGACTTTAACAACCTAGCTCGAACAAAGATCACTACTCGATTTACAGTATGTTTCAAGCGGTGATCACGATGCGGGGTGAAATTAAATGCCGATGGAATATAAATATATACGGTCCTGTCATCATAATATATAAAAATACATGCCCATCCATAAAAATAAACACTCTCACTTCCTTCCCCTCCCAAATAAAAAGAACAACAGAATAATTATTAATAACAACACCATAATAATAATAATAATAATAATAATAATAATAATAATAATAATAATAATAATAATAATAATGATAATAATAATAATAATAATAATAATAATAATAATAATAATAATAATAATAATAATAATAATAATAATAATAATAATATAAAATAATAAAATAATAATAATAATATTAATAATATAACAATAACAATAATAAAATACACACACAACCGAATGTACAAAAACATGTTATTGTGACAATGTAAGGTACCCGCTCAGGTACTGACCTTTGTGACGATCCCTAAGTTAATGTACAGCAACAACGCCATAGGTATCATGGCCAACCTGAGATTAGAGCAGCGGAAAAATACTCTATCCTAAATTACTTGAATGAGGATGAGAAATGTAGCTTACTGTTTTTGACGGCCAAGGGATCAATTGTAATAGGGTTACGAATACCCTGTTGTCAGTCTTGTTTGTGTGTTTGTTGATTTTATAACAGGTATCGTAGATCTCAAATACCTGGTTGTCAGTTTGTATGTTAAATGTTAGTGACATTTGAACCAAGGACCGTAGCATTGTACTATGGGTTTGATGAAATATCTGATTGTGTTTCCACGCCAGATTGCATCCATTCAATAGTATCGTGTTACATGGCATCCTGTTGTATGAAAGTGTGAACTAACACTCCCTTTCTCTTTCTCTCTCTCTCCCTCTCCTTCTATCTATCTATCCATAAACTTATTCATATATCTATCTATATCTATCTGCTATTTGATTTATTTTTTGTTGTTGTAGAAGAGATAACATAAGATGTTAGCGAATACTAGCACACATGTATTCATTTTTTGCAATCTTTTGATTTGTATTGTCTCAAATGGATGACTGTGTTGTTAATCAAAATTACTGGAATTACTGAATAATCTTTTTTGTTTACGATTATTGAATGTTCGCAGTTGTAAATGTGTTCAAGTTATTTGAGTGAGGTCATGAGCATTGTTAATATGAATATTAATCGACGAAAGTTGCATATTTATATTTGATGCTTAAATTGCCTTGCTGATTATTCGTCTGAGCTCTCTCTCTCTCTCTCTCTCTCTCTCTCTCTCTCTCTCTCTCTCTCTCATCTATTTCTTTATCTACCTATCAGTCCATCTCTCTCCCTCTCTACCTGCATTTCTGTTTGGTTCTGATGTTATCTTCTTTGTGGTACATCCCTGTGCTCTCATTAATTGGTGAGAAATGTATTAAATATTCATGCTTGGTAAAAGCTAACGGCATGTCCGTCTTTTATGTATTTGTATATTTGTGAGTAGAATTGTGAGTAGTTTATCATTTCCCCTCATTCCCCAATTTAACCCTCTGTAAGTTGCAACGATTGGTGGAGAGCGAATTTACTTTATATGGACATTGTCATCCTGTTTGAGTCTGAAGCTTGATCTTTATAGAATTTATGTGGTAAAAGTTAGCAGCTCCTTCAACATTTCCTTATATGGAAACTAGTTTAGCTAAAACTCCGCCAGGGACCTCCACCCACATACCTTTTAGGCTTTGTATCAAAATATTATTATTCTCTTCTTTTTCAGGGCCAGATTCTGAACACGAGAGTGATACCGCTAGCTTCGATTCTGATTCTGATTTTCCGCCATCTCATCTTGTTTCTCTTCAACATCTTCAACAACAAGTCTGTTTAGCCAGAAGTAGTACTCGAAAGATTACAACAAAAGCTGTCAATGTAAACCACGCCTTGCCAACACTTCCCACATCAGCATGTGAAACACAAGTTCAGTGCAGTCATCGTACGAGTGCCAGAGCATGGAGAGAAAAAATCAATCAAAACCTTTTGGAAGATGAGCTGGACGATAGTGACCGGTCTTGTATGTCAACCACTGTAAAGAGGTCGGAAGAGTACCAATATCGGACGTGACATACAGACACATTTTCTGCAACCAATACAATTTGTCATTTTTCAAGCCAAAAAAAGACCAATGTGCTCATTGTGCAAGATGGAAAACTTTTTCTCCACAAGAAAAGGAAAAGAATAATGAGCAGTATAAAGCCCATTTGAAAAGACACGAAGAAGCCCAAAGAGCTAAAGAACAGGACAAAAAAACAAGCTTCACAGGATCCAACTTTTCTGTCTGCGTCATCTAATTTAGAAAGTGTTCTACAACTCCCAACAAATGACGTGTCACTGACATATTACAGTCGAAAACTTTGTGTCTACAATCTGTGTGTCTATAATCAGGCATTGCCACACAATGCATTCTGTTTTGCATGGAATGAAACAGAAGGAAAGCGTGGTGGGAACGAAATCGCGTCGTGCCTTCATTCTTGGTTGGAAAAACTTCCCTCGCATATTGAAAATGTCAGTCTGTACTCTGATACGTGTTCAGGGCAGAACAGAAATAAAATGGTAGCTGTGATGTTATTACATGCCTTTCAACACATGCACATCAAAACTATAACTCATAATTTTCTTGAAAGTGGACATTCTTATTTAGAATGCGACAGCATGCATTCCGCAATAGAAAATGAAAAAAAATTCACACCCATCAACAGTATGCTTGACCGGGTCTCCGTTTTTACCAGAGCTGGAAGGAGAAGGCCATATAATGTCAAAGTAATGCAACACGAGGATTTCCTTGACTTTAGCTCAAGAGCTCAAGCTACACTAAAAAATGTGAACAAATCCGTCAGTGGCGAAAAGGTGAATTGGCTTCTTATCAAAGTCATGAAATAATACAAATCAAGGCCAGGTGAAATTCAGTACAAGTACAACCAATCTGATGAGTTCAAAACTTTGGAAGTGTTTGGACGGAATTCAACACGCAACAGCCTGTCAACCCAGCCTATCCCTCAGTTGTATTCTTCGCAATTGTCCATCAGCGAAGCAAAGAAAAGGGACATCTTGTCATTGTGCCAAAAGCGTGTCATTCCACAAGAACTGCATAATTGGTACAGTGAACTCCCCTCAGTCACTATGACCGACCGACTTCCAGAACCAGATGTGGATGAGAGTAATGAAGAAGAGGGAGATTTTTTAAGACATTATGTTTGATCGATTGCAATGCTTTTATTTTCATTTATCACATCAGTGTAATCTTAAAAGTGCATCGTTGAAAATGTACTTCTTTTTGTTCTTTGCATGGAGTAATATTGGGTCAAAATTATGCCTATATCTGATTTTTAAAATAATTATCATTGTTTTCTCTATATTGAAGTTAAAGTTCTTTGAGATCAATGTGAATTTATTATTGATCTATTGTATGTTTTTCTGATAAATAAATAGTTAAACAATAGTTGTTAAAATCCGTTAAGTCCTTTGTTTGTGTCATTGTTTACTGCCAGAAATGGCTATGTCCATTTAAGTCCAATTCGCTATGCTGCCTCATTCTGCCAGAAAATCTTAAGTCCCGATGGTCAGAGAAAAATGGCCATTAATCACCGAATATAACCCAAGGATACCTAAATTTGCTCATAAACAATCAATGATATAATGTCCTAAATGTGGAAGTAAAGTAACTTGATTTTGGTCTCTTAAAAACTGCTCACAGGAATGTTCAAGTTCGTTAAAATCTTTAAAGCTCATTTTCTCAAAACTACCTTTTTGGACTTAACCCTATTTCATGACCTAGCTAAATATTCCTATTTCAGTTTTTGGGATCCACACTGACTTCTAATAAGGAAAATATTGGTAACCTCCTATTTCTGTTCCTTGGGGTCCAACCGGACCCCCTGACTAAGATGAAGGATTTAATGGAAACCTCCTATTTTATACTTTGGGGTCCAAATGGACCCCATATTTTTTTCTATTATTTAACTATGTGATGTTTATTTTGGCCCCAATTGTAACAACTTTTTTGATTGTGAAGCATTTTAGCTACCTTTTTAAAAATAATCTGGCGACCTTTATATATGTTTTTAGACATCCTTTTCCTGTTTTCATTTCCTTTTCCTGTTTTGAGGAGGCCCTTTCAATATAATTACAAAGAAGAAGTTTACTGTTCACAATCCAATAAAATCTCTTCAGGTAAGTTCATTTCTTTTAATCTTAATATTAATAGCCTACATTGTTATTTATTAGATTAGAAGTGAGATTTTGAATTAATCACAAAGTAATTCATGCAAAACTCTACCATAGATCAATATTGTCACACGATGGCAATACAATTCTCTTGGCTGATCTTGGCTGTGACTATTGAAATGGCAACTGAAATTTGACTCTATATCTATGATTATGATACTAATTCATGCTTATATTTTCTCCTCTTACAGCGGATCTGTGTTCCATCCAGCTACTCAGGCCATGGACTCGGCCAGGTCAAATATTTTTGACTGCTTCAGCAATGAAGGCGTGACATATACTGAATTGCAGCCCGTTCAAGATGATTCAATTGGTAAGTTGATAAACTTGGACAGGTCTAATGTGTCTACTATTATTATAAGTTTAGCAGTGATCATCTTCAAGATTTGTCTGGATTTACTTGATTATTTTATCTAACTAAATGTTCAAAATACCTGGTAACAAAGGGAGCTTGTATGCAAAAAAAATGCAACAGGCTATTATTTGTCGTTTGTATTTTAGTTGCTATTGGTTGGAGTAGGGAATGGGGGAGGCGGGATAATCTGCTGCAAAGTGATATTATGAAATATGTATGGAGGCTATGATAGATGAAATGTGTGTAGTACCTATGAAGGTGCATTTCTTCAATCTCGTGCGCTGTATTTTGCATTGATTGATTTGTTACATTTTCTATGAACGATGTTTGACATTTTGGTTAACTAAATATATTCGTATAAATATTTACTATTTCAGCAAATGGTCTACAACAGGCACCACACTTGCAAAGTGACTCTGAAGCACCGAGTGATAAAATGTTCCATTTCCACCCTAGTGAAAGTGATGATAATAACGATGGTATGTTATAAAATGAATTTATTATGTCCACCATTTTTGCTATTAATTCATCATTATGATGATACTGCTATTTAGATAGTTTACGTGTTTACCATACATTAAGTATACTACTGCATTCAATCACAGTGACTTGGTATTCCCACTGAGACAAATATTGTATAGTTTCCCCTAATTTATCAATTTAGTTGGCATTGGTATTACTCCTCGACCCATTCCAACCATCGAGACCTACTGATTTCCAGATGGTGTGCCATATGAACCACAAACAACAAAGCTTAAAATATTGTTTACATTTTTCTATCTGCAGATTCTTCCTTTGCGCAACATTTCACCTGGATTCCAGACGATGATATGAATGAGAATGAGACCATGATAACATCTGATGAAAGTAGTGACGAGGATGAATATCCTGAAGTATTGGCCGAATCTGACCCAGAACCAGAAGTGGAAGTGGAGACCCATATAGAAGATGATACACATATGCCGAGTGAAACTCCATTACCAGTAACATCATGATGAGCAAAAACGGAGCAATTGCATGGAGTAAAGTACCTCTGCCTCAGGTTGGAAGAACCCCCACTCGCAACGTTTACAGACCTCCCAAAAGTCACGTAAAACACCCCAAACATATTGATTCTATTGCTTCGGTTTTTCTGATGATATTTACTATCAAGGTCATGGATGACATTGTCAAAATGACTAATCAAGAAGGTGTTAAGCGTCAAGGCTAAAGATGGAAACCTGTTGACATTATGGAAATGAAAGCGCTGATCGGCCTGTATATTCATCTGGGTGCTCGAAAACTTAGTCTTCTTGGTGCTGCTAAAATTTGGTACGGTGCTGCTGCTGACAGTGTGGCAATGTGCGTGATGAGTTTGAAGCGATTTATTGAACTGTCCACGGCTATACGATTTGATGACAAGAGGACTAGATCTATCAGACGAGACAAGGACATATTTGCCCCATTACGGGATTTGTTCAACGAGATCAACAAGAATTTGCAACAACATTTTATCCCTTCACAATGCCTCCAAGTGCGATGAACAGCTTGTTTTTTGGAGAGGACGATGTAAATTTCTCCAATTCCACCCAAGCAAGCCGGATAAATATGGTCTAAAACTTTTCCTCATATGCGATAGTGAAACGGCTTATCCTCTACAGGCAATTCCGTACTTGGGCAAACACGGTGATAGGAAGACTAACCTGGGTCGGGAAATAGTTAAAGAGTTGGCTGCCCCATATCACAAGACTGGGAGAAATATCACTTGTGACAATTTCTTTACAGACGTGGAACTTGCGGACCATCTCTCCAAAAAAGGCCTATCTGTTGTAGGCACTGTACGGAAAGCATTTCTTCCTAAGCCCTTTCAAACCGGAAAAGAAATAAGGAAATTTGATAGCAGCTTTTTGTTTACAAACGACAAGAGTCTGGTTGCGCATAAGTCAAATGAAAAAAAAACATGTTGTTGTATTGAGTACAATGCATCATGCAGCTGATGTGGACCCAGAGGGAAAGAGGAAGCCAGCAATGATCAAATATTACAACAAAACTAAAGGCGGTGTTGATACATTTGATTATATGTGCCATAGTTTCTCCTGCAAACGAAAGACAAGAAGATGGCCTATGGTCCTTTTTTACAACCTTTTGGACACGGCAGCTGTGGCAAGCCACATTATGTACAAAGAGGTTTTCCCAGCAGATGTAAAATCATACAGTGATCGCGGAAAATTCAATGAACTGCTTGCCATGGAGCTCCTCTCGGAACACATGCTAAGACGCATGAATGTTGCAAAGACAACCAGGAGGGTAAAGCTATCTTTCGAGATCCTGAAACTGGAATGTAGCATCCTTAACACTAACACAAGAATGGATGAGTCAACAAGAGATGTTACACAAATACGGAAACACAAATACGGAAGAGGAAAGCGGAGAAAGGGAGATGTTCAAGGTGCCCACGGAAGCACGACAAGAAAGTTCGGCAAGTGTGCTCCAAGTGTGATGGGTTCGTGTGCACTGAGCATAGTCAAGTCCACACTGTCTGCTATGTTTGTGCTGATAGTTGAATATCCGCTATTTTGATATTATAATTATTGTTTCTTACTCTTTTAGTAAGTTTTGCTTTTAATTTTTAGTAAATTCAGTGACTCGTGTTGTCACAACCAATTTTAATTGCCCTTGACTTGTGTGTTATTGTTTTATCTCTATCTACTTATATTATATGGAACATGGATAACTCCACTGGATTTCTTCCTGTTATACGTGTTCCACTATAATTCTTTCTTTCTTATCCATACCCTTTTACTGCTTCGCGTTGTAGGGCCAGCTCAAGTGAGTTGGAATTACTTTGGATCAATAGAAAAGACAAGCGGGTGATCGGTCCACTGTGTCTACTAGTACCAGTGTAAGAATATATTTTCCCCTGACAGCGGCCTTGCCTTTTCAATTTTCTTACCATCAATACGACCAACTTGGACCTCTGAGGATATCGTCTATCTCCGATAGGACTGGGTACTCGATTCCATCTACCTTGATATCAGGGAAGTAGACCAATTGGAAAAACACAAGTAGTAATAAATAATGAAGTACAGTGCCCATAAGTTACACAAATATAATGGCAAATGTAAACCTGATCAGTTTGCTGAATGTACCTCTATCTTTTATTTGCTAAATGCATTTGAAGCAGTTGTAATAATGATCTGAAATATCAAAATAATAATTCTATATCCATGTATCATGGTCATATATATCTGGTGTACACTGTACTTGATTATTTTTACTTAGTTTTGGTAGTATTGTAAAACAATAATCAGATTGAACCTATTTAACATATAATTCCCTTGGGGTCCAATTGGACCCCAAAGACTGAATTAGGAGGTTTCCGTATATTTTCTCTTTAAATATAAGGGGGTCCAATTGGACCCCACAGAACTCAAATCTCAAATTCCAGAGGTGACCTCTCGGGGTGAGCAAACTATGCACGTGAGACCAAAGAAATTTTGGAAGGTCATAGATCGGGTGGAATTAGGAAACGTCAAGAAATTTCAGACTCTTAGGTCAAAAATTGATGATTTTAGAGCTAAAAAACATGGAGTAGGGGTCCATTTGGACCCCAAGGCATGAAATAGGGTTTTAAGCAGTTCTGGATGTGAGGCGACGATTTATTCATTAGTTTATCTCTGTGTTTTTAATTCCTCTTTTTCAAGAGTCAACAACAATCCATCTGGGAACCGAGACGAGGCTTGATGGATCGAATACCCCTAGACAGATAGAGGCTACGTTTACGTAGTATGCAGTCTGGAGAAATCTAACGCCATTATGAAGAGGAATTCCAGCCTGGCATCCTTAGATCAGCCTTGCACAAAGCATTAAAGAGCCGGCCAGAAACTGGCTGAGCAACTCCACAAGATAAGCCCTTCCCAAAAATAAACAAAACAAGTGGCAATGTTTAAGTGCTCAATGATGTCATAAAACAAAAATCTGTCAATATGTACATTTAAACGAGTACTTATAAATCAGACTGACATGTTTTGTAAAACATAAAAGTGGGAGTGGAACTTGTTTTTCTGATTCATTATTAATTTTATTGTGACGGCCATCCCCTAGACAGCTATACGAGCCATTAATTAACTCCGTTTATTATCATTTATTATGTTACGGGAAAATCATGAGCCTTGCAGACCTCTTTTATATAAAATTAATTAATAGGGCGATTCTACGGGTGTAGAAGCTGACTGTCTATGTAAAACGCCTGGCAGATCGGGACCACCATTACATATATTTGATTATTAAATACAAATTTAATCTCCACCTTAAACCACACATTACATAAATGTTGGTGATTTCAACGGAAAAACAAAGACCCAAATAAGATATTATATTGAGAAAGACGACGTGAGGATCCACCAGAAGAGGGGGAAAACATTGGACATAGAGGAAGTATAAGAATTAAAGATGTTACTTCTGAGAGTTTAAGAAGAAATTAAAAAAACAAAACAACTGAGAGTAGTACGTAGTAGAAGTAGTAAAACTACAATAATAAAATGAGAATAAAAAAAATAAAAAAAAAACAAAAATAATCGATGGTCTAAATACAAATGAAATGTATCAAGACCTTAGTAAGTGGAGATGTCAGTGTATTGATTATGAAGGAATTGAGAAGATAATCTTCTTTATTGATATGCAACAGACATGGCATAAGACGCTACTTGACCCCATTTTCGGAATTTGGAACCTACTCGTGGTAATCATGGAACACCGAGCTATAATACAAGCATTAACCAATAACGGAGTACCTATCTATTCGTCCTTCTGCTTATGCAAATGAGGTTGGCGTGAAATAAGCACAGGGTAATTGACGGAAAAGCCGTTGTTTATATTTGTCACCGTATTTTTTAAATGTATTAAATTAAGGTTATTGCCCTCCCATAAACCGCATTTGTTATTACGGTGTATGTCACTGCTTCAGTGGCTTTTTGTGTGAGCCCATGTTATCTATGTAATTAACTGGAATCACAAATCTTCCCAGATGAACAGTAAAGCAGCAATGGTAAATGACGTAAATAAGAGATGCCACAGCTTTCTCATTGAGGCAATTTCACAAGTGGAGAAAAGATTGCCCCCGGCCAGAGACATCTTCAGCAGCCTGTCTCTATTGAATCCGTCAACCGTCTTATCTCAGCTGAGACCTCTCTACAATGACTTGCCAATGCATTATTTATTTAAGGATAACATCGGGGCTGCAGAGCAATACCGAAAGTTATTACACGTTGAGTGGGTGAAAGAACCTGTCTTCAATGGGGAGGCCCAACCGATCCTGTGAATTTTTGGTCAGGTGTTTCAAAATGTGAAAACAGTTTGGGGGAGCATCCTTTTAAAGAACTAGCAGATTATGCTCTGACATGCCACACAGCACCAGTGAGTAATGCCATTTGTGAGAAATTATAATAAATAAATTCTCAGTTTATGCTGTTTGTGGCAGCGGTGATACTGTTTGTGGCAGTATTTTTCGTCCAAGTCGTTATTGTGACGCCTTTGAGGCTTTAAATATTAATTAGATTCGTTTTACTGGCTCTGGTAATATTTCAAAATTAATATTTGTTGTGAAATCTGAGTGATACTTTGTGTTATTTTAGTAATGGTTCCCTAATGGGGGTGACTGATAATTGATGAGGAATTTTGATTCTAGTATAATGAGTCCATAAATGTAATGACATTAACTAAGTGTGTTCACTGGTATTCAGTTGTGTTGATTTATTATTGTTATTAATCAATTGATATAATATTTGGTTTTGATTAATTAATCCTTTTATATTCTTCCTTATTTAGTGAAGTTGGTTGTCTTGCGGTTGCCGTGAAGTTGTCTTGAGGTTGGTTTGAAATCAAACATTAACTATTTTTTTTCAAATCAAAGAAACATTAACAATTTTGAGATATACAAGGAACTGTGCTTATTTGTGAAACAAACAATTTTACACATTTGACACTGATAGACATTTGATAGACATTCATCCATCGGAAACGATACCTATCATCTTTGCTGTTCTGCCTTGGTTGCTGTCATCATATTATGTGTTGACTTTCCATGAGTACGGAAACACGTACAAGTAACGTCACTATTTCTTGGAACCGTCTGTGACTCACTTCGACAAGCGAATATTCAGATATCCATTCTTATTTTATTACATCGTAGAATACTATGATTGGTTTGTATTAGGATTTAGAATGTTATGCCGAATGTGAAAGGAATGTTACTTGGCTCTTGAGATCTCAAAAACTCTTTTGGGTTTGTAATATGAGAGAAATCAGTGCTCGCTCCCTCACTACATTTATTTCACTTAGGACTTGCCTGATTCTGTTAAAATTCTATAGTAGACATGAAAATGTAAAAGCCCATAATAACACCATCATACACAAACGCAAACGAGCCATATCGCAACAATCAAACGATAACAAACCTTCTCAGTGCCGATCTCAACCGATACTGATAGCAGATCATGAAGATTTACCATCTACGTAATATCAATCCAAAGACGATGAGGATGACGAAGTAAAACGGATTCGAACGGAACATTCCTCGGCCATAAGGATTCACTCTTTAGATGGTGGACACCACTCCTGGTATACAATAGACTGGGGTGTGGGTTTAATGCGAGATGAAGTGTTGCGAATCTTTAGGAGAGAGCCGAATCGGTTCAATAAACTATTCCCACTCTTTTATTTTAGAGAATAAACGAAGTAATGAAAAGCGACTTTTTCATGCTTCCCGTAATAACGCTATGGTTTTAGATTTTCCGTAACTCATCAGTAATGCCAAAGACTTTGACAACTTCGTATAATCGACATAATCAATAGTGATGGAGTCGACCCTTTCGAAAGAAGAATTTACGTCAATAAAAGAAAATTGAGAAACCACAAAACATTTTTATGAATCTAGAGGTAAAGGACACAATTACTCTTTATAAACAAAAACACATCTGTCCAATAAGGGTATTGTGAGGACTTATTGTTTGAAAATGTTACACCTTTGACCTTTTTACAATGTGAACATTACATCTTAAATTAGAGAAGAGAAAACTGATTATTAAAATCTACACGTTTAACGTGCGTTGAATCTGAAGAACACACTTTTCGTTTTCCTACACTTCCGGATTATAATTAAGTGGTTTGATAATAGGTGACCTGACGTCACGTACGCCAGACAACGAACCGGCTGGTTCTAAATTTTAAAAAAATCATTGATGGTTGGAGAAAGGAAGAATCGAAGAATCGCTCGTAAAACAACTTTTATTTTTAATATGGTCCAGTGTTTCGTACCAGATTGTCTTCACCAGTCAGAGAGTCACTCCTGCAAATTTTATAGGTTTCCAAATGAAGAGGCAGACAAAAATTGAGGATAAAGTGGATCACATTAGCCAGGTAAGCACATGTAGGTAATCATATGCCTTTCTATGGTGTGTATTTGTTGTGAGCTTTTCTCAGTTGTCATGGTGTTCCGATTTTGTGAATTGTGACGTCATGTCTTTTATCAGCCTATATAAGCGACAGTCACCTTTTACTCCCTCTCTTTGTCATAATGGAATCCTTTTTAGAAGTATCGTTTACGAATCATCCTAAACCTAGGTATGTGTACTTAGTAAATCGCGTAATCACCCACTTCGGTGGCGACTACCCAGTCAAGTGGAGATACACGCCTTGTGCATATTATTTATTTATTTCATTTCTCATCGTGAATGAGATGTAAAAATCTATTCACGACAATTGGCGCTGCGACTAATAAAGATTTTTGAAATTTTCACTGTGCTTTTAGTGTAATTGTAAAATTCTGAACCCTGCCATGAAAATCGTGCAAGGAGACACCACGTGCATGGGCAGGGGGATTAACTTCATAAAAAAGGAGTTCTGTAAACAAATCTGTTGTTAGCATTGTTCTAAAATTTCAACGAATTATGTTTAGAGGCGCCACGATGTTTTTTCTCTGGACTAGGTGGGAGTTGCTGGATGCTACTCAGCCAGAGAGGTTTTAATTGCTATTTTTGCAGCCGTTTTAGGGGTCGGCAATTCTCAACTATTTGTCAGTATTTCAGTAATCTAACTATAATATTAGAGAAATTTTCACTTCACAAAAAGGAACGAAGTATTGGTGGGTATCATTCCCAATTTCAATGAATTGTTATTGGGAAATGCTTCAATTTTAATGGCTTGGAGATAAGATCTACTATGCATTATTCCTTATAACTATCTGATGATCTGGGAAATCACTCATAGTATAGGTGTCAAAGTTAAAGAGTACACGTTATAATTAACTAATTTCATCTCTCATTATGCAGCATCATGGACCGCCGCACGGAAAGGCGGGTAATCCAGCTAATGGACGAATTTCAGGCTTTTAGAGATGCGAAGGGGTCACCGAGAGACACTGGAAGGGAGTAGTATAGGAGTGAGAAGGTGAAGTAGTTTTCGAGCAGTGAGCAAAGCCAGTGGTGCAAAGGATAATAGTAAATAAACTGTGCAAAGCGTAATAGTAAAAAAACTAATGTGGATCAATATGAAGTAGAATCGATCGAATTAGTCATTTTTAGTATCTTAAAAGAGTCTCCAAATCCAGTTACAGCATCAGCAGCTGAAATTGTAACCGACGTTTGTTTCTTTCAGACAACTTTACTGTTTATGTAACAATGGAGCCTACAACAATAGGAAACAGCGGGATTCGTATTAGTGTTAGTGACTTCAATGGTTTCAATAAGTTTCATATTCGTTATTATGAGGAGGATGAAGGAGGGAATCTCATACCTCAGAGGAAAGGTATTGCCTTGGACGAAGATGAGTGGAAAGAGCTAAAAACTTATATTTCCAGGATTGACGATTCGTTGCACCGACTAAGTGATCGGAAAAGAAAGCCTGATCAAAAAAATATAAAAAGAAAACTAAAAAGGAAAACTGAGAATACTAAAAGAAGAAAAGAGGACAACGAACAAGAGTCCAGTGACAATAATTAGTGGAAATATAAGCATTTATTTTTGTGTTTTTAAAAAATTTGTCATAGAAATCATTTTCAAAAAAGTCGTCTACAGTAGGATCGGCATCAACCTCATTTAACTCAACTTTTTTTTTTTCATTTTGATTATTTAAGCAAGATTATTAACAAAGTGACTTTTAGTTCGAACTTATTCAGATCACAATGGAAATTTTTTTTGAAGACTGTTCTTTTCAACTTAATGAGAAAATAGACGAAATAATTATTCAACAGTGTGATGATGCCGCCTAATATCAGAAAACCAACTGGCCCATAACTGCCACACATTCGACACCGATGAAAAAATTTAACTTTTTTAATGATCTTTTTGGATTTGTTCAATGCGATATCCGGGTCCCCCCCCCCCCCCCCCCCCCCCCCCCTCACTTGCATACATACTTTTCTGACTTACCACCGATATTTAAAAACACAATGATATCTAGAAATGACATTGGTGACACGATGTGTCGGTTTGCTGAATGCAATAAACTATTAACTCAGCCTAGACGTAGCCTGATCTCTATAGTTTTCATGGTCAAGGGGTTTTACTCACTACGCCATAACTAAAATGGTACTTGAGTCATGGTATTATCGTTGACAAAATTGAACAGGTAATCGAATACACACCTAATAACAGCATTTCAGAAATTGTTCAAACAGTATCCGATACTAGACGGGAAGGGGATAGAGATAAAAAAGACAGCGTGTTAGCGGAGACCATGAAGCTTATGGGAAATTCCGCATATGGTAAGACATTCGAAGGACTTGATAAACATACACAATTTCTAAAAAGATCAATTGTCCGTTATTCAGAAAAATGACGCTTCTTACTCATAAACTACACGAGAGTCCGCTAACAAAACTGTACACTGGCGACTTCCAATTCAGATAGGTTCAGCCGTTTATTCGTATGCCAAATTGAGAATGTTGGAATTCCATTACGACTTTTTGGATAGGTTTATCCCAAGGGCCGATTATCAACTTTTTGAGATGAATACAGACTCCCTCTATGCAGCGTTTAGTGCAGCTGATTTGATGGCACGGAAAGCCGGGTAATCCCGCTAATGGCCGAATTCCAGGCTTTTAGAGATGCGAAGGGGTCACCAAGAGACACTGGAAGGGGATGTGGCAAGGGCCGGGGGAGAGGAAGAGGAAGGCAAGCTTCCCCACAGAGCAGATCCTCATACACCCGCCGTCGGGACTCCAGGTCCCAACATCACCGACGAGACAGGCCCTACCATTACCGACCAGAGCATCACCAGCACCTGGCCTCATTAAGGTCAGAAACAATTGGGGCCTATGAAATGAGGCCGGAAAGACCCCCCTATCAACTTCGATCCGCTGATACTAGTAGCTTGTTCCATAGGCGAGCTATAGCCAGTCAAAATGCCCGCTGAGAAGGCGCCTCGCGTGGCAAAATCCCACGCTACCCTAAACATGCAAGCGTTGTCAGCAGCTAGGGATAATTTTGAAAACCTAGACCAACTGGACATGATTCAGAGGTCAGGAGAAATTGGGTTTGATTGGATAAAACGGGGCACTAGAAAAGAGCAAGAACGTCTAGTGGAGAGCCTTATTGTTGGTGCAAACCCCCAGAAACCAATTATCTTGCATGTCAGGGGAAAGAGTCTGATGTATTTGGGAACAAGGCATATATGCACTGTTTGGAATTTCTTTCTCAGAGACTATGTAGAGAAAAATTCATTCAATTACACGGTTTCTCATGTAGCAGTACCACCCTACACAGATGGCCAAATATTTTCCCTAACACTTTCTTTAGCTACTCTGGTTTAGTCAGAAACTTTGGGCTGGAACAAATAAAAGCAGTACAGGAAACCCCGAGCAACAGGCTCCTGCTTGAAACAGACTCCCCCTACCTGCCATTTCATCCCTATATTAGACGTAACCGTCCACATTACTTAAGGGAATCGCCTAGAGTCATAGCAGAATTAAGAGGCAGTAGTCTTGATGGTATTTTGAAAGCCAACTCCAGAAATGTTAGACTTGCTTTTAAAACTAAAATGTAATGTGGTTTTTTTTTTTATTTTGTCCTTTGGATTTGCCGTAATGACCAGTACATGGTATAGTAATCCATGATTTATTGTTTTACAGGCGCCTAAAGGACACCCCCTTCCATGTACATAGCGTTTATATATATAACCCAGGAGGAGGAGAGTATCTCCTGCAGATTTGTATTTATTTCAAGACCCCAGGAAGGGAGATTTATTGTTTGTTTGTTATTCCCCCTGTTTTATAGCATATCAAACACATCAATTATTTCCTTTCAAATTGCTTTCATATCATTTTCATTTGTTATCCATCTGCTTGATTTCATATATGTTTTGTCTACCATTTCCTTTTCATACATCGTAACACCTTTGTAATATTAATAGATCAATCTTTATTTAAATTCAACATCTTAAAGTATTGGGTATGGTTATGGTTCCTGTTCAGTGTTTTCTCTTATTTTAATCACAAGTAAATAAAATTGAAAATTGCACAACATAAGCAAAAGGTTTAGTAGAGTGCGTACTTTGTGACGGAGATATATTGGCATACTTATCCATCTTAATTCGTCATCATTGATAATATCAGTTTCTCTTCTCAAAAATGATGAAATTATTTCCAGATGCAATCACTATAATATCAAATAAATTTTAATGTAGACATTCTATGATCATAACATGCACACATAAGAAAAAAAAAAGAGAGGAAAAAAAAAACAAACAACAAACACCCCCCCCCCCCCCTTCCGGAAAAACAAAACAAAACAAATAAAAAAAACAAAACAGAACAAACATACAAACAAAAAAAAAAAAAAACCGAAACCAAAAACAGAAAAACTAAACGGCCAAAAAGAAAAAAAAAGAGACCCCTTCCCCTCGAAAATAGGTGACCCACCATCTCAAAACGGTATTATGTCGGGATGAACTAGGTGATGGAAAATGTATTTTTAGCCATAAATATGAAATTTAAGGTTAATATCTCTACTAAATGACGGAGAATAAATACAATTTATTTCATTGCAAAAGAGCCAAAGATCGTAATTCTTACCATATTAATGGTAAACTCACTTTTCATGGTCCAAACCATCCCGACATAATACCGTTTTGAGACGGCTGATCACATATGTAAAGCAGAAAATTGGGATGGACGAAGTATTTCTGGTATCGAATTAGAGCATTTGGTAGCTAATGTACTTTTATGTCATAATATGATCCAGAGACGAAAACAAAGAAAGGTAATGCAATCTCTAAATACTGTCAGATAAGCATGTTAAAGCATGCTCTTACTTTCTCCCATTAAACGGTTTCAAATTATAAATCTGACAATTGCAAACAACCTGAAAGAGATTTCGTAATACCACATATAAAAATCGTCTTTGTAAGATGACACACCAGAGAGAGGGTTATAAAATATACACTATGTTCATTCGTATTCTGTTGGAATGAATGTTCTATATTTATCCACCATTAGTAAACGCCAACCAATTCACTCATAACCTTTATAATGGTGATAAAACTCATATTCACCAACTGTAATTGTAGTAATTCCAAATATATATATGTATAAGAAAACAAAATTGCGTAAAAAGACTTAATGAGGCAGAATTGGAAGTTTTGCATAAAATGACATTATTGATTGCACAAAGAATACAATTGCAGGCATACAAGAACTATCAATATTTCACCAATAGTTTTGTAAGTCTGCAATAGTGTAAGTTACTCATTTTGTTAATTTTATGAACATTTTAAGTTTAAACATTTCAAAAATAAGCTTAACGTTACAATAACATAGGATGAGAACGTTGTGACAGAAACGTATAAAACCACTTTACATTTTTACAACCATCTGTACATTTATTAAAAACAAACTTACATCTAATAAGCTGAACTGTTGTTCCTGTAGTAATTTCTCAATATGGATTTCGTTCGTGAAGCTGTTGTTTCCACTTTGCTGCCGACGTCACCAAAATTATTGATGCGGGATGCCAAAAGCGACTCGTCACGAGTATTTAAAGCAAATGACGTCATGATTCCATCATCTACCTCTCGGACTTTCAGAGCAGGGCCTGACATGTATTCTTTGACTTCCTGATGAATGTGGAATATATCTTCAACGTTGTTTTCCTCTTTCGCTTGTTTTAATCGACCTATTTGAGTCTCTAAAGTTAATTTCCTCGCAAGTAACGTCTCACCTTTTTCATTCAATTTCGTTTTCTCTTTTTCAATCTCCTGATGGATCTTTGCTTCTAGCGCCTTCTCGCGTTCGTTTACGAGATTCCTCAACCTTGCCATACAAGCCTTTGTATCGGCAAGTAGCTCAGTTTTGGCTTTATCCACTGTTTGTGATACATTTTCTAAAGTTAATCTTTTTTCTTCAAGAGCTATTGCTTCGGCATCCATCTCTGCCATTGCTGTCTCCAAAACGGGAGTATATTTTGCCATAGCTTCTTCCAAGTCCATAACTAAATGTCCGTCCACTTCTTTGTGGTTCAAAACAGTACAATCTCTGCACACGGGGCGGACGCACAGCTCGCAGAAAAAGTTGAGCGGTTGGAGATTGTGTTTGGAGCAAAAAGATATGGTGTAACGTTCGGTATGATTGACAAAATCCATCAATTGCACAACCCGGTGATCCGCTGGTAATTTGTGAATGTTGTCGTCAGTGGCGATGAAGTTTGATCGGCAGGTGGGACAGTTGACGCTAACAGTGGTTAACGTTGCTGACGTTATGGTGCGTAGTGAGGATTGCAAATGTTGACGCTGTTCTTTTGCTGTTTGATAGAGTTGAAGCACACAAGGTTGACAGTAGGAATGATGGCAAGGTAAAAGTCGGGGCAAGTTGTCCTGACTAAAGCGTCTCTTGCAGATGCTACATCTCAAGAATTGATCCTCAAATCTATCCTCGTCCATTACCATACTGCGTTTGTTCAAGGACATAGTCGAAGATCGGAGCTCTTCACTGACGTTGACTAAAGTTTGAGAGGAGGTGTGTGTGTTGGGGGGGGGGGGGGGGGGGGGGGGGGGGGGAGAACCCGGGTAAGGGGGATAAGAAAAAATAACATATATATATATATATATATGTAGTGTTGTGTGGTGTGTGTGTGTGTGTGTTATTAAATTGTCATCCTCAAGTGGTCATAGAAAGGCATTCCATCAGAGCTATTGTTACAATAAGACGAGAGGAGGAGATAGAAGAGGAGTGAGTAGAGTGAGAGAGAGAAAGAGAGAGAGGAGAGAGAAGAGAAAGAGAGAGAGAGAGCGAGAGAGATAGAGAGAGGGAGAGGAGGGGGGAGACAGACAGAGAGAGAGAGAGCGAGACAGAGAGAGATATAGATAGATAGATAGAGAGAGAGAGAGAGAGAGAGAGAGAGGGAGGGAGAGAGAGAGAGAAAGAAAGAGAGAGAGAGAGAGAGAGAGAGAGAGAGAGAGAGAGAGAGAGAAGAGAGAGAGTCAGAGTCAAAAGCCTAAGCAATAGAGAGAGAGAGAGAGAGAGAGAGAGAGAGAGAGAGAGAGAGGAGAGAGAGAGAGAGAGAGAGAGAGAGAGAGAGAGAGAGAGAGAGAGAGAGAGAGAGAGAGAGAGAGAGAGAGAGAGAGTCAAACAAGCCCTAGCAATAAAAGCACATTCAGGGTTTCACACCCTCTCAGTTCGTTTTTATCATCGGCCCAAACATCTCAAACGTGAACCCAATCGCCTCAAAATCAAACCCGTTTTCATGTCGGGTCTTTGAGATGCTAAAACTGAATTAATTGTCAAAAATATAAAACTTGGGTAAAATTATGTTTTATTAAATACAATGGATATGGTTTCTTAAAGGAAAAGTAATTAAACTTTAATATCATTATCATCTTATTTTGACATCTAGTTAATCCTGACATAATACCCCTTACATATTTTTTAAAATAGTGCGCTATATGGTCTTGTGGTATGACACTCGCTTTTGGATCAGCAGTTCCTGGGTTCGAGCCTCGCTCGATGCATAGTTAAGTCCTTGGAAAAGGCTCTTTACTCAAATTCTCTCACCGGTTAACTGCCACGCTCTTGAAAAACATTTGGCCAGAAAACTAGTCCTTCAAATATCGATCGATTCAAATGACCCTAATTTTGGCAAAAACTCTCAAACCTGGGACTTCGTGTTGATTAATATCAATACTAACATTAGAAAAGACCACCTTTGAATCCAAAATCAAGAAGAGACGAAAAATGAGAATGTGGAAGATGGGGAGGCGGAGGAGGGGGCGAGGGCGAGAAGGAGGAGGAGGAGGAGCAGAAGGAGGAGGAAGAGGAGGCGTGTGAATGGAAAAGATAGGAGTGAGTAGCGAATTTGGAGGTAAATAATTAAGGAAAGAGGCAGAGTAAATAAATGATGGAGGAAATACTGTGACAACGACATAGATAAGACGGAGAAGAACCATGAGGAGGAAATCGCAGTGAGAGGAGAAAAAGAAGGATAATTAAAAATAGAAAGATCAAGAATGTTCAAATTACTTCCAATCTTAATCAATGATTCTAACACGCCAATAATTATGGGGAAACGATGGTGACATGGCACCGATAATGATGGTGATGAAATATTTAGACGATGATAATATCAATGATGATAATATTGATATAGTGATAAAATGATATTGATAATATTAATAACATTGATGATGAAGATAACGACGATGACGATGATGATGATGATAATCATTGAAGATATTCGATTCGTAATAATTCTTCATTACAGCGATAAATAAACCAAAAAAAATATCCAACAAACCAGATCACCCCCCCCCCCCCCCCACCCAAAAAACAAAACATGAAAAAGAGAAAGAAAATAAAACAAACAAAACAAAAAAAAAAAAACCCAAAAGATATTTAAATAAAACCTAAAAACAAAAACAAAACAAATTCATCACCACCGCCAACACTACAGCAACAACTTTAAAACGTCACGTCATGTTAGAGCTGCCAACTTACGATGAGCCTTTGAGGGCGCCATGTCCGGCTTTTGCCCCATGAAGGTGACCTCGTCGGCAAACTGAGCTGCCTTGGCCATGGTCAAAAGTTAGTGCCTAATGTTGTGGTATCCCTGATACAAGTAGATTGATTGGTGCTCAGATCCAGGAAGACTGGTGAAAGGCGCGTGTGGTAATTCTCGATATTGTCTGAAAATAAACAATATAATATTATATTAAGTATTTTTTCCCCAAAAAGGCGGTATTGTTGTAGTAAATATACTTTTTTGCAGGTCTGATAACCCAAATTCTTATGGGCTAATTGTTGTAATGGACATACTCTCAAACAAATGCAAAATAATGTCCATACAACAATGTTAAAACAGGCCCTTAATTGATCTCTGTTGTTAGACTTGCAAATAGTATGGTTCCGTTAGTATTGTAACGTCTGTCGATGATAGATATTGATCAAAACGCATGTCTGACAGAGGAGGGACTTTACAATCCCCACAGTGAAAAACATAAACAATAATTTAATCAAATTTGTACGATTGAGTGCCAAAACACAAACACACACACACACACACACACACACACACACACACACACACGCGCAAAAACAAAACAAGATCAGACAGGAAAATACTTCAAAGTAAAACAGATAACCTAGACACCGAAATTTAAAAGATCCCCTGATTATTTTTTTCCCCATTTGAGGAAAAAAAATATGTATATTTCCCTTCTGTCTATACCGAATCACATACACTTTCAAAGATCTTTACCTAACACTATATGCCTGAGCCCCAATTGATAAAAATTCTTTGTTTAAAAAATTTGAAAGATCAAAGCCTTTTTCAGTGATTTTCCATGAAAACTAGTATACAAATAAATAAACGAAGAAAGTGATTAACCATTGACGGAGGACAAAATTTCGTCACTAACAGTTTTTAACCAAAAAAAGCATTGATCATGAAACCTGTGAAACACCACAACTATTGCTTTCATTGTGGAATATAGAGCGATAATATGATTGTCACAAGGTGCGTTCGCAACTCGCAATAGATGCAAAGGCAGCTTATGACCTTAAAGTGTGGAGAGGCAGACGTGGATGCTACATTCAGCAACAGAACAATGTAGGTATCTGGCAAGAGAGCCATGATTATTTATTTATAATAAAAGCACGGGGAACAGCTCATAGCTATTGAGCAAAACAGAATAACATAGAATATATGGACCGGAAAAAAAATACATACAAATGAAAAGTGGAAAAGCAATATCAAATCTATACTTAGGTAAGAAGTTTTCAAAATTAACGATACCTCACTCAGGTTACAACCTTTTCACTCATTCCAATTAAAGTGAAATTAATCATAACAATATGGCACAAAAGAAACTGTTCATAGTCCGAAAAGAGAAGGAAATAAAATAAAACTACTTCCTAGCCTCGTCAAAATTACATTGTTCATTTATCGGGCGCTCCCTCCTAGCCCCGTCAAAAATTACAGTTCAAATTGTTCACACACATTTATCGGGGGCTACTTCCTCGCCCCGTAAAAATCCAATATTGTTCAACGACATTTAGCCCCGTCAGTTCTTCACTATATTAGAAGATAGATATTGATAGATTAGTTGTACAGTAAAAATGAAATTAACATAGACACAATGATAGAGTAAGTAATCAATTATTATTTGGACTTTAACATAATTCATTCAATTGAGGGTTACTTTCTCAACTGTAACATGCTTTAACTCGTTGAATTCATTATTCAATAAACCAATAAAACGTTATATTAGCATAAACTTGAAGATAATTGAAATAAATTCACGGGGTCAATTATTTAATCACTTGATAACCTATCAATACATCGCCACAATATCTATTTAAATATTATAAATTTTATGGTATCTCACCGAGCACAAACACAACATACAATATCGCTCAGAGCCCATGACAGGGTACGATACAAAATACTGGCCATATTATTAGACCCTTTTTTACTTTGGCTGCAGTACAGCCTAAAACACAATGCTGGCCAACAAACAGGCCTTACACATATCGCCTAAGAGCCCATATTAGGGTGCGATATAAAACACTGGCCATTTTGGGCCCTTTTTTACTTTGGCCACAACATAGCCCAAACAGAATTCCCAGCCAGCACACAGGCCGTACATGTCTTTCTTCTTTAACCTCAAATCGCAGACTGCCAGTTGAACATCGACACAAGCCAATACATAGGACAGGGTTCCAAAGCTATCTCGGTTGATCTATAAGATTACTGAGAGTGTCTTAACATTGATGGAACATGATAACTCTCTGTTCTTTCATTGCATTCATGGTGTACACCACCCACGGCGAATACAAGGGAGTCCCTCTACCAAAACCCATCCTACACTCACTAATCATTTGATTATATGGGTTGGATTCTACCCGAGACTTTGATGGGTAGGACAACTATCTCCCTTTGTTACCTAGCAGGCATTTCTTACAATGATGTCAGGTGAGAGTAAAGAGTAACTTTGAACCTGGACTGTATATGGTTAAAAATTGTTTTGAATATCAACTACTACTACAATTACTCCCACCACCACCATTATTATTACTATTCCTAAGGCCCCTCCTCATCTTTGTGAGACGACCAATGCGCATTCACACAGGCATAATTCGCGCTTTATACGGAAACGGGCAATCTTCAATGAGCGCGGACTGTTACAGCGTGACAGTCCTCATGAGAAAAACAATGAACATACGTGAAAACCGATCTATACACAAAGCTGGTAAATACAGTAAAGTAATAAAACAGTATTTTCAACCACGCCGTCACTGAGATTTAATCAGAAAATACCCTATATTATCGTTAAGTATAATCTGCATCCCAGTCGCGCCCAGATTGCGACACCATTAAACGCTAAAACACGTACTGCATGCAATGAGACTCCCATGGGCTACTGATACTGAGCACACCAAAATGACGAACCTTCCACAAAGTGGCTTGAATCGAAACACTTGGCGTGTGTGAAAACCAAATGACATTTCTACTACTTCTGTATCCAAATCTACTACTTCTGTATCACCAAGCTCCAAACTGCCAGAGAGATTCTGGAAAAAATAACTATTCATGGCGGCCTATTCGATTTAAAGCGAGAAAATCTTTGTTTATGAAAGATCATAGACGGTCTAGATTAAAATGGAATTGCATGACAATTCCAATGCAAATAGAGGCGATGCCTATTGTTTCTTTATTTAACACAGTGCAAATCCTTCTATGCAAGCTTCAAGGAAGTGTATTATTATGACCTAACCCCTAACTCCCTTTCCCCTCTCATTGAAATCTTGACGTAGATAGACTAGTCATATTTGATAATGCCTTTTTTTTTTTTTTTACCAAAACACGCATGCCTACGAAAAAGCCCCTCTTGTTCCAGAGTGATGACATCCTATTTCCTAGTTTAAATAAATGCTGGTCGTTAATAAAGATCATCCATCTTCGCTTTTTTACGTCCCGTAATCTTAAGAATCTGCATATATGGTACATCCTGCTACTAAAATATATATATACCTTCTGATTCAATATGTAATATATGTATTATCAGTCCTCCGAAGGACTGGTTACATACACACTTCCGAGGAATTTGGAACCGGAAGAGTAGAAAGTGTGAAGTCACAACTTCGCTGCCCTCTTGGCGTATTTTCGTAAACTGCACAGACAAAAAGCTGAGAGTATGACTGGTGTGTCAGCATATTTAGGACGATTAACGTAATAAGCGTGGGGCATGACATTTAATATGCTTCGGTTAAAAAAAAAACAAACCCAAAAAACAACAATCCAAAAGGCTTGCAATCTGTATTTAGGAGGTCAACGTGACTTGAAACACATTAATGAGTTGATACGTTGCTACGGGCATTTTAATACCCTTGTTTAAAAATTGAAGATAACCACCCCCCCCCCCCCCAAAAAAAAAACAAACAAAATAAAAAATAACAATAACAAAACAAACAAAACAACAAAAATCAAACAAAATAAAAACCCGAAAAGAAACAAAACAAACAAACAAAAAATAAAAATAAACAAACAAAAAATAAACAGCTAGGACCGACGTGATAACCCAAATTATTGTGGGCTAATTGTTATAATGGAAATGCTCTTAAAGCAACGTTCAGAGCAGCATTGTTAAAACAAGCCCGTTATTGAGTTTGGTTATCTATCAGACATCCAAACATATGCATCTCGTATGATACATATAAACAGAGTTGTCAAATTTCTGCGTATTAAATGCCGAATTCCGAAAAAAATAATAATTGGCTTTTAATCAAATGGTTAAGCATGGCAACTTTGGGTTAAGCAAGTTGGCTTCTTCTTGGCATTTTTAGAAAATCATTTAATTTCGCCCATCAAGCACTTATTTTCATTATTAAACTGACGAGACAGGTAACATTTGAAGAGCACAGACGAAAACGGCAGTGTCATTTTCTGATTTTGGATGGGTTTAGGGGAGCATATATATTTCAAATTATTTTATTGGTAAGCATTGTAGATAGTAGATTTTATCTATAATATTGTAAAATATTAATTTATATAATAAATGACAATATATTCAAATTTTGTATTTAAATTTGAAAAATAAGTTTTGCAAAAAAAAAAAAAAAAACATATGTAACTCTGGCGTTTCTTGCACTGTGTTCTTGATTTTCACTCTAAGCCAGCATAAAACAAAACAGAACAAACAAACAACAAATTTCTACTTTTATGTCCATTTTAGCAGAAAAAATGTTGCCTGGACTGCATATTATAAATAAAAATTTCCTCTACCATTTTGGCATGTTTCTGACTTGTGTGAATTATCAATCTGGTAACCTTGTAAAAACGTTATCCTTCAGTAACAGACGTGACTAAAACCAAATCCCTAAACTAGATTGATTTATGAAGGGCGGGGGTGGGTGATGGGTGGTGAATTGAATTTTAAAATAATTATTCGTATACCTGTAATGGCCCATTGTATATCAAACTCCAATAATTAAGATGTTTGTGTGCGTAGATTGAAGGAGGGGAGGAGCAGATTTTCATTTTGTACTTAGAAAAAGAGAAGCAAAGGAATAAATCATTCTCTCTCTCTCTCTCTCCCCCCCCCCCCTCCCCCTCTCCCCCAACTCCTTTCTCATCAAACTCGTCATCCTGTCATGTATATTTCGTCTTCTTTCCAGTCTTTATTGTTCCCGATCTCTTATTGTTCATAAGA
>NC_088361.1:60619122-60621622 GCF_034508935.2 Berghia stephanieae | reverse complement strand
TAACAGCCCTCCCCTCTTCCCACACCCCCAACAAAAACGCTGAGGTTTTGGAATTTGGAATTAAAACGCCAAACTGGCTTCACGGCTAAACATAACCGCTGCAGCCGTGCTATCGTCAATGTGTTGATGTGTAGGAAGGTAGTAGTGGTAGGTAGGGTCGCCTCACACAGTTGACACATTGACAATACCATTTTGTCGATTTTAAAGGTCAAGGCTGAACATTTGAAAAGATTATTTTTTTTAATCATAAGAAAAAAAAAATTAAAATTAAAATGACTAATATCAAGAGCTATACTATTTACCTTCTACTTTCCGAACTAAGCATAAAGCAGAATATCTAAAAAAAAAAAAATTGGCGCTAAAATAATCTACCCGCAAATCGTTAATTATTTCTTCTTCATCTCTATAAAAAGGTAAATTCCACACATATTTGAAAGTGAAAACACACTGCTTTATCAAAGACAAATACACAAAATAAAAAAGTTTATTTATCCTTAGACTCCTGTCAGAGTTGTCAGATCGAGTTTGAAAAAACAGATCGAGTTTGAAAAAAATAAAAATAAAAGCCAAACAAGTCGTTGATGAAATGCCAAATTAACCTAAAATATTTCTATGTACCCAGTTCCTATCACTCATCTGGGTTTTTTTAAATTAAAAAAAAGTAGGTTGGGATATCTAAATAAAATAAAAAACTATTTTTTTTTTTCTTCAAATTGATACACCAGAAACTTGCAAGTTTTCTAAATTCGGGGCAATTTAATCACCCATGAACTCAACTGATCATCTATAAAATAAACTAGAGCATAATGATCGATCATTTGATGTTGGAAATCGCCACATGGCCGCCCTTTTGCCAGATTCATTTGCGCGCACCTACTGACTTTATTACGGTCCGATTTTGATCGTTGATGGCCCAAAAGATTCGTCTCGATCAATGTTAATTTTCACAATTCAATACTGTAGTATAATAATTAAAATAGACGAGTGCCTGTTCGTAATAGCCTTTATTTTCCCGCGAATATTGTGGGTTCTCCACTAGTTCTCTGAAAATGAATATAGGTCAACACAAAGTATATTAGCAATCTTAATTTCCTTATCCCAGCCAAATGAGTAAGTAGATTGGTTTCATGAAAGTTTAACATAGTCCTCGAATTTATTGGTATCAATTAAAAAAAATATATGTTTGACTTACTTGACGTATTCCATCATGAGCATAGGGCGTCCACCACCGATCTCCACCTGGGATGGTCTCTGTCTACCACATTAGCCACCCCCTCCCCCCACGGTACTTTGAAACTTTTTAATTCCAAATTTGGCATTCTGACATTCTTCCCTAATCAGGGTAAATTTACATATTAAAAAAAATAATTCAAAATGTTCTTTACTTTATTCAGACTCTTAGCGGCTTCAAAGCCACAATTATATGTGATTTGAAACAACTGACAAGCTGGCAATTCTGGTGCCAAGAGTAGGCCCGACGTGCACTTATTTGCGGGTTTAATAATTCAAATTGTAATGGACTCATTTTAGTGCTGCTATCAATATATTCGTTCAAAGGGAGATTTGATATTATTGTCAGAACGAGGTATTTTGAAGATTCAACTGTAGCAAGTTTGGAATAATGAATGGTGTAATCGGATATCAGTGTTTTACATTTTTAAAAAAATTATGCCTTTTGCGCCATGATATCTTAAGATAATCGTCGCCGAGGCATTCCACGAAGGAATATAGATGACTCATCAAACAAGATGTCTGATGTCAACAGGAATCACCCATGTTATCCAAGTGAGCAAATTGGGTGTTAATAATCTTGCTGAAGGAAAAAAAAATACGAAAGTGCCTGAAGCGGGGCTCGAACCCGGGTCATCCGGATTACAGTGCAATGCCTTAACCAATCGGCCACTTCGCCCCCCTTTTCTTTCTAAAACCGTGTTGATTATGAGGCAGTAAGTTGTTTTTGTTTTTTTTTCAAGGGAGATTATGACGTTACTCTGTAATATTAAAGCTTCATTATTTTGCTGCATATGCAGGTAAGAGACACAAGGCGATAGTTCTCAGCTTTTGTTTAATCTCCTTTCTTGTATAACGGTGCAACAAGAGCCTCTTTCCATCGATATGGAATCCTTCCGTGAGTTAGCGAAGCACGAAAAATAACGGTAAGTATTGTTGCTTCATTAACAAGTTCTTTAAAGAATCTTCCTGTGATATTATCGGGCCCCGTTGCTTTGTGTGGGTTGATATTAAAGAGTAATTTAAGCACTCAATCTTCGGTGATGTCTGTATTAGGTAATGGGGGATGAGTACTTTCTTTGAGCTCATGCAAGTTATTGGTGTTCTCTTGCGTAAATTAAATACAGAGGCAAATTGTACATTCAAAATGTTGGGGTTGGACTTTGAATCACCGTGTAATGCAGGGTGTCCACAAAGTCTTTCCTTGATTTCAAAGACTCATTATTCTAATACTGTTATAGACATTTACATCTGGTTTTCTCCATCTTCT
>NC_088361.1:60569122-60614122 GCF_034508935.2 Berghia stephanieae | reverse complement strand
AACGTAATTCTGCCCTTTCAATTCACTTAATTAGAATAAATAAATAAAGAAGACAAAACATCCCACGGTCTTCGAGTGATTGGGATTCTATCTACCTACCCTTTCACTTATTTCAACCATCATATTCGATCGACTTGATCGACTGTAACTTACAACAGTTTATTAAACGATTCCTGTTTTACGAACGTTTAACAACACGCTTTCAGTGTATAGGCATAATTTAAAAATATTATGGGTACTTGGAAATCTGTTGAGAACTACTTGACTTTGATATATCAATCTAAACTATTATGTCAGCTTCATTGCGCTTAACAAACCCATATATTCAGACATGAGTCTTAGGTCTAATTTGACCTGACATAAAGACCTATTAAACTGGTTTTTATCAGATTCAAAAACGAATTGACTTTTAATTTGAATAACACCTCTATACTTAATGGGTATTTTATGCCGATGTTTTGAACTCGATAAAAAGATAAAATCACACGGAGTACAACACATGACCTAAAATCAAGATCAAGTGACAATCCAGTATTATTTGGATATTCTGAATTCATAATTATTATCACTGTTGTAATACTACTACTACTACTACTACTACTACTACTACTACTACTACTACTACTACTACTACTACTACTACTACTACTACTACTACTACTACTACTACTACTACTACTACTACTACTACTACTACTACTACTACTACTACTACTACTACACTACTACTACTACTACTACTACTACTACTACTACTACTACTACTACTACTACTACTACTACTACTACTACTACTACTACTACTAAGAATAATAATATTAATAATAAGAAAGAAGACACAGTTCAATAAGTGCCTCCCTGCCCACTTATGGGAGGTCGAGAACCCAACCCAGTATTATTATTATTATCATTATTATTATTATTATTATTATTATTATTATTATTATTATTATTATTATTATTATTATTATTATTATTATTATTATTATTATTATTATTATTATTATTATTATTATTAAAATTATTTCCACCTGCAACTGTGGTCATATCAAATCAACGTCTGATCTCCATATTTTGCTGTCATCAAACGCTCTTTCTGCAGTACTCTTCCTGTATAAAGTTTATTGCGTTCTGGTACTGTCGGGGATGTTCTTGAAGGACGTAAATGTTTCGATATATTATTTTTAAGCGATTAAAAATAACAACAAACAAAAAAAAAAATTGTTCACGACACCTTTGGGCCTCAACACACGAGACAAGGAAAATGTACGCGACACACAAGACAGATATCGTCTTAGAGCCTGCAACACAGACGAGAAAAAGTAAGACAAAAATGGATATTTCTCAGAAGTGGATATTTGCGGCAATCTACCTCTGCTGTGCCACTCCGAGGACATTGGCACCAGCTTTCCATCAAAAGGAAGACATTCCTATGGCTCCAGTACACCCTCATTTAGAAAGAAAACACATTTCATAGAAAATCATGCTCTCAGATCCGACTGCCTTCCTTATGGAAAAGGATTCGTTTGTTTGATTTTGTGTTTTAATGGTTTTATGACACATGAGATACACTTAGGCCATTTCAGCGCCAGTAAAAAGAAAGATAATGGGATAATAAAATAAAAATCTAGCTTAACAATTAAAAGCACCCAAGAAAAAGTAAGATAAAGGGGATTGGTTCAAATAGGGAAGAGATGTCGATTCCAAGATCCTTACATCAATTTACTTTGTCTAAGCGCACCAAAAAATATTATCTAGATACAAGCATAGGGTTGCACGTAGAGGGATACTCTCAAATATTTACAAAATATATTGTATATTCAAAACAAAAATATAAAAGTACACAACAAAGAGATGGAACAATGATAAAAAATATCATCTCCCAAAACTAATACTCTACATTTGACTACCTCCGAGGCAAGGAATCCGTCCAGGGCCAAGACTATACAAAGTAATCTCATATAAAAACAGAAAAACATGGACAAGGAAATATAGGGTGAAAGAAGATAAAGTGACAGTGGTCAACAGATCCCACCCAGAAAAGGATTCCAGTATGGCTCTGGCTACAAAAAGGAGGGAATCGATGTATTGTTTGTTTGTTTTTGTATATATGGGTCTTAGGGCGCTTGCCACACTACGAATTGATTTCAGCGCCAATAAGAGACAAAAAATAATAAAAGAATAGCTAAGAAATGTGGATCAAACTGAGAAGCATCTGTGTCGATGGGAACAAGTTCAACACTGATCAGAATTAGATCCAAGAACAATATTCTTGGTAGCGAGGCTGACACCGTGCCTAAAAATAACAATATATTATACAACAGTAATAGAGAGAAGATTTACAAGGGAAAACAATACCCCTCACTTTAAAAACCATGAACGAAAAAGAAATAAAAAATCAATTTTTTTCCTTCTAGATAAAAGATTCCGGAAAGGCAAATCTGACGAAGGTACTCTGATTAAAAAAAAAAAAAGACTAGGCTAGAAAACTCATCCGCGACATCTCAGGTTTCAGAGTTTTTGCTAAGACAAGGTCGTACAATCGATGGGCATTTGAAGGACGAGTTTTCTGGCCACGTGTTTTGTCAGAGCACGGAAGAAATAATATAGGGTGATAGAAGAGATTCTTTACCGGCCCAGGGAAGGCCAACGTTCCCTCGCCATAAGGGAATTCTGTTTTGTTTTTGTTTATAAGGGTTTTACGGCGCTTGCGACACATTTAGGTCATATCAGCGCGAGTAAAAAGGAAGAAAATGGGATAGTCAAAAGTTCTAGAATTACAATTAAAGCATCCAAGAATAAGGTAGATAAAGGGGAATTCGTTCAAATAGGGAACAGATGTAGATTCCAAGAGCACACTATCAGTGTACTTAGTTTGAGAACATTAAATGCCTCATCTAGACATAAGCACAGGTCCCCGCTAAGAGGAACACACTCAATTGTTTACAAAGCATACATATGTAAAAGGAAAAATAATACAGTACATAACAGAGAGATGATTTAAAAGGGAAAAAAGATATCATCTCCCAAAACTAACTACACATTTCACTGTTTCCCTACCAGCCAGGGCCAGGACAAAACCAAGTAATCTCATTCCAAGACAAAGACAGAAAGCATGTTGGAAAAAAGATAATGGGGATAGAAGACACAGTATGTACCTCCCTGCCCACTATGGGAGGTCAGGAACCCCACCCAGTAAGGGAATTCTAACCACAACGAAAGTTACACATAAAACTGTTACAAAACCCCACCAATCGTTGGTAAACAAGAGAGTTTATGTGGAGCGATTACACAAATATTCATGAACAAAAACAAGGATATGTTTTGGTCAAATAAGTCAAGTTTATTTTACAGGTATTATAAATATTATGATGTGGGTAGTTGTACATGAGATAGATGGGTAATCGAATAGAACGAGTATTAGTGTTTCAGAGTGAACACTGACAGACAAGTTTAACCAGTTAACTGCCGCACTCTGGAAGGACACGTATTAAAAACATTTGGCAAGAAAACTCATCCTTCAAATACCCATCGATTTAAATAACCCTCCTCTTGGCAAAGACTCTCAAATCTGAGACCCTCGGTTTACGGTTTGAGAGTTTTTGCCCAGATGACGGTCATTTAAATCGATTGATATTTGAATGACGATTTTTTTGCCAAATCTTAAAAAATACGTGTCTGTCCAGAGGACGGCAATTAACTGGTTTAAGGATTGCAATTTATTGTTACATTGATTATTGGAAAGGACTATGTGCCGTCTTATGAATTAAAATATTGAAGTTATTTGAGGAGAATATCTACTGGTACACCTTATTATTTCAACAATTTTGTTCACTCTTGTATTATTGTTGCAATTGCCCAGCCGTTAAGGTATGTTTCTTTTCAATTGAAAACGATATAATGTTGTATAGGCCAGACAGATAAATCTCACATTCGAAACAATGAAACCTCGGTTCATGACAATTCACACTATGGTCTTCAGGAGTCTATATAAAACCCTCCTTCTGAAGTGAAGTCAGTGTTAACATGATAAATATCTGTAGATTTAAAAGTAAAATTAAAACTCCTCCGAAAAAAAGAAAGGAAGAGAACAGTAACTAAAAGCGCATTTCCCCACCCCAAAAAATCAAGAATAAAATAAACAACAATCCTTCATCACTCCTCCCCGTACAACAGATCTCTGTACTGCCGTACTGTGGAAAAACCCATAATTTAAAATGTGGCCAGAAAACTCGGCCTCAAATATCGATCAATTTAAATGACCCTCATCTTGGCAAAAAAAAAAAAAAGAAAAAAAAAAAGAAAAAAAAAAAGAAAAAGAAAACAACAACAACAACAACAAAAAATACCTCTCAAACCTGGGCCTTCGCGAAGTCCCAGGGTTGAGGTTTTTGTTGTTGCCAAGATTAGGGTTATTTAAATCGATCAATATTTGATGGACGAAATTTCTGGCCAAATTTTGTATTATGGGTTTTTCCACAGTACGGCAGTGTAAACTTTCCGGTCTCTGGTAATTAACCTTATTGATGTCATCCCGTTTATAAAGGTATACTGGTATCAAATACCTTATCCTTATCATAGGTGCCATGATTAAAATGTGTAATTCATTTCAACACACTTGTGTTTCATATTTTTTTGTTTGTTTGTTTGTTGCTTTAGGTCTCTTCCAACACAATTGAGGTTATATGAGAGACCGCTGAAACAAAAAAACAAGCAATCTAACAAAAATAGTACAAATGTAAATCAAAATCATAACCTAAAGATATCATAAGCTAAATTATAAATAACCAAGAACAAACAGGCAGAAGATTTACAGAAAAAAAATATCCCCTGTCAAAAATACAATCACAAACCAAAGAAGCAGGATAGGCTAGTAAAGAGAAGAAGAAACGACATCACTATCGGATCGTACACCCATGAGAACATCATAGGTATACGATTCAAGGGTGATGCTCCCATCCAACCACCCGCGTTTCATATTTCATATTTTATAAAAAGGAAAGTAAAGGAGAAAAGTGGGGTAAGGAGAAAAGTGGGGTTAGGGTTGAACCTTGATTTTGTCACTGTCAATGTGAACAAAAGCACAAATATGGAACATTAATTGAGTTCAACTTTTTTCAATAAAATCTAATGGGAACAAATGGGAACAAATCTCTCTCTCTCTCACTCTTTACCACGATCCAATTTTGTGTTTATTCTCTGTTCATATTACTCGTTTTTACTGACCTCAAAGTACTGAAAAAAGTCCAACAGGTTTCTTCATTTCTCTTTGTTTTTGTTTGTTTTTAAGGATTTTACGACGCTTGCAACACATTAAGGTCATATCAGCGCCACAAAAAATGAAGAAAATTGGATAGTAAAAAGTTCTAGAATTACAATTTAAGCATCCATTAATAAGGCAAAGGGGAATTGGTTCAAATAGGGAAGAGATGTAGATTCCAAGAGCACACTATCAGTGTACTTAGTTTGAGATCACCTAAAAGTCTCATCCAGACACAAGCACAGGTCCCCACTGAAAGAAATACACTCAAATGTTTACAAATCATATATAATACATAAACAAAACATAATACAGTGCATAACAGAGAGATGATTTACAAGGAAAAAAATGTCATCTCCCAAAACTAACTATACATTTGACTGTTTCCCTTCCAGCCAGGGTATCCGGCCAGGGCCAGGACAAAACAAAGTAATCTCATTCCAAGACAAAGACAGAAAGCATGTTGGAAAACAGGCATAGGGAGATAGAAGACACAGTAAGTACCTCCCTGTCCACTATGGGAGGTCAGGAATAATTTCTTTCAACCATCTCAATAATAGTCTATAAATCATTTAATTTCAGTAAAAAATATATGCAATCAATCTGTGTAGTACATCTACATTTCCCAATACGTTATACACCGATCATAAGGACATGAAAGAAAATAATGGGATCTAGTATACAAAACACGTAACAAGACTCAAGCAACGATATGACTTTGAAGATTTCATCCAGACAAGGGAGTCTGACTATATTAATGTCATTAAGACTATGACACTTTTTATACAATAGTAGAGGGATAATGATTTATGAGCTTAATAGAAAGAAATATTTCCTAAAATATCAGTCAAGCGCTACCCACTAAACGAGGGATTTCAGCCAGAGCATGGACAAATTGACACATGTAAGTAATCAATATATTGAAAGGGATGAAGAAGAATAGTTAGGGTCTCTCTTGGGAGATTAATCCAGGCCATAAATAATTTAGTTTTAATATTCTAGAAATGAGACCTTTTTTGTATAAAAAAGCACACTGAGATGTCTGTCTATGCTTATCAAAAATATACAATAAAACAGTATATACACAATATGTGTGTTATAACTCATATACAACCCCCCCCCCTCTCTCTCTCTCTTTCAACCCCCCCCCCCCCCCACACACACACACACACACAATATGCATAATATTAAGCTCGCGTACATAAGGTTACGCGCACTCTCTCATAATTTATAATATTTTCATATTACTTTCAAACAAGAATAAACAAGAAAAATGATATTATAATATCAAAATAGACAGATTCGAACTAGCGGCGGAATTGAACATTTACAATACCACCATTATCCAATCACTACTCAGATAATACTGCCGTACTCGGAAATAACACATTTGATAAATTGTGGCAAGAAAAATCGTTCTCCAAATATCGATCGATAAAAATGACCTTCATCTTGTCAAAAGCTGTCAAACCTGGGATTTATTTGGCCAGGAATCTCGTCCTTCAAATATCGATCGATTAAAATGACCACCCCCCCCCTTTGCCGAAAGACTATCAAACCTGGGATTCCTTGAGGGTAATTTAAATCGATCGATATTTGAGGAGCGAGTTTTCTGGCCAATTTTCTAAAAATGTTTTTTACAGAGTACAACAGAATATCCTTTAGCACATAGATTTAGCGTGTTACCCATATAATGCAACGACGAACGAAATATTGACTATTTTCAAAGTAAATGCTTGGTTAAAGAAAAAAATGGTATTTATTTTCATTGCTACGATGAATCTTGCATTGTGAGATTTAAAAAAAACAACTAATTTTTATGAATAATCGAAGTAAATATTACCACTGACCTATCATAAATGATTGGATATGTGTACGCTAACAGCGATTCATCTATAATATTAAGTACTTTGAACTAAAAAACGAAAATAAACCAGTTAATAGTATAGTCGTATCGTGAGCCGTAAGGTTGTTATTCTCTTTCATTATAAAAGACGTACATTATGTTTACAGTTGGTATGAAGGTAAATTAAGAATGAACCATCGCTTTTAGCCCTACATAATCCATGGAGCCGGTGCTAACATGAATTCGGTAGCGCAGGACGGGCAATAATAATTGTTATTACCCTTTGCATAAGACACTGGCTATCGCAACGTATTTCCATAAGATCTAACCCATATCCAGCAACCTAAGTGCTGCTGGGTGGACAGAGGGGCCAGAAGATAGAACTACCAAGTCCTGGGCTCTCAGGATTGGCGTCCTGTTCAGAGTAAGCAACAAATTCATATTACCATTGTAACAATTCGTTTTACTCCACGACAATTGTAACACCCGAAACGTCTTTGCACATTTGTTTAAGGCTACAAGTCAAAGTTTAATCATCTTCACGGTCATTTTCATATTTGTTTTTAGCACAAATGAGCATACAAACAGCCTTTGTTCTGTGTTTATGGTATAAATATGAGGCTTTTTTTCACGACGAGACTTCCGCCAAACCAGTTTAACCCTCTCCTTACCACTTGCAGCAAAACCGTCACGTTTGTTACGACACAATATACATTTTTCTTATTGAGATATATGTTGTACATCACAAATTTGAAGAGTGATCTTTGTTTAATTAATAAGAACATAATGTTGTTTTGTAGAGAGTTTGTTTGAGTTTTAACAAATCAATTTTTCTGCTGGTTAAGCCTGCCATTTTGGGAAAATACTAAAAAAAGATCGGTAAGGAAAGAGTTAAGGCCGGATTTTACAACATGGCATAAATCGCGGGATTGTCAACTGAGCTTTGAACTCCATACGTCTCCGTGAAAAACCGGTCATTCGCTGTGTGTGTCGTATAGATCCCGATGACTAAAGCAACAGAAAACTTTCACAATAAGAAAAAAAAATATGCATAGTTAATAACCAAAGGCAAGAGGTTAGCAGGTCTCCCGTGATGCATAATACAGAGCAATAGACCATGAATAAACAATATTATTAATAGTGAATATAACCATCAGATACCGTTATGAATTAACTACGAGTGAAAGATGACATCTCCTAGATTGGCAACTTGCTGCTTGATTACTGTATCTGCCCTGCTGCTGAACTGGAAAGTGATAGAAAACCCTGCTGTTGAGTTGGTTGGAATGAACACTTTTCTAGACAGTAAATCTCTTGCCGATTTATGACCAGTAAATATCAAACTTATGTCTTTATCGTCCGTGGCTATTTGTAAAGAGTTGAACTCTGTATTGAGATCAGCTTCACGATCAGCAATTGTGTTTAGATGACCTTCAATGACGCCTTGTTTTCGTTCAACCTCAGAAACTGCCACATCGTGAAGTTCCCGCTCCCTCTCGTCAAGAACTTCCCGAATGCTGTCAAACACTTTTCGAATTTGATCGGATATGCCAGCTTGGATACGGTTGAGGTCCTCTTGGGTATTTTCAAGAGCTTCTCTTTTGCCCGCCAAGGATGTTTTTTCCTTTCTGATATCATTGAGTGTGTCCTCGACAATTGGTGTGTATTTTTTCATCGCCTCGTCCACATTGACGACCCTGTGACCTTTTGATTCTTTGTGGTCAAGGACGGTGCAATCACAACACACCGGCATAATACAAGGCTCGCAGAAAAAGTTTAAAGGCTGCATTTGATGTTTGGGACAGTACTGTACGTCGTTTTTCCCTGTCTTGTTGACGAAGCAAAGCAGTTCCATGATAGTGTGGTCGTTTGGCAGACGACGTAATTCTGCTTCTGAAATTATGATGCCTTCGCGGCATGTTGGACATTGGATTTTCACCGTTAAGGGCATGTTGCGAAAAACTGACGTCAGAGATTGACGGAACTCTCCCTCCACACGGTACATTTGGTAAAGGCAATCCATACAGAATGTGTGGTGACAGTGAAGCATCTTGGGTAATTTATCCGTCTCGTTGTAGACTTCCCGGCAGATGAGGCACTTTAGAAAGGTTTCTTCAAATCGCTCTTCATCGAATATAAGATTTCGTCTCCGTTGTTTCTCTGATTCTGACATTTGAACAGTGCCTTCTGTATTGACGTTGCCTTCTTTTTCTGATGTTGAAAAGAAAAGAAAAACAAAGAATGAAATTGTTAGTATTCATTAAGAACGCCGGCTTAACAATATGTGTAGTCAAATTATAAGAACAAAATTGAGTTGCATCAGCAAAACAAAACAAGCCTACGTCTATTGATTCTGATCACAAGTATTATAATTCAAACTAGATTAACAATTTAGAATAGAAAACAATTCTTATCATCTGGTTGATTTCAACATAATACCAAATTTCAACAACGGTCACATATTAATAAACAGAAGAGAAAATATGACCAAAAGGCACCGACAAATGACTTTTATCCCTTTCTGTAGTAAAGTGTCGGTGCAGGACAATGGAAAAAACATTGGGAAACTTATGAAACGTAAAGCGTCTACTTCCAAAAAAGAAAAGACTGTCCCTAGCCACATCGATGTGTAATATAGACGGACGTGTCTTAACTATCCGCCCGGCATAGTAAGATGGAGTTGTCGGGATTCGTCTCGTCCTGCGATTTAAGGATTTCAGTGTGCTCAGTGATACGATGAGCGGTAACAATAGGAAAAAATATGGCCCGTGTGATTTTGTCCTTGGGTAAGGTACATTTAACATATTGCAATACTCGACTTAAGTGTGAATGGACACCTGGTTGTAGATAGTGACCGACGAATATTTTAAGAGTGCTGGTACCAAAAAAAAACCCCTCAAAAACAACAAAAAAAAAAAACAAAAAAAAAAAAAAAAAAAAAAAAAAACTAACAAAAACAAACAAACCAAAAACAACACAAAACAAGACTCTCAGGTACCTATGTTGTATTGAGTGTAATCACATTTCATTACATTTTACCTGCTGGATGAATATATGAAAACATTGTGAGGTGCATTGAGCAAAGTATTATTGTGTAACAAGGAGATTTAAATGTGCGCATTTAGTGTGTATGACCATCATATCATGAAGCAAAGTTACCGTACCGACAAAACAGTAATCGTAGTCATCAAATAATGCCTTTCGTCTCTGATGTCGACGATAATATCCCAAATAAGAAGAAATCCAACTAATTTTGCACCTCGGCTCATACTGCATTGTGTAATAACGGAACATCGCAACAATGTTTAAGTCGACAAAATTTTCTCTCAGATCAATGGAAAATTGTTATCCCAACACTATAATATGTTTTGTTTGTAAAAAAAAAAAAATAAGTTGCTGTCACATTAAAAATTATGAACAGTTTCTTCAACTTTCTATAGACAAAGACGTGAGCACAAAATGCATGAAAAATGCCACAACAATACGTTTTCAATTTGTAGATATACAATAGACTATGCGTGACCCAATCAGCCACAAAATAACGTGAGACCAACCGCTGGTTCAGCAAAAAAAGGAGAATGACCGTTCCATGATTGATCAAATGAATCGTTATTAAAATAAGGCAAAGCCTCGAGGTAACAAGGTGGTCGTGGGACTTCTTTATTCCAACTCATTAAGCAAGAACCGTACAAATCTGGCACCTCTTAAAAAGGTTTCCTAATGGACTGTGAGGTCATTGAAGGTAAGCTCTGGTACCATCAAAAAGACAGTTGACATGTCCAGAATGGAAAGACTTACTGCACGACCACCTTTCTGGATGCACAACCTTCAATCACCACAGGAATGGTTACAATATTGACGAACTCTAAAAATACACCCCCCCCCCCCCCCCCCCCCCCAAAAAAAAAAAAAAAAAAAAAAAACAAAACAAAAAAAAACAAACAAACAAAAAACAACAAAAAAACAAACAAAACAAAAACAGCCAACAACCCCCTCCCAAAAAAAAACAACAACCCCCCCCCCAAACAAAAAAACAAACAAACAAAAACAACAAAACAAACAAAACCCCAGCACATTTTAAACATTTTGGCCAGAAAACTTGTCCACCATCAAATTGATTGTCTCTTTTTTATAATTTGTTATATTTGGTAGATGCATTTTATGGCCACAATTTAATAAATACGATTTATTTTTCAGAGTACGGCAGATTACGACATGGTGCAGCTGCAAAAGTGAAATAAAATAAACGCAGTTGTTTTGGAATGGGGCAGGCTTTCAAATTTAAAAGATGAACAGAGAGTCCACAATTATTGACTGACGGACGACATGTCAAAAATGGAAGTACAAAGACTGTTTCATCATCCAATATGATCACAAGCATGATTAATAAATACTAATATGTATTTATATAGCGCCAACCCCCTGTTGCCGCAGCTCTAGGCGCACATTGACAAGGGAGGGTAATCATACATGCTACATATAATAATTAATTACACAAATCAGATGTTATGGACCATTTATACACACACAGTTCTATTCATAACATTATTAGGACAAAGAAGAATTTATCTTGTGTATTTTAAGGTACTTTTTGAATATCGTCTCAGACGAAAAATAAATACCCTACTTCTCACGTCTAATGGCAGTGATTCCAGAAATTTGGGGTGGCATGAGAAAATGCCCTATCAGAAAATGTTATTGAGCCCTTTTACGGATCGAAGAGGATTAGGACGGAATATAAGATCTGATAGTCGTTTGGTTAAAATACGTAAAAGACAATACTGCGAGAGAAAGAGAAAGAAAGAAAGAAAGAAAGAAAGAAAGGAAGAGAGAGAGAGAGAGAGAGATATAGATAGATAGATAGAGAAAGAGAGAGAGAGAGAGAGAGAGAGAGAGAGAGAGAGAGAGAGAGAGAGAGAGAGAGAGAGAGAGAGAGAAATAATAAGTACATACATCGGGTTGTTTGATTGGTTTGAGGACAAACCGTATCCCCAGTGTCATTATAAGTAAAACGTGGACACATTTGCTTTGTTGTAAACTCAATGAACCCCGAACACCCACGGTGTTTTAGAGTCTATTGATATACATGCATATGGACGAGCGTTTCAAGGGCCTTGCAAAAGAATTTAAAACGTGATTGAATCTTGCAAAGAACAACTTCAACATTTCAAGGAGTGGTGTGTGTATTTAACAATGACTATCCCGCACAAATCTTTGGGCCTCTTTTTCGCTTACGAAGTGCCCAAATTCGCGTCAAAATATGGGACGAAGCCATTCGTATATGCTATTTTTAAAAATTAATTACGACGCTGTTTATTGATGAATATGACTGAAAGTTGGCACACAGTTAGAAAAAAGGTCATTTTAGATTATGTCAAGCGACAAAACTCGTGCGATTACCAGAAGACCGTTAAAAATAGATTTTTACTCTTTGGAGTAAAATATTTCTAAAACTACCGGGCGGTTTTGTCGCTGACAAGGTAATACATGAACATTTCTTCTTTTTGGTTGTAAAATTTCCTATGAATATGACGAGTACTTTTCCCGTATTTTACAAAACACCATCCTAATTTGCTCTTCAAGTTTCACACTTATTACGCAAGATACAACCAAAGGTCGAAAAAAAAAAATGCCGAAAAAGCGTCCCATATTTTCGCGTTTTTTTCCTCTTTGCGGGTCATCCAAATAAATGACACCTTTGAAACTGCATAACTTGTTTATTTATGAATGGATTTTCAAAATTCAAAAACAATTTTACTCAGTGGAGATAGGGCTTTGATTTTAGACAAAAATTTTCCTCAAAAAGAGAAAAAAACATTTTTCATAGTCATTGCTAATTTAAAATACACTAAGATATTTTCGAGAAACGCGTGATCACACCTTTATTTAAGAATATTTCAAAATTTGTAAAGGTTAGGAAATATATAGGATAAATATACAATTCGATTGTCGGGACAATAGTGACAATAACGGTCCTCTTTGGACTCTTTCATATGATTTATTCCTCTTCCAATGTATAAAAATCGCATTAAGATAACATAATAATGATTTCTGATATATTCTTTAAAAAATAGGTGGGGGAGGGGGGGGGGGGGGGGGGATGGCAAAATTGTTCCGTACAGACCATTTTAAATATTTGCCAACGAGCACAGAATTATTGGCAAATCTATAAAAAGTTATAGAACTATTTTTTATAGATTGACATACGAGTAACTTGTTAACATTTCATAAATTAACAATGCTATCATCCATTGACTCAAAACGATTATTCATATAATCTGCTGGGGCATAATGATGGTACCCATAATGAGGTCATTTGACGTTGGAAATTGCTATCTGGTCGCCCAGTTGCCAGATTCATTTGCGCGCACCTGCAGACGTTTTCTTAGGGAACGATTTTGATAGTTGATGGATGGCTCAGAAGATTCGTCTTAATCTATGTTAAATTCCACAATACAGTAGTACAATAATTAAAATAAATGAATGCCTCCACATAATAGACTTTATTTCCCCGCAAATGTTGCGGGCTCTCCACGGCCATATTTAACATGTATATATGTCAGATTCTCCATCAATTGTAGCCGGAGAAACAGAAAAAAAGGAAATTTAAGTTAAAAATAAAAGAGAGAAAATATGTTATGTGGACAGGCTAATAATTCCCTTTTCTCACTGGAATGAAGATATCATTTTTAATCAAGCATCTGACATTTCAAATTCTTGCACTGGTATATCTCGTGGTCCCATCATGATGCCATTCATTAGAACTTAATAAGTTAAAAATATTACGTCTTAGGCCTGTTCATCTCAATTATTATTATTATTATTATTATTATTATTATTATTATTATTATTATTATTATTATTATTATCATTATCATTATTATTATTATTATTATCATTATTATTATCATCATTATTAATATTATAATTATCATAATTATTATTATCATAATTATTATAATTATCATATTTATTATTATTATTATTATTATTATTATTATTATTATTATTATTATTATTATTTTTAATATTTTTATTATTATCATAATTATAATAATTATCACCATTATCATCATCATCATCATCATCATCATTATTATTATTATTATTATTATTATTATTATTATTATTATTATTATTATTATTATTATTATTATTATTATTATTATTATTATCATAATTATTATTATTATTATCATAATTATTATAATTATCATTATTACTTTTATTATTATTATTATCATTATTATTATTATTATTATTATTATTATTATTATTATTATTATTATTATTATTATTATTAGATTTATTATTATTATTATTATTATTATTATTATTATTATTATTATTATTATTATTATTATTATTATTATTATTATTATTATTATCAAATGATGTCTCTGTCTTTTAATGATTTATAAACAAAATGCTGCTGAAGAAAATTTAGAAATATTTTGGACAATCCAACTCATCCTCTTAATCATCACATCAACAAGTCGAACAGAAGAGACCGATTGTTGTCAATCCGAACAAAAATGAAAGATACCTGAGATCCGTTTTATTTGACAGTTGCAGAATTTTTAATAAGGAAAATAATTTAGCTAATTCTTTTTTAACTTTGAATATTCTTCTTCAAAATGCCTCCATACATACAATTTTTAACATCAATTTATAAAATCGCATACTACATATTCACAATTACCTATCTAATCTATAAGTGCCATGTAATTTATACTATGTAATTTTTCTCAGTCAATTTTATAATGATATTATACTGTATCTAATTATTAGCTTCTAACTAAATTTATTTTTTTTAATGTTGACATCATATACACTTACTAGATATCTATATCTTTACAAATAAATAATCTGTACGTCCCTTGTAATGTATACTATGTAATTATTTTTACAGCTTACAATATTATTACACTATACCTATTACCAATTTTTACTCTACCACATTTATTTACTTATAGTATGTTTATGTATGTATCACTGCCGGCATTTTATATATCTGCACAAAAAAAATCCTTTTTGGATCAATAAAGCACATTTTTATTATTATTATTATTATTATTATTATTATTATTATTATTATTATTATTATTATTATTATTATTATCATAATCATTATCATTATTATTATTATTATTATTATTATTATTATTATTATTATTATTATTATTCTTATTCTTATTATCATTATTATTATTATTATTATCATTATTATAATTAAATAATAAAAATGAATTTTGTCCAAGTACGGATAAGCTGTAACTGTAACTGATGATTAAAAGGCACAAACAGAAAATGAAACTAGAGACGGGCACAAGTTTGTATTCGACTACTGCTTACCTCTTTCCTTGGCATCGTTCTCAAACTGCCGAAGCTTTTCTTCTAATCTCTGCTGGTCACTCATCTCGACGACCTCTGTGTCAACAGTACTCACTTCTTCCTCCTCCTCCTCCTCCTCCTCGGTTTCTAAATAAGACGTTGAAATTGTCGTCTCTTCCTCTTCTTGCTGCCCTTGTTGCTCTTCCTCTCCTTCAACAGTATTCGTGCTGTTGTCCTCTTCGGTGACAGAAAGAATCGAATCTTGCTGACAGCTGTCAATGAAAGCGCTTTCAACAGGGTAAGCAGAACGAGGTATCGGAATCACTTCGACGGTGACAATTGAGTCTTGACTATCAGAGGAAAGCAATCGACTACTAGTACTTCCGCGAGTAGCTATCGATGATGTTGAGGTAGGTCTGGAATTTTCACTGGGATTATTAACTTTGCCAACAGAATCAGTTCGGACACCATCTAGATTTTGATTCTCGCAAGAGTCTGAATCTAAACGTTGTTGATGAGGATGATTTGTGAATGGGTCAAGGTCTGATGTGCTTAGGGATAACGATTCGTGTGATGAGCTGATGGGACGACTGTGATGGGTTAGTCCACTGCTACTGTCATCGGACACTCTAGAAGCACCATCTGCCAAGTTGCTGCTGCTGTTGTTGTTGTTAATATTGCTTTGAACACCAGTGGATGTTGAAGGAGAGCTAAATCGACGGCTTTCGTCTTTCAACGTGGCATTGCATTCGATGCTGTGGTGGTTCTCGTTGTCGCTTTCGCTGGATGGCGTTGAATCTGAAGAATTTTGTTGATTTTCAGGCTGAGGGTTTAAAAAAATACAAATAATATATTATTAAGGTATGTTTAGTGAGGAAAAAGTGAAGTTAATGAACATAGCTATATATATAACACCCGGGCAAATCACGTAAGATGTGAACTCTCCCTTTCCTGTCTCAATCTGGAATAGTGTCAAGGTGAATCAGACGCCAAGAACTGAATAGTATGTCAAATATATTGATGTTATGCGCTTAGTCAAACTACTAACAACACCCGCCAGCCGGATAAAACGTAACAGCACAAAAAACAACAAAACATTAAACGTTTTTACTCTGATTGATATAATGTAGTGAGACCTACTCATAAAATTGGCTGGCTAAAAACAATAACAAAGAGATGATACGCCAATTTCGTTCCATCTATAAAAATCACGATAATGAGAGGGTATTTTGTTTTCAAAATTGAAATTATATGATTTTTTTCTTTTCAATTAGGGCACATTATACTGACCTAAAATAGAAAGACATTACCGGCGTGATTTTCATCCCGACATAATACCATTTCGAGGGGCGGGTCACAAATAAATTTAACAGAGAATATAATTATGCATTCACTGATTGCCAACATTACTACTTACGTCAAAGCCCACAAACTCATTTTCGATCTTAGGTGATTTCCTTTGTTTACAAAGTATTTATTGTACCCAAACAGTTGATTAGGTGTTCATCTACAACTATATGTGACCTATCTCATCAAAACGGTATTGTGTGTCGTAATGAATAAGATGCCAAAAAGTGATTTTAAAAGTTAAAAAGACCAACAAAATGTAAGATTTTAGTTTCTGTCACGTTAAGAAACAATACCCATTGTCCTCGATTAAACAAAGATCTGAAAAAATGTGTATGAAACAGTGCCAGACAAAGCAGAGTGAAAAATACAATAAAACTATCCCAAAACACCGGCCAGCCTCGACTGTACTTTCCTCTCTGCTTTGTAAGGTATTGTTTCACAAACACTCTTTACCTTACACCAGTGCCTGCCCCCATGATTGTTCACTCAATCAAACATGTATACTTAACACAAGTGTCATATTTTGACTACAGTTTAATTTCTAGCATCCAAATCAACCAGACATTACAATGTATTGGAAGCTGTAGATTACATATTATTATTCCGCTTGACCCCTGTTTTTAAAAAAATACATTATCACAAACATAAAGACCATGTCTATGTCAAACATTATTACTTTATCTACGGACTCAAAGGAGACGCTGAAGCTCACTGAAAACTTTGCATTTTCTCCTGATTTGATTATCTAAAATACGGCAAGACAATAAAATAAAATAAAATAATAAATCATTAGCCATTACACCGCTTACATTAAAACAAAGCACATATGAAAAAGTACAATATTATAAGCAATTCTCCGATACGTGAATCAATAATTAAAAGCTCTCCTATCTCACAGAGATATAAAAACACACTGAACTCTCACAAATTCCAATCTTCAACGAGGTTAAAATAATGAACAATAGCAGTGATAGTATCATATCCTGTCACATCAAAGCCAATAATATAATATACCAATAATAACATTAGGTTATATGAAATACGATACCGATTATTACTATGATATATTCATATAACGAATAGCATAGACAAAGAGTCTACCTTTTGGCTATGCGAGTAAAGAATATTACCCATGGATCAGCATTCTACAAAACTCATCCGCGAAAGGGACCAATGAAAGGAGCTTTCTGGTATTTTTCAATCCAAAAATAAAGGCTAAAGTATTCCCAAGTTTACAGTCTGCACCGTTTTTAAAAATTTGAAACGAAACCGGAATTTTAAATATATAAATAATGGGCGGGTACCAAGGGAAAGATGAAAGCAAAATAGAAATACAGTCGACGTGGTGTAGATGATTCGGGAAAAGGTGAGATGTTTAATTAGACATGACATTTTCAACTAGACATGACAGGTAAATATGGGCAGGTGAAGCACACTGCTCTATTCTGACAAAACTCATTTTTCTTCATTTTGCCAATAAACAAAAAACAAAAAAAAAATAATTTAACAACAATATCGATGAGTTGCGATGTCCCTGCTTGTCAACATTCTTAAAATATCTTTAATATTTCACGTCTCAGGTTGAAGAAGGCTCGGGTTTGAAACTTATTGATAAGTTGAGGGTCATCTGAATCGACGGAAAATCGAAGTTACAGTTTTCTAACCAAAACGAAAAATAAAATATTTTGTCAGTTTAGGGTAGTACATTTATAGAAGGATGATGCAGGTGGTCATCATTGCACTGCACAGTCTTGGTGTAGATATGAATATCGCTCTTATTTCAAGTCCTTTTCCTTTAACCCCATGCTCCCTATCCATGACTATAATATTAGTCTTTTTCTTTCAAGTGGAGTTAGGGCGTATTTTTTATTATTTTTTATTTTTTATTTATTTATATTTTTTGTGTGGTGTATCAGTTTATTTTTTGGTTCCATTTCCCATTTTTTCCCACTTTCATGTATGTTGTCATCAAAATGTTGATTTATTGGCGAAAGCCTAAGATTGAATAAACTTTGAAACTTTGTAAACTGTCAGTCACTGACTAAAATATTACGTCACAATAAACAAGGCCAGACCATCAGGATGAAGGGGATCATAAGCTTTTTCAATAGTTGCATGGGATCGTTTGTTTCTATGAGCACTACTAACGGTGGCTCAATTCGAAAGATGTCATATCATGGCTTGTGTCATATTGAAATCCTAGTGTCAGGCTATAAGTTAACGAAGGTTACGGCATGTTATGTCCTATATTTAGTGCTCTCTGGCACATAACGGGTATTCCTTATAGCATTGCTCGCGTTTTTTTCCTTTTAGGAAAATATGATCGATGGACACTTAGAATACTGCGTAAGATTACGAAATTGTCTAATATATCCTTTAAAAAAAAAAAAAAAAAAAAAAAAAAAAATATATATATATATATATATATATATATATATATATATATATATATATATATATATATATATATATATATATATATATAAACAAAAAAGCAAGCAACATAAAAAAAAGCAAAAACAAAACAAAACAGTCCAACAACACAAATAATGACCTCCAATAAAATCTTAAAAAAAAAGAATTAAAATGTAATCATTTATAATTCAAATAAAGGGCTTTATCTCCCGTCAAAACCACATGATATCTTATCTTGCCGTGAGATAACCAGCGTGACTTGAGGAGGATAACAACGATACAATGGAATCCTGATCAATCCAACATCGTAGGACCAGAAGGATTGGTTGATTTTAAAGCAAGGTTGACTTTATCCATATTCGAGGGAACACACTTCGATAAAGAGCATAATATTTGGAACCAACAACAGGTGTCGACTTTAAAGAAGAAGTTGACGTTATGCGGATTCCACTGTAATTATATCAGCCATGGATTATCACGGGTGACTGATGTTTTGAAGATTGCACAGATAGAGCGAGGTGTAAATAACTATATATGAAAAAAATAGAATAAAAGCGTCATTTTAATTCACAAAAAAATTAAATTGATATGGACGTTTCAGGGTTCCCCTTTGTCAACAAAACACGATGAATGAGTCACTGATGAAGAATGTGGGATGAGAGGATTGCCATTCGTACGCACACACACACACATACACACAAGCACACACACACACACACAAGTACACACACAGACATGCACACAAACATCATATTGATGCTTTGCTTTTAGGAAAAAATACTCTCAACATCAGGTAGTCGGATATTATGTACTAACATACAAAATTATGTGTAACCTTGAACGTTTATAGTTTGATTGATATAATTTAGTGAACATTATCATCAAAATGGCTGCCTCAAAAATAACAAAGAGCTGAGTGACGGAAATTTCGTTCCTTCTACTTCTACAGAATATATGAAGTTGACGTCAATCGACTCTTTGTTACTTTTTTTTAGACCGTCGGTTGGGTGATTATATCTCACAAAAGTCCCTCTAACGGCCTATAAGAATATATTTTTTCTTTCTTTCTTTTTCTTTCCAACTGATTGTTTGATTGAAGATGACCTAAATGATATTTAACACTCCGGTAATCTAATATCGGTTATTAGACATAAAATATAAAGCACTAGGTAGTAAAACTTAGTGGCTATGTGGTCTTGTAGTATGAAACTCGTTTTCGGACTGAAAGGTTCAGGGTTCAAGTCTCGCTCTGAGCGGGGCATAGTTGAGTCCTTTGAAAATTCTCTTTACTCATATTTGCTCGCCTTAATCAAGTAAAACGAGGACCTGGCTATTAACAAGGTTGTCTCTGAAAAAAAAATGTAATATCGCCTAACAGGGGTCCCCCACACATTAAGCACTGCTATTGGCTTGAGATCCATTGTAAAGCGCTTTGAGCACGTTTAGTGAATATTGCCCAAATAAAATGCTAACGTTATGCTCAAGGAATATTAATATAGTTCAAAGTTGACGTCACTCAGGTCTTTGTTATTGTTTTTTGCCATACGCGTTTTTGAGTAATTCTCACTAAACTGTATTAACCAGACTATAAACGTTCAAGGTTACACATAGTTTTGTGTGTTGGTCCGTTATACTTCCGGATGGCAATGTTGTGAGCTTCTTAGCTAAGCGCATACTATCTATATCACAGAAAGAAATAAAATGACAAACTATTTAACCATACCTCAACGTTGGCAACATTCGGTTCCCCATCATGCAATTCCTCTCCCTTTTCAGAGTTGTCCACCTTCGAATCGTCCAATTTCAACGAGGATTTCATAGAATCCCCAACATTTTCACAATTACTCTCCATTGTCAACGAGTTCTCCGAAACGCTCAGCTTCGTCAAACTTTTATTGGGAATATTATCAACCTCATCATCATCATCGTCGTCGTCATCATCATTATCATCGTTATCTAAAACTTCCTCTAACAAAGGCATATCTATTAATGTATCGTCTTGATTTGCCATGCTAGGTTCGTAACACACTGATTTGTCATAAGTCTCTATAACTAGCACATCACCATTTCTAGGACTTCGGTCTAAGGAGTGTTTGTGAGGCAGATGGGGATTTTTACTAAAAGATCGAGTTGGACAACAAAATTGCAAAATTTGAAATGGTTGCAACAACGCAAGAGAGCTCCTGTTTGTTTGTCACAAAATAAGTTAAAACAAATTGTTTAAATTTAATAAATTATAATTTTTTAATAATAATAATAATAATAACAACAACAACAACAACAACAACAACAACAACAACAACAACAACAACAACAACATAATAATAATAATAATAATAATAATAATAATAATAATAATAATAATAATAATAATAATAATAATAATAATAATGGAATGCTGAAAACTTATATAGCGCTATAACTCTGAGACACCAGCCTCTACGCACTTAAATTACAAGAAACTGGACTCTAAGCGCTTAAATTACAAATTTCTTTGGCTGAAACATACTCATTCACACACACACACCCACCCACCCAACCACACACGCAAAACACAACATAATTCAGACGCCTACCTTTCTTCTCATACCATCTACTAAAATCGAAACATGTTTTAAGCGAACCATTCAAAATAGACAAAGATTCTTTTTCACGAATGCTCTGTGGCAAGGCGTTCCAAACAGAGGGTCCGAAATGAGAAAAGGATCTCATTCCAGCATTTTTGCGTATTCGAGGGACAACTAGTTTGGCGGAAGCCCTGTCCTAACGAAAGGGGCAGTGTTTTCAAGACAACGATGCACGAAAACACAAACTTTGAATGTAATCCTTTTCTCAACAGGCAGTCAATGCATATCATGAAGCAGAGGTCTAGCAGAATCACACCTACGCTTCGTGAATACTAGTCTGGCAGCGCTGTTCTTGACAATCTGAAGACGTCTCAGATTATTGCGAAACGCCAAACAGCATTACAATAATCCAATTTCGACAGCACGGACACAACCAGGTGTTTGGTCACATCCTCAGATATGAACCGTCTAACGGAAGCAATCTTTTTAGTTGGAAAAAGAGAGATCTAACCAAACTATTAACCTGATGCTCCATCGACAGTCCAGAGTCTAAGAATGTGCCGAGGTTTTTCACTTTGTCAACAATCAAATAATGATGTTACTCTATGTCAATATTGACAGTTAAGTGGACAGATATAATCAAAAGATATAATCAAATAATTTTTCTATCAATCTGCTAAGAGTTGATTTTACGTGCGCTCACAATACTAGATTCCATCACCAATAAAAACCAGATTTCCATTTAAAGAAAAAAAATCTTGTTATGCGTCCGAGGTCGTAGAAATCAAATCTATTCAGTCTTAAGGAAAGTTGATAGCTAAGAGTAATAAGTCATAGAAAAGTATCTTACAAGGCAATGTTTCTTGGGGAAAAAACACAAAAGAGCAAACGAAACTGATTTAAATGAAGAAAAGCATGTCAAGGGAACGATGAAAAGCCTTATATTCTTTGAGAAGAAATTAATTTGAAACTGAGATCAGTTTGATCAAATTACGGGACAATTAAATACAATTGAATCGAACGGGTGAAAAATTATCAAACTTGTTTGTCAAAACATACGCAGACAACAAACAGTTTCCATTGATTTTAAAAATCTGAACTTACGACTTGTGAGCTTTAGATGTTTTTGTTCTTTTTTTTTTCAAGAGAATAAAATGTCAAAAATTTTCAAACAGAGACTTCAATGAAGCTAAGAGCCACTCAAATCGATCGATATTTGAAAATACATCAAAATTAAAAAAAAAAGGTTTTATTAGAGGACAAGAAAAGCCATATTACTAAAGACCAAATTACAGGAGCTACATAATAGGTCTATGATAAAAATAGGAAAAGAATGTTGTTCAAACACATGTGAGAAAAGGTAGTCAAATACCGCACACACAAACACACCACGGCAATTAAGTGGAATTAATTCTAGGAAAATGTCACCACGAACACATCATCAAATACATTCTTTAATTATATTTTTTCTCAAACACAAAATACACAAAGCGTTACTCTGGTAAATCTTGATGGAACTAAATTGAATGTGGCACGAATCTTGATCGTCACAGAATGCATGCATGTTAATATAAATATAAAATATTATGTATGTAAAAATACCCTGATGAAACAGTCACACATCACTTGATTTCAAGCGTCAACTACCTCCCCCAATATCCTACTTCCCCTGGTAGACCCACCAAATTCAAGCATCGGTAACCCGGTCTTAAGTAATCAAACAATAAGCATATTATAAGAAAGTCAATTTCAACTTCACGAGATCAATTCTAATGGTACGAGATTGGTCGGTGGTGCGGACTAGTAGACAAATTATTGGGCCGTTTAAAAGGCATTCTCTCTTTTATAGTACAAAACATCGTAAGGAAAAGACATTTTAAAATCACACTACTACTACCGATGATCACCTCAATTCGCTATTGCAAGTATTAAAGTAAATTTTATTACCCTCTAATCCCCCCCCCCCCCCCCCCCCACCCTTCCCACCAAACGCTACTACTACCACCACTACTACTACTACTACTACTACTACTACTACTACTACTACTACTACTACTACTACTACTACTACTATCATAACTAGTATTACTATTACTACAATTACTACTACTACTACTACTACTACTACTACTACTACTACTACTACTACTACTACTACTACTACTACTACTACTTGAACAACAGCAACTACAACTACAAAACTACTTTAACAAAACTACAAAGTAAAAATAAACAAACCACAAATCAGTACCATGAACAACAGCAAATCCCTCGACGAAAGAAATTCATCCTCTAAAAACCAAAAAGAGAATCACACACTGAATATTGCAATGAGCCAACATATACAAACACAACAATCATAATTAGGTCTAAGATTTTTGGGGAAGATGATTTATCATTGGAAAATATAATATATACACAAATCACACCCAAGAACACTCCTGACAAGACGGAGTCTTATGACAACTCGAGACTAAATCGAAAACTATTCTTTACAGAAAAAAACCCCCAAAACAGCATAGACAGCATACCAAGCCCGTCTCTCAGAAGGTCAAGTCTCATACAATAGCCTGCATTATTTCAATATTCACGACTGAATGATTTTCAATAAAATCAAATGAATGTTGCACTGTATACAAATACTATACACCTTTATTGATACGATTTATAAATATATATATGAAAAATAAAAACAGAGAGACTGCGTTTTAACTTTCATACCATTGAATTCGCATTTAAGGAACAAGTAGATCAACATTGAATTGCGATAAAACTCACTCCAAATCTTTTAAAAAGTAATACATGAACATAGAGGAAAATAATAATTCCCGTTTCATCGACACTTTAGTGTTAACAAGAGGGTAAAACACAGATCTTAAGAGAGCAAGATTTAATTGATGGCAGGTTTTCTTTTCTGGGTTATTCCAGTCGGAACAGTGTTTCAAACTCAATCAGGCATAAAAACAACACAATGCGGTGTGGATTGAGACTTTTATAACTTTATCCAGAAAAACGTTGGCGCTTGAATTCAAGACAAATGCGCTACATTAGACATAAAATGCGCACAACTAGACACATGTCGAATTTGACGAAACGGGCTAATTTGCAATTTAAACATTGAATTATACCAATCCCTATTTATGAATACTTCGTTGAATTTTGAGTATAACTTTCTTTAAACAATAATAATTGAATAACGACATAATGATTTCAACGTTCTGTATAACACGTTTCTATCTACTAAATGCTGTTTCAAGTTCCCCTTTCCCTTATATAACATGTATTATAACTCAGGTTGTGACCTATACGTTTTCACTTGATCAACTTGTTTGTATTGGCACACAGCTATGTTACAATGCTGTTCTAGGTCACCGATATGTACCAAATACGGCACCATTCTCTTCAATCGGGGCCAATTTCAATGAATATTTTGAGTCTCAGTGATCTTAACCAGTTAACTGCCGTACTCTAGAAAGATAGTTATTTAAAAATTTGGCCAGAAAACTCGTCATTCAAGTGTCGACTGATTTAAATGACACCTTATCTCGGTAAACACTCTTAAACCTTGGACATCGCAACATTTGTAACGTGCATTGAGCAAATCACGGTGATGAAAATGCGCGATACTTGCCATGTATAATAATAATAATAATAATAATAATAATAATAATAATAATAATAATAATAATAATAATAATAACAATAATAATAATAATAATAATAATAATAATAATAATAATAATAAATAATAAATAATAATAATAATAATTATTATTATTATTATTATTATCATCATCATCATCATCATCATCATTATTTTTATACATACAAGATATGAAGTGAATAGAAAAGTGCCAGAAGACAATAGAGAATAAAAAATTTTTCGCGGCGGTGGTGGGGTTCGAACCTGCGACCTTATTGGTACGACAACTCCGCCTGGCAGGTGAGAGCGTGGCTCTACCGTGTGAGCTATCCACGAACACAAAAATATTCGTTTCAAACCCAAAGTCATTACTAGATCCCTCTCTCACCCACTTCTTGAGACCGCCGATTCGTTCGTACACCACCATCGCGAATAATTTTGACCAGCAGTTAAGCTTAATAGCCAATATTCTCAACACAAACATATAACATAGAAACGATTGAGACATTGAGTATGCTCCGGTGTATGGGGTGAATTTTTAATTCAGAAAAGTGAGTGGAGCAGGCACTTATGTTGGTAACAACAAGATATGAAGTGAATAGAAAAGTGCCAGAAGACAATAGAGAATAAAAATTTTTCGCGGCGGTGGTGGGGTTCGAACCTGCGACCTTATTGGTACGACAACTCCGCCTGGCAGGTGAGAGCGTGGCTCTACCGTGTGAGCTATCCACGAACACAAAAATATTCGTTTCAAACCCAAAGTCATTACTAGATCCCTCTCTCACCCACTTCTTGAGACCGCCGATTCGTTCGTACACCACCATCGCGAATAATTTTGACCAGCAGTTAAGCTTAATAGCCAATATTCTCAACACAAACATATAACATAGAAACGATTGAGACATTGAGTATGCTCCGGTGTATGGGGTGAATTTTTAATTCAGAAAAGTGAGTGGAGCAGGCACTTATGTTGGTAACAACAAGATATGAAGTGAATAGAAAAGTGCCAGAAGACAATATATTACATATCCAATCGGATTTCTTGTATAAAAATTTCAGCAACATTCAACAACGGAAATAGACATTATAGGACATGTTCCAGATACTTCCCATTTCGCACCAGACATGTTTTGATCTTATGCGTGACATTTACGATAACACGTTCACATTGTTCGTTGGAAATGTCTCATGAAGTCTTTGAAAAAGGGCTGCACGACCAGAAGTAACGGAATAGGCTTCCTGGAGTTACCAAGGCATCACCGGACCCTTTTTCTTCCTGGACGAACACGAGACTAATGGCCAACTCAGAACGATACTTGGGAGTTCTGTCAAAGTCTTGGAGGAGTCTTGGTCGGTATGTTGTCTCTCTTGAAAGACAATAACAATATTTTAAACAAGATAGTGCTGCTCCCACGTGCCTAAATCTGTAATGCAACGGCCAACCATCTCGCCGACATTGTCATCTGTCGTGGGACAGGAAACATATAGCTGCAAATAGCCATGGCTTCAGTCCTCTTGATTTCCATTTATGGGGATATCTAAAAGACAAAGTGTTCGGCGAAAGCTTTGAGAACATTCTTCAATTGAAACAAGTCATCACTATTGTAACCAGATACATTTCCAAAGAACAACGTGAGCGTGTTTTGGCAAAATTCACGCATAGAATCAGAAAGTGTCTTGAGAGAACTGGGAAGCATCTGGAACATGTCTTATAATGTCTATTTCCGTTGTTGAATGTTGCTGAGATTTATATACAAGTGATCCGATTAGATATGTAAGAAATATGTGAAGTCTGAAACTTTTAACCTGTTTACTTTTGATTTTATTGGCATTTGTTTGGAGCCCACTTTTTCTGGTCACCTGGTACATGCATACATATATACACATATATACACACATACACACACGCACACACACACACACACACACAGACAAAGAGAGAAAGAAAGAAAGAAAGAAAGAAAGAGAGAGAGAGAGAGAGAGAGAGAGAGAGAGAGAGAGAGAGAGAGAGAGAGAGAGAGAGAGAGAGAGAGAGAGAGAGAAGACTGCAGGGCATTGACTTGTTATTACCATTAACTATGCAGACATCATGTGACTGACACACATATAGGGAAATAAAAATAGAGAACAGAAAGTGCATTCAACCAGCTAGTCATAATAATATATAAGTATGATTCGCTTGATAAAATAATCTGTAGTCACAAACAACAGAGAATTTATGTTTTGAAAAAAATAGCAAAACAGGTTGAAACTGGAGAGAAAATTACATACAACTGAACCATTGATGTTGATGATGATGTTATCACACAGTAATCACATTATAAACCATCGATCAACGAGCGGCATTCCCAATCGATGTAGTGTGTTGAACAATTTACATCAAGCATTACAGCATCCAAGGACGCAGCAATTGTAAGCAGACAAGGGCGATATTGCCATTTTGTGGATGATAGTAATTAAATAAAAAATGACGACAACAATGATGCTGATTATATAGATGATGAAGATGATGATGATGATGATGATGCTGACGATTATGAAGATGATAATGATAATGGCGATACCATCATCATCATCATCGTCATCATCATCAGTTGTAGTAGTAGTTGTGGCAGTGGTAGTAGTGGTGGGGGTGGTAGTAGTGGTGGGGGTGGTAGTAGTAGTAGTAGTAGTAGTAGTAGTAGTAGTAGTAGTAGTAGTAGTAGTAGTAGTAGTAGTAGTAGTAGTAGTAGTAGTAGTTGTTTTATTATTATTATTATTATTATTATTATTATTATTATTATTATTATTATTATTATTAGTAGTAGTAGTAGTAGTAACAGTAGTAGCAGTAAAAGTAGTAGTAGTAGAAATAGTAGTAGTAGTAGTAGTAGTAGTAGTAGTAGTAGTAGTAGTAGTAGTAGTAGTAGTAGTAGTAGTAGTAGTAGTCGTAGTAGAAGTAGTAGTAGTAGTAGTAGTAGTAGTAGTAGTAGTAGTAGTAGTAGTAGTAGTAGTAATTGTTGTAGAAGAAGCACAAGTAGTTGTTTTAGTAGTAGTGGTAGTAGCAAGCCTTTGTAAAGGACTTTGTGCACATAATTTAGTGGATACTAATCTATATAAAAGGTCTCGTTAAAATATTAATGATAGTGGAAGTGTTGATGGAAATGGTTAGGGAAAGCAGTTATTATATTTGCTGTCATTGTTGATTTGTGTTATCAATTTATCATTTTTTGGTAGTATGTTGTGTCAGGATGAAATGTAAACATATATATTTCCAGGTCTGATAACCGAACGCAATTATGGGCTTGTTTCAACATTGTTATTATGGATAATATTTTGCGTTGGTTTGAGAGTATTTCCATTACAACAATGAGCCCATAACAATTTGGCTTATCAGACACGTTGGAAGTAGCCCATTATAATATTTAATATCTATGAGTGACAAAGACGACGATGGTAATTGAGGGATCGTAAAAAATATAAATAACAACGACGAAACAGACAGCAATGAAAAGAGAATAGCTAAGAATTACGCTTACAAGAGGCCGAGATAAAAGAAGAACAGGCACACAAATCAAAGACAAAACAATTCATCAATTTAAAAAATACTTGCACTAATTCCGAATATAAACATGAGAAGCAGGAAATATTACCTTTAACCCCCCCCCCCCCCCCAAAAAAAAGTTTTAAAAAAAGTAACAAAACAACCAAACCAAACACAATCAAAACAAAAACAACCCCCCAAAGAACCGAAATACATACACAACCCCCCCCCCCCCCCCCCCCCCCCCCCCCAAAAAAAAACAAAAAAACAACAACAATAAAAAAACAAACAAAAAAACCAAAACAAACACACAGACATATACACAAAAGTAAAATAAAAATCCCAACCAATCAAACAAAACAAACAAATAAAAAACAAAAAAACAAAACAAAAACAAGGAAACACAAACCAAAACAACCCCCCCCCCCCCCCAAGACAATAGTCAACACTAAACCGAGGGTATCTTTTATCTTGAACGCCAGCAATGAACTCAAATAAATTCATCGGGAGTGGGAAAACACATAAATAGGTAGCCAGAACAATATAGCTATAACTCACATAGCAGAAATCCTAAACCATGAATTTTATCTTCAAGCACTACTCATTCCCACAATACCGACAATTAACAAATAAATTAGTGAATATAAACACTGCGGACACACTGAAGAAAATCTTTGATCATTATCTGCTTGCACTTATTTACATTACCGTATTCATATAATTCAACACTTGGTATAAACAAAACACAGAAACACAACAAGCCAGGAAAAGACCTACGCATTAACGACAGGCTGTGTTCTAAGTAAGAAATCAGTATTAACACGTCGGATAAATGTTATTCTACCCGACCTATACTCTATCCCGCCTACTCTAATGAAATACACCAACCATAAAATCATCTTATAGAACATAAGCTACCCTACCAAATACATATAGACATAAAATAAAATGCTGACCGTTCTTCAAACTTTCCCATAGCTCCTTGTCAAGTTCTTCACACATGCCGCACCCACCTGTAAGATCGTCAAACAAACACTAAAAAAAGTTGGCACATAGAACCAACTTCACCAACATTGGTACTTCATGACAGAAATTGTGGTACTAAGATTTGTTAAGAATGTTTACCGAGTACGTTAAAACATACAGACCCATCTATGTACGTTGAGATCTACTTTCCCAGTGTATAGTAGCGGACCAATCGAGTCACGGGCACTATTCAAACTATAATATTATGAGTCATGAGCATAGTATTCATACGTCTGAACTTAAGTTTGAAGTCTTGTTTTCAAATAGCCTATGCCTATTGAGACCCGTGTCTTTCAGTCTTCTGCTAAAACCACCCATACCATACGTTTTCAAATTTCAAACAAAACAGTCACTGAGTGAAGATCGCGGCATCCCAATGAAAGCCACTTTGGACCTTCAGAATATGTCAATTGCTTGTAGGAAAGGTACTGAGACCTGTGCAAATCCATGGGAATCCACAGCGCATTGTGAAACTTTCAAAACATGAATTAAGACTAGACTTTGAAAGCAATGAAGCTTGTCGTGTCCACTGACTTTATAGATTTAGACTACAAGATTGGATACTGATTTTTATAACTTACAGTTTTCTCTTGACAACTGTGTTTTTTTTTTATTAAGAACGATATCGAATATTGTGAAAAGAAAATAGTGACCGTGGTTATATCGCTGCTACACATAATATAGAGTGGGATTAAGGATATTCAAATATGCTTGCAAAAGGTCGTCCGCTCATCATCTATTCTTAAAAATCTATAATTTAGTTTCATACGTCTTTCCAGTAAGTACAAAAGCTTATGGACAAACATTATCGATGGCTATGACATTCAATATGCACAATAAAGAAGAAGCATACACTGCCAATGAGATCGGCCGGATTTCGACACCAGAATATCATTGACTATAAGCCAGACGACCTTGACAGGTTAAATTTTATGACACAGATTATATATATATCCAATTCAACTTGTCTCAGTTGGTATTTATAACTTATTTTCATTGGTCGTTTCATAAAGTTGAGCCTATAATTTGTCCCAAAATATTACGACCCTTAATATCCTTTACACGAGATATCATGGACAGGATGCTTTGTTGCATATTTGTGCTGCGTTGATCAGTTGTTCATCTATATTTTATTAAAGAAAGTAAATAGAATTAAAAGGAAAAAAATTAGAGAAGTTAAGATTAACTTTGTGTGTCGTGAATGGGAGATAATTAAAAACTATAAATTATAATATGGATAATAAGAGTAAAAGAAATGTATCCCGAAAAACCACTACCGTCATTTTCGTACCTTAGACAGTCAAACGCATGTGTTTTTCCCCTCCCTTCTTCAACATATTTGTATTTCCAAGGCGACTTCTTTTTTCTTTACCTATCGTTATGAAAGAAAAAAAAGCAAACAATACGTCATATCCAGAGACCAACAATAAACGCACAGTAAACGGTGTAGATTTCAAACTTAGTCCACTAACACATTGAATACACCAACACATCGAAACTAGAAATAAGAAACGCACAACAAACACCTAGATACATTAAATTGACATTAAGAGTTTAATAGGATGGCCAGAATAGGCGTAAGCCCTATCTACTTTTTGTTTGGATGCTGGGATACATGGAAAATTTGGTTGCTGGACGGACGTGTTTACAGTAGAAACAGGGAGGGAGGGAATTCTGGCAGGCCATAATGAGGCCATAATATGGTATGGAAAATAAAGAATGAGGTAAGAAATGGGGCCTATTTAAAAAGCAAACTAGTTTCTACGTTTTATGGGCCAGTAGGACAAAACGTTACGCAGATTTCATCCGCCCAACAAACAAAGAATAAGTTTGTATTTATTGTGAGGTGGACTCTGAAGGTGGCTTGTTTGGGGAAATGTCTTAACGATGAGCTCATCTCGTAATGTCAAATTTGGGTTGATCTTAACAAGTGTGTATGAAACGGTCCCTGTTCCCGAATTTCTCAATTTGATATGGACCGATCACTTTAAGAGTTTAACGTCAAAGAACGACTTCCACAATTCAAGCAGGATTGCCGTTCTCTTCATTAGTTCAAAAGTGTTAAATGCTCTTTCTTAAACGTGTGTAGAAGGATTCATCGCCTTTGAACCCTCATCATGCGAAGTCTCAGGTTTGAGATCGATCGATGTTTGAAGGACGAATTGTCAGGCCAAATTTTCAAATACGAGTTCTTCCAGAGTGCGGCAGTTAAATATTTAAGAATAATCTCCGTTAAGGCATAATGGAAGAATGAAATGAACACTCAAGAATTCATGACCCATGAACAGACTGATGGTCATTGTACAGTTTGGTCGTGTAAATAGCCTGAGTTCAGCATCTGATGATATTATTTTAAAATGAATTTCAATTTTTACTTGGTCATGTACATTCCTCTCTGATATTTTGAAGACAAACACAATCCTTAAATGTTTTTATATTGATTCAAAGCACTTACAGATATAATTCTATAAAGGGCGTTTCTTGCAAAAGTAAACAACGGTATAATGTCTTACACCCACTAAAAGCATACTCTACTGTATCAAATAGACCCCCCCCCCCCCCCCCCGTCCCGTCTACTTTTTTCTCAGAATTTTTGCACCTACAAAATTTCACCTCACGAAATATTCCTGTGAAAATTATTTACTATTATTTTAATAGCAGTATATTGAAAGAAAACCAATTTATACATATCTATACATCACATCTCGCCTCGCTTAAATTAGAAAATACACAAAATGCGCCCCCCCCCCCCCCCACCCTATTGAAGTTAAGCCAAAGTGCAACCTCCGCCCCCCCCCCCCCCCACCCTATTGAAGTTTAGCCAAAGTGCAACCTCCGCCCCCCCCCCCCCCCCCCCCCCCCCCCCCCCCTTCTATTTGATACACAAGAGTAGTCTAGTCATCGCATGATAAGGGGAAGCAATCGTGAATATTTGATTCCTTCCTTGACTCTAAATAGCTTTCCATCGATCTGATAAAAAGAATGGCTGGAGGTTAAAGCGTGTGCATTGATGCAAAGTGGTAAAATGTTCTCTAACATATAAAACAAAAATGAATATAACATCTTTGGAATAATCACATCTTTAGGCACCAAATCCAATAGTAAAAAAAATAGTAGTTCTTCATGGCAATTAGGCCCTTGGAGCCGGAGTTTATCCCGGTTTCTATAGCGTGAAACGGAAAATAGAAATTGCTTACTATCCTTTGGATAGGATGTGACTCTATCGCAAAGTACTTTCCTCCAAATCTAAAAGACTCAGCTACCTAATCACTGCTGGGTGGACAAGAGGGTCAGAAAAATCTCGACAGCACCCGAGATCGATCTTGGTCCTTTGCGTGTGAAGGGAGTGCTCTACCAACTGAGTTGTCGGGACCACCAGATCTAATAGTAGGTTATTAGTTTTCTCATCAAGTAACTATTAACAGGTTAAGCGTTGGACAATAACACCAAGTTGTGTTCTCTTTTCAATTTAGAATGACACAGAATTTTAATGATTGTGGGATTCGAACTCAGGTCTATAAATTTACAAAAAATCGGCCAAAACATTATTCTTTTTCGAAGCTGCTCTCTATATTGATCTGTAAAATAGTTAATGCAATGTGGGTTAATATGTTCAAATAAAACGTTGCCCTATGGTTTTGTTTACTTTATATACCCATTAAATTTCTTCTTTTATTCCTTCAACGTGTGACTGGGGACATAATTTTCATTCCCAAAGTTACAGACGACTTGTTAGACGATCCTTTAAAACAAAAAGAAATCACTGTCACTACATTATTCAAGTTCTTGCCAACCGTCGAATACTCGCCTGATTCGAATGGTATCAGTACTATGATGTACAGTCCACAACTTAGGGGGGAAGGGGGGGGGGGGGGAGTTTGCTAACATTGTCACCTAATTGGTAACAGACCAGTGTTTTCATTTTCGAGAGTTTTACAGGGCTTGCTATATACACTTTTGGGTCATATCAACGACAGAAATGATTTCTTATGAAATAATGAGACAACGTGGAACCATCTTTGTGGTCTATATCAGCAAGTCGCCCAGGGACATCATAACCCCGCAGTACCCGAAAGTTACCGAACTCGATCACCCGCCGCTGCGCTGTGTGGCCTTGAGCAAGTCACCTCGCCCTAGCTCAATTTGCGGTGCTGCACTGCGGCTGACGCCTGGGTAATTCCACTCTTCCCTTGGAATAGACCCGAGAGACAAATTTCCCCCATGGGATGAATAAAGGGAATTTATTTTTATTTACTTATTTTAACACTGGTAGCTCTATTGTAAGACGATTTGCGATGTAAACAAGAGGACGAATCCGCCATGCCATATTCCACTTGTGTGAAATGGTCACAAGGCATGAACAAAAATGCATTAATATGAATGTCTTATTGTGATGAATGCAATAAAATATAATTTGCAGACAGTACGTTTTGTTTCTATATATGATGTCAGAGCAACTTGGGACACGTTATCTTGAAACCAATTGATACAGTATTGATCCAAGAGAGCTCAAACTTATGGCTACATTTTCAGACATCACAAGACAACAACGCAAATCTCTTATTGCTTGAAGGGTGGAAATGAAGGCAGCGTACTCGTATTTGTAGGAAAATGCGAATCGGACAAAGCACCGAGTGCTGCACTTGTTAAAATATTATTGGTATTCTAATACCTGCAACCAGGGAGGATGCAGACGACGTTTTAATGAGTGTGTGTGTGTGTGTGTGTGTGTGTGTGTGTGTGTGTGCGTGTGTGTGTGTAACAAACAAACAAAAACAAAAACCAAATAAACACGACATACCATCAAACAGACTGGCAACCGAATAGCTAGACAGGTAGATGGATGGATGATAAGGAAAAGTAAAAGAAGGACGTGACGGGGGATCTCACACAAACTTGGTGAGGTTGAGGATGCTACTGAAACTTGTTTGACAAGAGGGTTGGGCGAGGCAATTAAATCCCTCTGAAATGAGGATTATGGGAAGCTTTAAAACACAGGTGACAAACAGCACGCATGTGTCACAGACTCTCTCTTGAACTTTTTCATTCATATGTCACTTTTCACATAATGTGTGTCTGGTCAGCAAACCCAAGAACCGGTCCAAGGTAACAAGTACATAATATTTGAAATGGCGTCTCACAGGCAACATTGGCCCTGTTTTATTTGAATAAGCGGCTTAGAAAATTGCGAATAAATTATGCCTGGTACAACAAAAAGAAATGATTTTATAAACAATTAAACAATTGTATGGGTAACGCGAACCGATTATAAAATAAAATAAAGTAAATACAAATTTCCCCCCTGTCTGGCACAAAACAACAACTAAAATTAGTGAAAAGTCGGACATAATATATATATATATATATATATATATATATATATATATATATATATATATATATATATATATATATATATATAGATAGATAGATAGATAGATAGATAGATAGATAGTATGCGCTTGGCTAAGAAGCTCATAGTATTGCCATCCGGAAGTATAACGGACCAACACACAAAACTATGTGTAACCATGAACTTTTATAGTCTGGTTCATACCGTTTAGTGAGAATTACTCATAAACTTGGAGGCAAAAAGAATAACAAAGACTTGATTGACGTCATCTTCATTCTATCTATATGACTGGCTGAGAGTGTCTGACCGTGGCCTTCGTAAAGTCATGACCTGACACTGATCAACTAATGACGTCATAAGATAAGGCTTTTGGCCACAAAAGAAAACAAATCGTGAGTTGATTCAACACTTCAACCAATGGAATCACTTGTTTCTGTGACCACTACAAAAGACAACTCACTAGGCGGTCCACATACCTAAAAATGACGTCAAAATACGGGTCTTAGTGGGTCTTATCGTAACCATCGTTAACTTATAGCCCGACACTGACCAAAACAATGACATCAAAAGACATGTCTTTGGCGGTAAAAGAAAACAAATCGCGAGTTGTATTCAATAGTTCAACCAATGAAATAACTAGTTTCCTTGAGCTCTACTAACGACAACTCACTAGAGGGTGCACAAAAATTTAAAAAATGACGTCAAACTATAAGTCGAGAGGGTTCTCGAGTCGGCTATATTTGTTAACGATGGCTACGGTCTTCGTGTCAGGCTAAAAGTTAACGATGGCTACGGTCTGACAGTAGCTTTTGTTAACTTAACGCCTGGCACTAGGACTTGTATTTTGACGCCATTTTAAGGTTTGTGCAGCCCCGAGTGAGTTGTTACAAGTGCTCACGGAAACAACTGATCCCATTAGTTGAGGTATTGAATACAACTCATATTTGATTATCTTTTGGTGGTCTGGCCTCGAATTTTGACTCAATTAATTTTGGTCAGTATCAGGCAATGAGTTAACAAAAACTTCGCTTCGGCTCAAGAGTTAGATCATCCCTCTTCATTATATCCGCCCTATCAATGTCTGACAATGGGGCCCGAAATTGATGTGAGTTTAAAGTGACGTTAAATAAATGGATACATATTATGAGCTTCAGATGAGATTATGAGGTCTCGAAAGCATAAGGACAGAAAATTGAGGTTTGTTTCTCTCTTTCCGAACCATATGTCCAAACAGCAGTGATTGGGTAGTTGGTTCTGTTATGTCTAGTCGAATACGTTTGTAAACGCCACATACCAGGGTAAAGTCTGCCTCTTAACAACGACATGCCTGTTTATCTGTTAACAATAACACATCCAATCAATGTCAACACATCGAGTAGATCATTAAAAAAAAACAATAAGGAAGGCTCGTGGCTGGTTTTACACACAGAGAGAAGAGTGTTCGCAAAACAAAAAGATCAATGAAATCCATAAATCGATGATGATGATGATGATGATGACGCTGATTGTAAATAGGTTATAGGGATAATCGTTTAGGCATTTGACTAAGCATTTGAGAAAGTTTCTAGTTCCACTAAGCTTTACACTTTGTATGAGTCGAGCTATATATATTGTATTATTAAGAGCAATTGCTTTAACCGTAGAAATTGGGTAAAATTCTTTGTGACAGATTAAAGTCCTATTTTTTCGGAATTAAGACAAAATAGCACTATTGTACCTGCAGGAGCTAATAAAGAAACATGAAATTCCCTTTATTCATCCGTTAGTTATCTACTTTAAGGCCAATTCAGGACAATCAATAATCCAGCCGTAGTTGAAATGCAGCGCAAAATTGGTGAGCAAAAAAAAATAAAAATGGCCAAAATCGTCTTGCAAAAAGGAAAGCTCAAACAAAATTCTGAAATTGGAGCTGAAACAAAGAACAGTTTGAATATTAGATACTGTTACTGTGATAGGAATCTTGACTTTCATAAATATGAGCCATTCATGAATCTTGAAATGATTCCTGCATGATGAAGTAATGCAAAAATTACAAAACGTGTTGAGGATATTTAGCAAGCCAATAACAAAAACAAGGGACATTTATTATTCTATGAAAGGTCGATTCTCCTAATCTTTGAAGTTAAAATGCTGCGTTCTTTTTTGTGTGTGTGTGTGCCGATCATTCATTTAAACATACGCACAAGGAAACATATACACAAACACAAACAAAAAACAAAATTAAAACAAAAACAAAGGATCAGCAATAGCAATAGCAATAGCAACAGCAGCAACAACAACTACAACATAACCAATAGCAACGAAATGAAATAGATCAAACAAATGAGTAAATCAATAACGCCTATTGATTACGTCATGCGATATAACTGATAACGGAGTAATGATTAAGAATAACTGCCGAGGCATCACATTTGGAGACGAACCTCAATAACTCTTGTTCTTGTTGTCACGAGATTGTAAGAGAAAATGTGCTATTGTAGCAAAATGTATGGTTACATGCTGAACGACGTCAAAGCTCGGTCGTGCTCGATTAACTCCGGATTTCTTTTTTTTCCCTTTTCTTCCTTCTCCTCCTCCTCATCCTACTGATACTGCTGCTACTACTACTACTACTACTACTACTACTACTACTACTACTACTACTACTACTACTACTATTACTACTACTACTACTACTACTACTACTAACACTACTACTACTACTACTACTACTACTACTACTACTACTACTACTACTACTACTACTACACTACTACTACTACTACTACTACTAATACTACTACTACAACTACAACAACACCACCACCACCAACAACAACAACAATAACAACAACGACAATAACCATAACAACTACTACTACAACATCTATTACTACAAATACTACTACTACTAATACAAAACAAAAAACAAAACAAAACAAAATAAAGAACAACAACTACTAGTACACAAAAACACAACAACAAAAACAACAGAAAACAATTGAACTACGACGATTTCTACTACTACTACTTCCTCTAGAACAGCAACTACAACAAAAACTACAACAACTACTACTACTACTACTACTACTACTACTACTACTACTACTACTACTACTTACTACTACTACTACTACTATTAAATTTTATTTCTTTCTTTGAATTTGGATCTCTATTAAAGATGGGAGCGGCAGAAAAGTAGATTTACAATCGTTTTCAGGTTAATCTCTTTGAATATATTACTGTGATCAATGAGTCTTTGCCCCGATTACGAAATTATGTGGATGACGACTTCAAACCTGTACGATATCTGTATAATTATTAAAAAAACAAAACAAAAAACAATAAATTTTTATTTCGCATCTTTCATCGACTTTCCAGCGTTAATAGGATAAGAACGACCAATTTGAGCTATAAATCCAAGATTCCAATAGTGGCAGGATTATTCAATCCGTCAAGATCTTTATTAAAATTTTTAAAAAACATGGGGGGGGGGGGGGGGGGGGGGAGGGTCAGATAGGGACATATTCGAAGATAATGGTAAACGATGTAACTCTACCTGTGTGACTCACATATATCACTAATCGTGTGTCTTTTCATTTCAGGATGTATAAAAATAATGAGGATCATTTTTAAAAACAAAAACCATCCACCCCCGCCCCCCCCCCCCCCCCCAACAAAATCAAATCAAAACAAACAAGCAAATAAACAAAAAGAAAAACAACAAAAAACAAAAAAAAACAAAACAAAAACAAACCCAATTAATAAACCACTTCTCCCCTTCCCCCAAAAAAGAATGCCGAAAATAAATTCTCAACCCCCGAAAAACAAACCAAAACAAAACAAAACAAACAGCGGCAGAACAACAAAAGACAGACCAGCCAGCAAATCGTTTCTTAGGTAAACAAGCCAATGCATGCAAGCGAAAATGAGAAAATGTGTGAAAATGAATACTTCATGACATAAGGCAAATTAATGTGTACAGTGATGAAATTGTCATAGGTGACACATTCGCGCACTTTATGTTCCCTACACTCGTTTCAAAAAGGATGTACATGGCAATTCGCTGGAATAAGTCTGTCTTCTTTTAGTTGTTCACATCTCTCTCTCTCTCTCTCTCTCTCTCTCTCTCTCTCTCTCTCTCTCTCTCTCTCTCTCTCTCTCTCTCTCTCTCTCTCTCTCTCTCCCCCTATCTTCTATTCTAATGTCTCCCTGTCATATGTCAGTTTGTTTAGTTAGATCACACTCTCTCTCTCTCTCTCTCTCATCCTCCTCCCCCTCCTCTCTCTCTCTCTCTCTCTCTCTCTCTCTCTCTCTCGTCTCCTATCCAGACTATTATTTTTTATCTATGTGAATTCTCCATACTAATACTATCCACATGACGTAATCGTGTTTCCTTGGTAACCTTGTAAAGTCTTTAAAACAAATCACCCAACCTTTTCATTATTAATTAGTCCTATTCAAATAGTGATGTCATCTCATTTATATCCGGCCAGGCCAGGTTTGGACGACCCCCGAGCAAGTTGCCCCACTGATTCACTCAGCTAGACTTTAAAAATGCTAACTGGACAGAATGAACTGAAAGGCAGAGAACGAAAAAAATGAGACTGATAGAAGATAACAAAATTCTCTCTCTCTCTCTCTCTCTCTCTCTCTCTCTCTCTCTCTCTCTCTCTCTCTCTCTCTCTCTCTCTCTCTCTCTCTCTCTCTCTCCTCTCTTATTTCAGCTCTTACCCTACATATTCTTTCCTCCAACCAACGCTCGTTCCTTTCCCTGATTCCATTCACTGACTTTCTCATTCTCATTTCCTCTTTCACAGAAAAAAATAGTACCAAGATGAATGAATGATTTTACAGGATTTATGTAATTCGATTTGTTACACGTTTGATGGGCATACTATTTTGAACCAGCACACTCCAAAGCCATATAATACTGCCCTCCCCCCTTACCCCACATCTCAACAGTCTCAGGCTCCATCATCATCATATTTGTTCCTTTCCATATCTAATACTCTCCCGCCTTCCTCTTCCATCCACTCTCATAGTTTAACTGAGGAAGAGAGACCTTGAAGTACTTTGTTGATTGTCGATGTGCTCTTCATTTTAGCATTCCACCCAGTTTTCCCAGTTCAAGTCTGCTGAAAAATATTTCCATTGTGGCGATTTTAAGAAGACCACCCTTCTTCAGAGTGTCCTAGTGCCATTTGCCGACTTCCCTACTATTACACAAAATTCGTATAATTACGAAATTATGACAACAATTTCAGAACTTCATGAGAATCTCTAAGTCCAAAAAAATTATTGAAAATATAAGTTGATTCCAAACTACATAATATTAAGGTCTTTGAAGAGTTATTTAATATTTGTGAGGGTAATTGCTGATTTTTAAAGTTAATTTTCATTCTAATTTTAACTATAGCGACTGCAATTTTTTATCTCTTAAAAGTTACGAATTTTTAAATGTTTAAGTTGTCAGATCATTGATCATTGAATCAATCGTGAGCTGAGGTAGCTCGGTCAATGCTATGCATGAGTAATGCACACTGACTGATGATAATAACCCCATTTCATGTCACATTTTGTCGGGTTAATTCATTTATTTTAAAACAGTTCAATAAATTTTGAAACAGATCACCAGAAAGCTCAATGACTGTGCCATTCATGGCGTCCCGTTTGCTATGTCTGCCCTATATTTTATTTCATACTTAATAGTTAGCATATAGATTTAGGCTACCTGAGCAAGAGTAATAAACCCATGCAAATGGGAGCGATCTATATTCATGTTTTCGTCCAACCAGGTCATCAATCACATGATTTGTTGCTGTCCACGATTGGATATTTCGTAACACGCTGCTTTGTTTACAAATGTTATAAACATACCCATGTGTCAAGCTGAATCAAATGACCAATCGTGAGGTTATATATTTAAAAAGCTGTGAACACTTTTCACTAAGTGGTTCACTTTGAGCACACTTTGCAATGTGACCAATGACCTCGAGCACATGGAAAGTTAATATAGATTCATGCCATTAGAATGACAAAAGCTGATACTAAACAAGGCCAGATGACAACGGATGGAAATAAAGCGCCTTGGATCTGTTGTTACCGTTATGGTAAATTATCATTACTGAAGTTCACTGACTGATATGCGTTTTAGAAAATGAATCATAACAAATATTTATCAGCTATTACGAGACAATGACAATGACTGACAATAACACTAACGGTTCAAACTCGACCTCGCTCACGACCAGTACGTGTCAGGAGTTGTTGCATCGATTGATCAAGTCTAACATGGGGGAAAGATAGGTAAATAAAAAGAGAAAGTCTTACATACCTTAAATATCAAAACAGAGATTTTCGTCCAAACAGCATGTCCAGAGAATAAAACAAGTGTTTTTTAGCTCAACACATTCCAGTGACAGTCAACAATCACCGAGACACGGGATAAGAACACACTACTTTCATTCAACTCTTTCTGATTATTTTACAACACCTACACACTCGAAGGATCGGTCGATTATTATGTGTTTTGTGTCGGGTCTAAAAATAACTCAAGCTTGACGGTGTGTCATCCAGGGCGGCCCTTTCAAATATTTTCTGTTCTGTCATTGACTACCGACAACCAACATGACTGGAATGACTAACGCAGTACAGACAGATGTGGACAGACTAAACAAACACTAATTTATTTAGGACTCATGACTTTAATGACTCCCAGATACAGGAGATACCGAACTGTCAACTTACACAGGTGTACGGTGTAGCCTACATGTTTGTTTCCGCACTCGCATGTCGTGTATAAAATCATTAAAGGATATAGATATTAGTAGAAGGTGACATTACAGAAGGCATTTTATCTTGAAATCCTTAAAATATGAAAAAAATACAGCATTAAGTTAAGGACGACGTACATGCACACATTTTAAACGTAAATAAAAATGATTTAAAAGTTAAGATCTCGTCCATTAAAAGAAAACCCCATTCCAATCATAATGATGCAACATTTAAAGCACTTAATAAAAGTGTAATATATGAAGCCTCAACACAAAAGAAGCAATATTCAAAACATCATCAAGCATTTTAATTCTTTACAGAAGAACATATTATGCATAAACACAAACATGCTCTCAATGTAAGATATTAATGAGAGAATTTCCGCTTAACTATAAACATGGAACAGTCCGAAATTTAAAACTGAAAATGCTAAGGATATTAATGAATGTTAAAATGTCGCTGATTGGGAACTTTTTGCTTTCAAATAGAAATACGGCTGAGCATTCATAACATGTCAATAATAAGACATGATTTTTAAAAAGCCTTCTACGTTTTTATCTGTTTCTTCCATTTTAACATTTTATCTAAAGAAATATGCAATGTGTAAAGCACAATATGTTATTGTTACTCGTTGTTTAGGTGAATATTAGGAACACTTGGCCCATATTAATGATATGAAATTATATATTTATGATATGATTATAGATAGAACTGAATGATGTACGGGTTCAGATCGCTCCATTTAAGCAGTACATTATTTACTTTGGAGATCCCAAAAGATCTGTTGGTAGAGTATGCTTCACACGTAAAGGGTAAGGGGACTGAGATCAATCCCGGGTGAAGTCGATATTTTTTTTTTCTGACCCGCCCAACCCCCCTGTCCTCTCAGCAGTGCTTGGGTAGATGGGTCTGTTAGATCTGGCTGAAAGTACTTTGTGACAGACTAGCGTCCTATTCCTATCCAAAGGGCAGCAAGCAATTGCTATTGTCCGTTTCACGCTATAGAAATCAGGATAAACTCCGTCTCCATGGACCTAATGGCTCTGAAAGACTACTTTATTTCCTCTCAATGGATAATCAAAGGATGATTCGGAAAGTAATGGATTGACACTGCCCCCAAAATCGCCTTTAAAATACAAGGCGAAGACTACAGAAAGTGAACAGTAAGTAGTTGATGGTATGCGTTTCGTTAAAAAAAACTCTGAACATCCGCCAGCCGGATAAAACGTACCCATACACGAAACAATGTGTATCCTAAAATGTGTATAGTTTGATTAATACAGTATAATGAGAACTACTCATCAAAATGGCTGGCGAAAAATAATAACAAAGAGCTGAGTGGCATCAATTTAGTTCTATCCAAAGTAAAACTAATGGGTTCATTATTTCGTTGAATACTACTGATACAACTCACTTTTCACCTTCTTTGGGGGTCGTCGCTTTATAGATAGAATGAAGTTGACGTCACTCGGGTCTGTTATTGATGATGATGATGATGATGATGATGATGATGATGATGATGATGATGATGATGGTGATGATGATGATGATGATGATGATGATGACGTAGGAGGAGGAGGTGGAAGAGCAGGAGGTGGAAGAGGAGGAGAAGGAGGAGGAGGAGGAGGAGGAGGAGGAGGAGGAGGAGGAGGAGGAGGAGATTAACTAAACAATTACAAAAACTTAATTCATTATGGATCAAATCAGCACAAACATACATTATTTTTTGTAAAAATCCTTTCTTCCCATCCAGTACCCAAATATCAAGAAGTTTAGAGGTAAAATGTTACGTCGCCTCTAGTGGGTATTTTGTCGTAATGTTGTTGCAGATTCCGAAAATTGAATTAAAAGTGAAACCGGTTAGAATTAGGACTTGCCACATGTAGTTCATAGAACCACATTCAATCTTCTCAATGACACATTATGTTGATTTTAATATTGTTTCATAATTTAGATCTGAAAGTTAAATTTCAATATCTAGTTCACCGGACAAGTAGTCTCGAACGGTGAGTCACACATGGTTTCTCGCCTTCCTCCTAACCCCCCCCCCCCCCCCTCCCTTCACCTTTTTCTCTCTCATTGATACCATGCGTTTCGCTAAAATACAGATAACATCCGCCAGCCAGATTAAACATACCAACATACAAAACTGTGTGTTACCTTTAACGTGTATAGTCTGATTGATATAAGTTGGTGAGAACTAATCACTAACAGGCTGTCTAAAAATAATGAAAAAGAGCTGTGTGACGTAAACTTCTTACTTCTATAAAACAGGCACAAATTGTTATCATCATCATCATCATCATCATCATCATCATCATCATCATCATCATCATCATCATCATCATCATCATCACCAAATATCATCATATCATCATATCACCATTATTATTATTATTATTATTATTATTATTATTATTATTATTATTATTATTATTATTATTATTATTATTATCATTATTATTATTATTATTATCATCAATATTTTAATGTCCATAATCAACAGAGTTCAATGCTGAATTGTGCGCTTTATGAAGGGTAAAGTTAATTTTTTTAAGCAGCACAAATATGAATCTCCCTTTCTTCGGGGATGAGCAATATTAAATGAACAAGAATTCGATATTAAGCTACGATTTGTAATCAATTTCATGATTTGGGCACAGGGAAGGGACACAACTTTATAATTACACCAATTAAGTAAAGGCGTCTTTAGTGTTTCATTCATCGTGTTTTGTTAACAAAGAGGAAACCCGAAACGTCCACATTATCCGTTTTCGTTAATTAATTCAAATCTTCCATTCCATTTCACTATTGTTTTTGAATTAAAAGCAAAACAAAAACAAAAAAATCTATTTATAACAAAATAAATTTAAAAAAACCCCCCAAAACAAATACCAAAACAAAAAGAAAATAAACTTATTCTCATC
>NC_088361.1:60554122-60564122 GCF_034508935.2 Berghia stephanieae | reverse complement strand
AAACAAAGCAAAAAACCCCAAACAAACCCCGACCTCCCGAACAAACGGGAAACAGAACAAAACATAACAAATAATAGCTGACCTAAAGTAAGACAAATAAAAACAAAACAAAACACAACAAAATTAAATGAACTAAAAATAAGAAAAAAAAACAAAAAACAAAACAAAACAAAACAACTCCCCCCCCCCTCCAAAAAAAAAAAAAAGAAGAAAATACAGCCGATAAAATATGAAAGGGAATTATTAACCACATATTAAATAAAAATACGAGTAACAACACCTTTAAGTTATTAAATTCTGCACGTAACTATATTCCTTTCAAAGTAGAAAAATATTTTGTCGTACTCAAATTTTTCAAATAAAAAAGGGAAATAAAGACAAAGAACGTTTCTTCAGCTATAACAAATGAAACTATAAAATTACATATGTAGAAATTATCGTTTCCTGTAATTGTCTTTTATTCTGTTGCCGAGGAAGGATTTTGATTGAAACGTTCCTTGTTATTTTTAGCTTCTTTATTTTGATACTTTGACCAGTGCGGTTTATTCCAGGTAGAGAGCTGCAGCCCAGCTGTGAGTGACTGACTTGTCACTGGTCACAAAGATATGCTATTTTGAACATGGTCGGAGAATGAACATACAACGCAGGACAGTGTCCCTGTCACCGGGTAAGGCTTTTTCCACACATTACCCGACTCGACTCAGATGTGAATGGTTACTTGACAAAAGGCAGTGACGAATATAATAAGAGTGTTGGCACAAAAACTGGCGAAGTCTCAGGTTTGAGAGTTTTTAAAATTTTTTGTTATTGCCAAGATGATGGTCATTTTAATCGAGCGACATTTGAAGGACGAGTTTTCTGGCCATACTTTTAAAGACGTGATTATCGTATCGTATCATATCGTTTAAGAGCTAATAGGTTCTAAAAACCTTAAATGCTCTGTGTAACTTTTATGCATTTATACAATTTATCAATTATATAAATAGTATTCAATGTCAATAAATTGATCATATCGAGAATTAAATATCTAATACATAATAAAGTGTCATATTCAATATTCGTAGTATAATTAACTCTATTTAGAGTGCTCCAGAAAAGGGAATCCCATCAGGCTACTTTCACAGTATAAAATAGAAATGCGGTTCCCTGCGGCCTACTGCAAGAATAAATGAAACCCCGTGCATGTTAATTGTTGAGCATAGTGAAATTGGATTCAATAGTCTGATGTCACGTCGCCCAGCAACGGCGGCCATCGTGGTTCTAAACAAAGAAAATCGGTACTTTTTCATATGTCTTGTGATCAGAATGTATAAAAGTTAAAACATGATCATATTTATAATGTTTTTCTCCTCTGGATACACTTTTATGCTCGTCGGAGAAATATCTCATAAGGGGGTTTGCCATTGTTCCGATAGTTTAGAGCCAGTTACTAAGTTACCATGCATCATTACGAGGGAAGTGACGACATGACTCTTGAACATACTATTTTTGATAAATGGAAGTAGAGCAAGATTAATTTCACAACTATTCTGAACAGCGGTAAGCACGGCTCATTTTAATGTAAATCTGACACGCGTTTTGAGTTTTCAACTTATTGTTGATTAAAATAAAGAAAACAAAGCAAACTCCAATGAAAAATAAAACAAACGCAAACTCGATAATGGGTGAAAATGCCAGATGCATTTTATCAAATCCAAATACGGAGCGAGGATTCAGGTTTCCCCTTTATCAACAATATTGACGACTGATTACAAATCAAATAAGTATGCGTTTTTATTATTATAAAAACGGATTTTTAGGATTGTTCAAAGATAGAGCAACTCGATAAGTCTGTCTTTGATGTGGAATAACTCCCTATTTACTTTTTTTGAAAGGGTTTTCGTGTCAATATGATTCGCAAGCACGACGGAGAAAGGAAACCCAAAATGATTAATTAACTACCTGCAGGCGGGATATGATTCTCGCTCTAACCTGACATGATATCTCACCTTTTCTACCAAATAATTATGATAATATTGTGACTCTGACTTCACGGCTAGGGTTTCAACGAATTTGATTTCAAAGAAGTCCAATTTAAAAAAAAGAGCTTTTATATAGCGCAATATCCACTAAACATGCTCAAAGCGCTTTACAAGGGGTCCCTGGTCAACAGCAACATTTAACATGTAGGACGGAACATAACGCCTGTTAGGCGATATTACAATTTTTCGGACAAAGACAACGCTGTTAACGGCCAGGTACTCATTTTACACCCGAGTACGGTGAGAGAATGTGAGTAAAGAGCCTTTTCCAAGGACTCAACTATGCGCCGAGCGCGAGGCTCGAACCCTGGACCTTCCGATCCGAAAGCGAGTGTCATACCACTAGACCACATAGCCGCACATCTCTATTACTGCTCCCTTGGTGAAAGCGGTAGATGTCACGTCAATACAAAGTAAACTCAATCCCGTCTTTCAAGGCTGATAATATGATCACTGATAGAAATAATTGGCCAAATTTACAGTCATAAAAACTACTGTGAAAAAAATATTGACTGTTTGATAAAATGGGACTCTATGTCTTGCCGTGACGTCACACAACTATTTGTTATTTAGTTTGCCAGCTGGAGACAAAATAAGTCTCAATTTAAAAGTAACTGATTGTTAATTAGCGAATAATCTTTCTAACGTATTGTGTGGCTCATAGAATTAAACGAAACCAATAAGAGCACCGTACGGTTTCCATTGGGTAAATTCCTTGGTGTGGCTACAACTCACAGCTATTAAATCGTATCGTCAGCCATATTGGTCAGCTTTTTCATTATCAATTATTCGATCAGCAACAAAGTAATCCTGGCTTTTATCAATTTTAAACCAAGCACAAAACGATATATAAATTGTTCACTCGACCTAAAAAATCGGAGGACAAGAACTATCATACTTGTAGACTATAATATTGTAATGCAAGATTCTCATCTGCCTTGGACAGGCCAGCCAATTCAAAAGTAATAAAAATACTTTCTAAGTGATAGCTTAAATGAGGGCGTGTTTTCATTTAAAATTGAAGAAAAGTCGCTCATTTTTCAAAAATAAAATTTGGTTAACATACGACCCAACACGCGAATCTGGTATTATCTATAGGTGAAAAAATTCTTTAGATTCAATGCACAACTGTTCCAAAATATGAAATGATAATAATGACATAATATAATTTAATTATAAAATATAAAAGGCTAGCACTATTCAGTATCTGATACTGAATAGTGGTTTTGCACTATTCAGTATCTGATACTGAATAGTGGTTTTGCACTATTCAGTATCTGATACTGAATAGTGGTTTTGCACTATTCAGTATCAGATACTGAATAGTGGTTTTGCACTATTCAGTATCTGACCTGAATAGTGGTTTTGCACTATAATACGGTGTTTTTTTTCCGAAACCTGACAAAGTTATGGGAAGAGTGAAGCTGTGGGAGTGAATATGGGACTCAGAGAAGTGTACACCAGTGGGGTGTGAACCTGGGACTGGGTTTCGGCGGGTTTCGTAATAAAAAGCAATTACTTTTTTACGAAACCCGACGACACCTGGCAATATCCGACAAAGTTATGGGAGGTAGGCAGCAGCGTGTGTGTGTGTGTGCGTGTGTGTGTAGGGGGGGGGGGGGGGAGGAGGGGATGAACCTGAGATTCAGGGAAGTGTACACCAGTGGGGAGTGAACCTGGGACTCTGGGTTTTGTAAAAAAGCAATAACAAAATAGGGGGGGGGGGGGGGGGGGGGGAGGGGGGGGTTTGGGGAGGGGGTGGAGGAATTACTTTTTTTACGAAACCCGACAATATGCGGCAAAATTGTGGAAAGTAGGCAAAGCGTGGGGAGTGAACCTGAGACTCAGTGAAGTGTACACCAGTGGGGAGTGAACCTGAGACTATGGTTTTCGGCGGGATTCAGCGAGTTTCATCATAAAAGCAATTGCTTTTTTACAAGAAAAACCCGGCAATATCCGACAAAGTTGTTGGAAGTAGACAACAGTGGGGAGTGAACCTGAGATTCATGGAAGTGTACACCAGTGGGGAGTGAACCTGAGACTCTGGTTTTCGGTGGATTTCAGCGAGTTTCACATAAAAGCAATTACTTTTTTACGAAACCCGACAAAAACCTGGCAATATCCGAGAAAGTTATGGGAAGTAGGCAACATGGGGAGTGAACCTGAGACTCAGGGAAGTGTACACCAGTGGGGACTGAACCTGAGACTCTGGTTTTCGGCGGGTTTCAGCGTGTTTCATATAAAAGCAATTGCTTTTTTACGAAAACCGACGAAAACCTGGCAATATCCGACAAAGTTATGGGAAGTAGGCAACAGTGGGGAGTGAACCTGAGACTCAGTGAAGTGTACACAAGTGGGGAGTGAACCTGAGACTATGGTTTTCGGCGGGATTCAGCTAGTTTCATAAAGAAGCAATTACTTTTTTACGAAACCCGACAAAACCTGGCAATATCCGAGAAAGTTATGGGTAGTAGGCAACAGTGGGGAGTGAACCTGAGATTCGGGGAAGTGTACACCAGTGGGGAGTGAACCTGTGACTGGGTGTCGGCGGGTTTTGAAAAAAAAAAGCAATTACTTTTTGTTTACGAAATGCGCCATCTCCCAACAAAATCGGGCAAAGTTATGGAAAGTAGGCAAATAATGGGGAGTGAACCTGAGACTAAGGGAAGTGTACACCAGTCGGGAGTGAACCTGAGACTATGGTTTTCGACGGATTTCAGCGAGTTTCACATAAAAGCAATTATTTTTTTACGAAACCCGGCAATATCCGACAGATTTTGAAAGTAGGCAACAATAGGGAGTGAACCTGAGATTCATGGAAGTGTACACCACTGGGCAGTGAACCTGAGACTCTTGTTTTCTGCGGATTTCAGCGAGTTTCACATAAAAGCAATTACTTTTTTACGAAACCCGACGAAACCTGGCAATATCTGACAAAGTTATTGAAGTAGGCAACAGTGGGGGGTGAACCTGAGATTCATGGAAATATACACCAGTGCGGAGTGAACCTGAGACTCTGGTTTTCGTCGGGATTCAGCGAGATTCATATAAAAGCAATTGCTTTTTTACGAAACCCGGCAATATCCGACAAAGTTGTTGGAAGTAGACAACAGTGGGGAGTGAACCTGAGATTCATGGAAGTGTACACCAGTGGGGAGTGAACCTGAGACTCTGGTTTTCGGTGGATTTCAGCGAGTTTCACATAAAAGTAATTACTTTTTTACTAAACCCGACGAAAACCTGGCAATATCCGAGAAAGTTATGGGAAGTAGGCAACAGTGGGGAGTGAACCTGAGACTCAGGGAAGTGTACACCAGTGGGGAGTGAACCTGAGACTCTGGTTTTCGGCGGGTTTCAGCGAGTTTCACATAAAAGCAATTACTTTTTTACAAAACCCGACTAAACCTGGCAATATCCGACAAAGTTATTGAAGTAGGCAACAGTGGGAGTGATCCTGAGAATCAGGGAAGTGTACACTTGTGGGAATTGAACCTGGGACTCTGGATTTTGTAAAAAAAGCAATACCAAGGGGGAGGGGAATTACTTTTTTACAAAACCCGCCAAAAGCCGACAAAGTTATGGGAAGCAGGCAGCAGTGGGGAGTGAATCTGGGATTTGGACACCGATGAGGATTGAACCCGGGACTGCGAGAGGCTGATACCAGTGGACAGTGAGCTCAGAATGTACTTTTATTTCGAAACCTACCGAAATTGTCAAAAGTTATGGGAAGTGGGCACCATTGGGCAATGAACCGGGACTCAGGGAAGTGCACACCGGTTGGGAGTGAACCTGGGACTGTGAAAAGAGGAAATCAGTGGAAATGAACCTGGGACTATGGAAGATGGATACCAGTGGGAAATGAAGCCGAACTATGGGAGTTGGGTACCAGACGAGAATGAAGCAATTACTTTTTTACGAAACCTGCCAAAACCCGCCGAAAAACCATAGTCTCGGGTTCACTCCCCCACTGTTACTTTCTTCCATAACTTTGTCAGATATTGGCGGGTTTCGTAAAAAAGTAATTGCTTTTTTTTAAAAACGAAACCCAGTCCCAGGTTCACTCCCCAATGGTGTACACTTCCCTGAGTCCCAGGTTCACTCCCCACTGCTGCCTACTTCCCATAACTTTGTCGGGTTTCGGCAGGTTTCGTAAAAAAAGAAACATCCATAAAAATACCACGTGTATTCAGTAAATAGATGTCAATTGTAGTCTAATATTCAGTATCTATTTAAATTATTATATTATTATTATTATTATTATTATTATTATTATTATTATTATTATTATTATTATTATTATTATTATTATTATTATTATTATTATTATTATTATTATTATTATTATTATTATTATTATTATCATCATCATTATTATCATTATTATTATTATTATTATTATTATTATTATTATTATTATTATTATTATTATTATTATTATTATTATTATTATTATTATTATTATTATTATTTTTATTATTATTATTATTATTGTCATGTAAATTTCAATATAATACGGCAAGTAATTCTCGGAAGTACATCGCTCAATTAAAAATGAATTTATAATGAATCGGGTTTGTCTTAGATGACAAAACAAACAAACAAACATCAACAACAAGGAGAACAACAACAACAGAAAAAAGCAAGATTTTAAAAAGTAATAAACAATAGAAGAGCACAATAATGAAAAACAACAACGCGATGATAACACATAAAAGATATTCGTAATAAATCGATAACTGATTAAATTACTCCAACTACTTGATTAAAAAAAAAAATCATAACCATAATCATAATAATGACGATGATGACGATTACAACAACAACGATAATAATAATAGTAAGTAATAATAATAATAATAATAATAATAATAATAATAATAATAATAATAATAATAATAATAATAATAATAATAATAATAATAATAATAATAATAATAATAAAAGAACAATAGTATATTATCAACATTAAAGTATATTTCAAGCAAATAAAATTATTAAAACAAAAGTTTTAAAAATATAAATAGACAGAAGGAATTTTTTAAAAATATTGGGAAAAAAAAAAAAAAAGTTACCCGTACAGGGATTTGAACTCTCGAACCTTAAGCTCAGAGTCAAACAGCTTATATCCACCATGCCATGGTGTCACTGAACTTTTAGAGACATTTAATCATGTCTATTCAGACATTAAAAAATGTATTTGACTGCCTCTCTTATTTTGATATTTTGAACTATGTTAATTGCACGATAGCAGAAATTTAAAAATTTCGATCAAAATATTTTTACAACTTTGAATCGGGCTGTCAGTTACTGCACGTGTTCAATCTGGAAGTAGGTCAGCAGTTCAACCGAGATTGTCGTACTTTTCACTCTCTCTATAAAAAAGAGTTCCTTATGGATACTGAATAGTGGCAAAGCACTATTCAGTATCTGATACTGAATAACCACTTCCAATATAAAAAGCGTTTCTTTAGCGTTTTATGAAAAGGCCTCAAAGTGATTTACATAGATGAATTGCATAAAGCTTACACAATGTATGTAAAAATTCCGCATGCGCTTACATAGTGTCGTTCCGAATATTTCTTTCCTGTGAGAAACACGAGTGTCATAACAAGAAACACAAACACAAATAAATACTTATAATTTGTATACATTAGATAACTTCGTAATAAGCACCGATGTCAGTATGGGTAGTTATGAACATCATGGTCTATTTTGTTATTGTCTTTTTTTGTTGTTGTTTAAATGGTTGGTGATGACGAAATAATTTGATTTAATCATTATGTTAAACAAGCTAATGGTCCTACAATCACACATCACAAAAAGAAGCATTTAAATATAAGCTTTAGGGCAAACAATTTGTAACAATTGCTTATCACGATATATAATGAAGTAAATGTCAAATGAAGTAATCTGTTGTATTCTGACAAAATTATTAATTATCTTTTTCATTTGACAAAACAATCTTGATATAAATGTCGACCTATTAAGCGAACTCTCACCTGCTAAAACGTCTCAACTCTGAAACTTTTAAAAAGCCCCGGTTATGACATTTTTAGACAAGGTCTGGTCATTAAATCGATCGATGTTTTAAGTAAAAGTGTCTGGCCAAAACTAAAAAATGGAGTTTTGTCAGAATACGGCAGACGTTTTAGATAAAGGTTGCTCATTGACATAGACCAAAACGCCATTAGAAAATAAAAGGACTATAAAATGCTTATGTAAGACACAAGCTTATCAGCAAAGTTTGAAAAATGTAAGATAAAAATAAATAGAATAGGTAAGCAACTATGATTCACAAAAATCCCACATCAATACTCAAACAAAATACACGCCTACAAACAAACAAACAAACAAACAAACATAAACACCCAATTACATAGATATAGACAAAAGAAAAAATAGAAAGAAAAAAACACGGAAGAATTATAAAATTATAAAAAGTAAATTAAAAAATAAAAGATTCCAGATATATTCTATAGACTATTTAAAAACAGACAACACATGTTTGCAAAATATCTTTTAACTTAACACCACGTCAAAACGTCACACCCTACATAGGTTACACCCTTTACCTAATACTATCCCAATACCAGGAAAATCATGATTTGGAAAATAAAAAGGGAAATTAATATATTCAAATATTACATTTCAAAGCAAATCCGAAGATCCAAAAAAGATCTATAGAACAATATATCATAATATCTACAGTTAATAAACACACCCAATATTATTGGGGCTTGAGTTCTGGATGTGTTTGTATTATAGGTGTCAGGAAATGGTCTAGGTACTGTCAGTTGGTTCTCACACTTGAGCAGACGAGTAAATATTAGGTCCGAGAGGAGACTGTGTCAGTCGTTTTTAAAGTTCATTGCTTTTGCTCGGTTAGGTTGTTACATGGTATGTGTCTGTGTGCTACAGTCATTTCTCAATAATCCGGACATCTTTAGAGTAGTAAGGGATGAAACATCTAAGGACCACTCTGAGTAGAGGTGGCTCAGAAGAAAAAAGTACTGTAACCGCTGAGGTCATGTGGTGTTGCCTCGCTATTAGAATTTTTGTATTTAACATTGAACATAAACATATCCCTCAATTTGGTTATTTGGACATTGGGTAATCATGTTGGTATTGGACATTTGCTTGGCAAATAATTGAAATCCTTCATGTAAAAACAATGAAAAGCCACAAGCTTTAATTTAAGTCATAAAGAAAAAAATGATTCGGACGTTTCAAGGTTCCAATCATCAACAAAATAGATGACGAATACGTCACTAAATAAGAATTTGGGATGAGAAGATATGTATGATGTTGTTAATTCGCTTTAACACGATCCTCTCATATTCCGAAAGAGACTATACTTTTTTTTTATTTTGTGATCATTCTGGGACCACTGAGTTAAAACCCAGACATGGTGTAATATATTTTTAAAAAAGCTAAGTGCTTTTATTTATATTTGGTACATATTTCATCAATCTAGTTTGATATCCCCAATCAAAATCAATCGACAAAAGCAAAAAATGGCTGCTGGTAGGCACATAATAATCGATGATGTAACTACCCGGTTGTCTCGTATTTCCAAAACGGATATTTCTTATAATTGAGACGAGAGTGTGCCGGACGAGGTTCCTGGCCAAAATTTAAAAAAAACAAACTGTGTTTTGTTCAGAGTACTACACTATGTTTTGCCCAGGGAGCCGGAGTTAATTCCTGTTTCTATAGAGTGAAACGGGCAATAGCAATTGCTTGTTATCCTTTGTCTATCGCAATGTACTTTCCGCCAGATCTAACATACCCAGTTACCCAATCACTGCTGGGTGGGCAGGGGATCAGAAAAAAAAATCTCGACTGCACCCTGGATGGACACTGGCCCCTTTGCGTGTGAAACGAGTGTCCTTACCAACTGAGCTATTGGGACGTCCGTACGAGAGTATACCAAAGTACTTTTAACCGTCGACTTAAATTAGAACCTGCTTCCACTCAGT
>NC_088361.1:60544122-60549122 GCF_034508935.2 Berghia stephanieae | reverse complement strand
TGATTGATTTTATTGGTTGAATGAAGCATTGGCCCGTTTGTGTACAAATAGCGTCAATGAGGAATTTAGCAACTTATTTCGACCTAACTTTTTCTATGACATTGATTATTTGTAAAAATCATCTCAAAACGGTATTAAGGCGCGTGAAGTTGATACTTAAAATTCACCTTAAATGTGAATAATAATATTTACATTTAAAGATTTCATTTTTAACAACAAATTCGCGCGGAGACTTCTTGGAACTTCACGGAAAGACTGTAAGACCAATGAATATGTGTACATGCTCAAATTGGCCTGCCCTCATGGACCTCTGTGTGCTATTATTGTCAAAAGAAAGAAGTTTGGTCATGAGACCTGACATACTAGTCTCACAAAAACAGTTTTGCAATGAACCTTACAAGGAAGCAGGAAAAGAGGTAACATCAAGGACTTGTGCACGTTTTGATAGCCCAAGCCTGATAAGGAAAGAGGATAACATGACCGTTTGTTGAAGACTTGGTGGCGAAGTTACACTCATGTCTCCTCTCCGACCGTTAGGGACAGGAGAATGAGGTGAGGTGGGGTTGCCATAATATTTCTATTTCTTTTTCTTTTTTAAAAAACTATTACTCGATTTACTTTCCATCTAGTTAATTCGACATAATACTAGATGGACGCGACAGGTCCCATTTATAATGACATTACACTCCCCCCATCTCTAATTTGTATGGCTAAAGAAATCAAAGTAACAAATTAAGGAGCAGGCACTGGTGAAAGATAAAGATCTGGTTGAATAAGTGTGAATGAAACAGTGCCAGACAAAGCAGCGAGAAAAATACAATAATAAAACCACCCGAAAAGATCAGCTTGCCTCGACTTCATCAGATCTTTATCTTACACCAGTGCCTGCTCCCGAATTTGTCACAAATTGTTTAGTGGAGATCTTTATCAAGCAATCAATATGGCGTCGGCTCTTACATATTATGTTCAATAGTTTGTTTTAAATCTACCAAATGTGGCGTCCGCCCATCTGAATCTGTGCGGCATTACGCGATTAATTGATAGTTGTCCCTCAAGCTGCAGGTACCATGTTTAAGTTATGTTTTTAGCGTATGGGGTCCGTAGCCCTTTATCTGTTTAATTGACACTCACCGTGATAATAGAATGGAAAATAGAAAATATCAATACAAGATACAATTTTCAGATTCTAAAGTTTTGCAAAAAAAAACGCCGTTTGATTAATAGTTTTTGATACGTCTTTGAGCTTTCACCTTTACCATCCTATCATTACAATTATTTTCTTTTTCAACTGATTTTAATCTGAAGGCGGATGGATAACACCACATTTTGGTTGACTTTGGAAATTCAATGAACCAAAGTTATTATTAATTATTTATGGATCATACTTTTTTTACATGTCTACAAATCAGTATGGCCCCAAAAATACCCCACCCGACCCCCCAACCTCTATCTTACATATCAAGATATTAATATATCCTACTTGTTTTATGCTAAAATTGAAAGTGAATCACTTATCACATGTGAAGTACAGTATAGTATACACACTGTCGTTGGAGCAATGCTAACCAAATACGAGCACATACTGTATTCTTTAATAAAACGACAGCACAGTTTCATAATCATAAATGCAGTGACAAATTACTGGAGGATTTTTTTTTTAAAGTTTGAAACTCCTTTATATTAATGCTATTTAAGTAATATAGCTCACGGCGAATGCTGCGAAAGGCATTAAATGGTTCCTTTTGCGGTAATCATCGACTCTTTGCTGATTTATGATGACGAACTTCTACAGAAATCGTTTCCAGGTTTAGATAACGATCTTTTTTTTTTCAGTCGCAATGATTTAAGTGATTTATAGCCAATCGACACTAATAAGGTATTCATTTTTGGTCTGAATAGTTGCCGCATTTCGATTTTTGCACAAAAGAATAGATTTACTGTAGTTAACATTATTGAAATTTTGACAGAAGAAGCACACTGAAGAATTGGAGACGAGCAGGCGATATGTCATTTTCGTCACATAACCTAGTTGTAAGGATGAGCAATGCCACACCCGGCATATAGATAACCGTTTTGCCAGTAATGTTGTCTTGAATGTTATATCAGAACAGAATTGCTATTTGCTAAACAATCACTCTCTATGAATTTTTACAGGTATGTCTCATGCCCAGCCAACACATTACTTTGTTTCTAAGCGATTCTGTCTACATACGGAGGTCCAAAAAATCATTATTATTTTGTTTGATCAAGTGGAAAATCTAATTCTTTCTTCAGAAATGTTGTTTCTGTCACCTTCAATGATTCGTTGTTTATAATCTACACAAAATAATGTCGTATTCTGGAAATACCCATAGTCTAAAATTTTTGCCAGAAAACATATCCTTCAATAAATATCGATCTATTTAAATGACCCTCATCTTGACAAGAAACTCTCAAACCCGGGACTTTCCCAAATGTTAAAATATGGGTTTTTCCAGAGTACGACAGAATACAGGTTGTGATGGTCGTATAGCTCTGGATTAGGCGTTACGTCCTCTATCAATGCACTCTTAACACATCAAACCGCTCAACTCAAGTGTGAAACATATTATGTTGTAAGAGTACTCTTAATCTGGGGAAGGCAAACGTTTATCTTGTACTTTATAAAAAAGGATGTTGATTCTAAAAGATCTGTAGACCTTAGATGAAGCACTGTCAAACACGTTGAGCTTCGTCAAACCGAGGACATGGTGAATAGAAGTGTTAATTTATCATAACTAATTATCATGCAGCGAGAGATGACGAAGTTTGTTGCAATAATATTTATCAAATCATAATTTCTTTGTCATTACCTGTTTTGGAAATTAATGGCGATGTTCTACAATATGTCTGGCAATGCATTTCAGCCGCCTTGAAAAAGGCTATCTTTGTATATTGCTTTATTAACTCTGACCAGCCGCGTCAAAATGGTATTATGTCGGAGTAATCTACATGCTGAAATTATATATATATATATATAATATATATATATATATATATATATATATATATATATATATAAATATTGATATATATATATATATATATATATATATATATATATATATATATATATATATATATAAATGAATTTGACTTCAATAATCTGATGTCACGTCCGCCCAGCAACGAGCAGCTTGGTTCTAAACAAAGAAAATCTGTACTTTTTATTCTTCATGCTGGATAGAACTTTTTCACATGTCATGTGATCAGAAGTCATAAAAGTTAAAACACGATCAGGTTATTTATAATGTTTTTATCCTCTTGAAACACTTTTATGCTCATCGGAGAAGTATTTCATAACGGCGTCCGCCATTGTTACGATAGTTTAGAACCAGTTACTATGCGTCATTACGAGGGAAGTAACGTTACGACTGTTGAAGCCTATTACAAACCACCATGATAATCTCAACACCAAAAAATCACAGGGAATACGAAACAAAACACAATTATAAATAATAGTAACAACAATAACGATTTCACTCCCCGTAGATTGTCCAAAGTAAAAGGCATGAAACAGATATTATGTAAGAGTCAATAGAATTTCAAGTATTTTATTTATATAAATTTACCGCTCCTTCAATACTAAAGTCAAGCACTTTTATTTCGTGGTTTCTAGTTTAAACCTGATATATATATATATATATATATATATATATATATATATATATATATATATATATATATATATATATATACACACAACACACACACACACAATATATATATATATATATATATATATATATATATATATATATATATATATTATTTATATCTAGTCTAAAATAGGACACTTGGGTTAAATGTACATACTTTACAGAAGGGAATAAAAATGTGACCCACAGTCTCAAACGGTATTATGTCAGGATGAAGCTGAAACTAGAAAAAAAGATGATGAGAAATAGGAGTTTCGAGTTTTATGCAAGGCAATAGGTACTGTTTATTATTCTCCAATGTAAATTTTGCTGCTTGAAGCTGGAAGAGATAAATTAATAATAATGTGAAATTGAATGTATGCTTCAATTTAATATACCAAAGCAGATAAAATGGACGTTTCGGGTTTCCTCTTTATCAACAAAACAGGATGAATGAAACACTACAGACGAATGCGATAATGTGGTAGTGGTATTGTTAAGATGAATCATCTTATACCATATCGAAAAGCAATTAAACCCAAGTTTCAAATTTGTGGGTATAAATTCTATTTCCAGCACCCAGCTCATTCCAACAAAATACCTCTTTGAGACTGTATGTCAGATATACCACCGTACTCTGAAATACACGTATTCAAAATTTTGGTCATAATACTCATCCTTCAAATTATATCGATCGATTAGAATGACCCTCATCTAAATATAAGTAGGGTTATTAAAATTTTTCCTAGCGTATGGCAGAATTGTTAAATAAACTATAAAAGTAAAAAAAAATAAAAAAGAACCCAACAACTCCTCCCCCCCAAAGAAAAAAAAAACACACAAAAAAAAAAAAAAAAAAAAAAAAAAAAAAACAAAAAACAAACAAACAAAAAAACAACAACAAAACAAACAAAAACAAAAGCGACAAAAAAAAAACAAAACAAAAAAAAAAACAAACAAAAAACAAAAGCAAACAACTAAAAAAAAACAAAAAAAACAAATCAAAAATAAAAACGAAAACAACAACAAACATATGTTTTCCAGTTCTGTCCGTTTTGACCTTATATTATTTACTTCTCGGTAGATGTGTTATTCCGACATAGTGAGTCACGATTGTACTTATTACAATAAGAGTATGTTGATAGAGAAATAAACAACAATAGGGAATGAAATGAATGCTTCAATTTATTAAACGGAAACGGATAATATGGACGTTTCGGGTTTCCCATTTTATCAACAAAACACGAATGAGAATCTCTCATTAGGCTTTAGTTTTTCATTCATCGTGTTATGTTGATAAAGGGGAAACTTGAACCGTCCATATGATCTGTCCCCGTTTCATTG
>NC_088361.1:60531622-60539122 GCF_034508935.2 Berghia stephanieae | reverse complement strand
TCTCTCACAGTACTCAGGTGTAAAATGAGCACCTGGCTGTCACCAGCGTTGTCTATGTCTCTTGTTATGTGTTGCTGTTGCGCTTTGAGCACGTTTAGTTGATATTGCGATTTATAAAAGCTTAGCTTTTTTCTTTTTCTGTTTTAATGTTGATTTGGCAGTTTTAAGAGAAATGTCTATTATAAAACAATTTGGTCCCAATAGGGAACTAAAGCGTGATCTAAAAAACTTGTCCTAATCTGATTGGAAGTGTAAAAACACTCTTCCGGAGGACCGGATACGTACCTCGTGTATTGATCTTCTGGAGTGATGGCATCCTATGTTCTAGTCTAAATATATGCTAAAAATTCCTCGCTCTTTTATGTCCCATAATTCTAAGAATCTGCCTATACATCCTGTTACTAAAATATTCATGTCACCTTATGATTCAAATTGAAACATATTCATTATCAGTCCTCAATGAGGACTGGTGACATATATACACTTTCAACTTTCAAGGAGTTTGGAACCGGAAGAGTAGAAGGCGTGACATGACAAGCATGTTGGCTGTTTATTTTTCTACCAAATGTTTGTTAGGTTCTATCTTATTAATTTTTTGAGGCTATGTGGTCTTGTGGTATGTCACTCGTTTTCTGATCGGAAGGTCAAGGGTTCAAATTCACTTCTGACCGGCGCATAGTTGAATCCTTGTGCGGCTATGTGGTCTTGTGGTATGACACTCGCTTTCGGATCGGAAGGTCCTGGGTTCGAGCCTCGCTTGGCCCATAGTTGAGTCCTTGGAAAAGACTCTTTACTCACATTCTCTCACCGTACTCAGGTGTAAAATGAGTACCTGGCCGTTAACAGCGTTGTCTTTGTCCGAAAAATTGTAATATCGCCTAACAGGCGTCATGTCCCGTCCTACATGTTAAATGTTGCTGTTGACCAGGGACCCCTTGTAAAGCGCTTTGAGCACATTTAGTGGATATTGCGCTATATAAAATCTCAATTTAAAAGGCATTTTAATCACATTATCTCATCGCACTCAGGTTTAAAATTAGTACATGGCCGTTAACAGCGTTACCTCTGTCGAAAAAAAATCAAACCATAGAATATCGCCCAACAGGCGTAATGTCTCGTCCTATTCGCTAAATGCTGCTGTTGGCTAAGGACCCTTTGTAATGTGCTTTGAGCATGATTAGAGGATATTGCTGTAAATAAATTCTCAAGTTTTTTCTTCACAATCCCCCCCCCCCTCCCAAAAAAACTCCCCAAAAAACATGCCCTCAAGATTGTTCCGTCAGTAGGCTGCGATCGTTTCTCATTTGCAACATGGTGAGACGTAACGAGGATATTATAATACAGAGTTTACCATTTTATACAGACAATTATCAGGTGCTGATGTCTCATAAAATGAATGTTGAGAGCGTGTTAAAGTTTTAAAACTAACACAAAGTAATTATTGGTTAAATGATGATAAAAACCAAGGAAACAAAAAAAAAACAAAACAAAACAAAAACAATAAGGAATGAGATTAGCGGAAGAGTAGCGTCCCTTGATTGGACGTCACCCATACTCTGTGACGCATGCGCACAACCAACATGACGTTCTCTCTCTAATAACTTTTCCGCCGGTGACGTCACAGACTTGACTATGGGTGAAGTCCAATCAAGGGACGCTACTCTTCCGCTAATCTCATTCCCTATACAACTTGAGCTCCTTGTTATTAAGTATGTCGTTATAATTGAGCTTTTTATATAGAGCAATATTCACTAAACGAACTCAAAGCGCGTTGGCGTTACAAAGGGTCCATAGCCAACGTGCGGCTATGTGGTCTAGTTGAGTCCTTGGAAAAGACTCTTTACTCACATTCTTCACCGTACTCAGGTGTAAAATGAGTACCTGGCCGTTAACAGCGGTGTCTCTGTCCGAAAAAAATTGTACTGTAGCCTGATAGGCGTCATGTCCCGTCCTAAATGTTAAGTGTTGCTGTTGACCCGGGACCTCTTGTAAAGCGCTTTGAGCACGTTTAGTGGATATTGCTCTATATAAAAAGCTCAATTATAACGACATACTTAATAAATATGAGGAGACGTCTAAAGGGGAATATTAGAATTTGAGAAAAGAGGCTAAGTTTCATTCTAAGGAAAATAAATGGGGCTTAAACTCGGATCTCCGGGTACTAATGCAATGCCTTCTCCACTCGGCTATCTCGCCATCAATAATCATAGATCGTAGCCTACCTGGTTGATACGGGGTCAGAGAAATATTAATATACAAAGATACGCCTCTCCAGTTATACCCAAATGTAATGACGTGTTCAAGTGTTTGTGCCATTAACGCGGTCTTGTTCCTCTCACTGATATTATTTCCTCATCACAACAGCGGGCCATTATTTGAATGACATCAAGATGGTGAACAATCCAAAGCCCAACGTTGATTTCGGGAATCTGATAATCTTGAGGGCTGGCTTATCGGGTGATTGTAATATGCGCAATGTTTGAACCATGGGATCCCTGGCGTTCATCGCGATTTCTGCGTAAAACTGATATCGAAATGTGCATACTGACTGTGGATGGTCCGGCTATGTGGTCTTGTGGTATGACACTCGCTTTCGGATCGGAAGGTCCTGGGTTCGAGCTTCGCTCGGCGCATAGTTAAGTCCTTGGAAATGGCTCTTCATTCACATTGTATCACTGCACTCAGATTTAAAATGAATACCTGGTCGTTAACAGCTTTGTCTCTGTCCGAAAAAAAATATAATATCGCCTAACAGGGGCCATGTAACGTCCTACATGTTATGAGTTGCTGTTGTCCAAGTACCCCTGGTAAAGCGCTTTGAGCACGTTTATGGATATTGCACTCTATAAAAGCTCAAGTTTTTTAAAAGCTCAAGCTAAAGGTAGGACTCTACAAAGCACTTTCCATCAGATTGACCAAGATCCTGCGGCCTTTTAACTTTTGTGTGGACAGGGGTCGAGACAAAAATAAATAGATAAAGTGCTGGAATGCGCTAATAAACTACTCTGGGAACACAATGATTGAATAAAAATATTGTAAATGCATCTTTCAGGTTTCATGCCTAGTCCTACGTTTTCAAATTTGCTGTTGGCTTTGGGTGCCCTTGTAAAGCATTTAGAGCACATTAAGTTGATCTTTCTTTAAGTAAAAACTCTCGTTTTAAAAAGGTGAAATGATGACTCAATAGTAAACCACTCGCCTTGGAATCGACAAATGCGTTATAACTATAACCAAATTGTGGAAATACTTGGATTTAGTTCAGGACTCCAGAATTTTGGTTATGTCCTATAAGATGTCGAAGATTGACTAGAAAACGGAGGGGCAGTAGCCTCTCAGGTGATTTCATTCATATCATTATACGAGAAGCGCGTTAAACAAAGGTCTAACCTTAAAAGTGCATTGAATACATTCATAATAATATTTACCAGTCGCAAACATCTGCTAAATTTCTTAAATCTGGTTTTGTTGGCTCATTGGAAAATCAAATTAACAGTGGATTTAGGCAGCAACAAACGAGGGAGGCTTATACGTATATACATACATATATATATATATTATATATATATATATATATATATATATATATATTTATGAGTGTTGGTGGGTACTCGTAGGTACGAAAGTGCTCGATAATGATGGTTAGAGCTAATATAAAAATATAAATGGGATCACTCACATATATGTGGCCAATACATATGTTTCTGTGGCTTTCATCCACATCGTCAGTTGGCATATTGTCCGCAGAGTAATTTTATTCCCATATATATATATATATATATATATATATATATATATATATAAACATTTGAAATATAATTAAGATAGTTTGACTTCTACAACGTTGTTATCGAGCGTTGCTCTCATCAGGAGACAAAATATTGATTTAGCTTTTATTAACTATACTAAAATATTCAGTTAAATGGGCAATACAAAAATACTTGAAAACAAGTCATATTTTAACAATTTTGTCTGCAAACTCGTCATTCGAATATCGATTTATTAAAATACCCCCCCCTGATGAGAGCAACGCTCGATAACAACGTTGTAGAAGTCAAACTATCTTAATTATATTTCAAATGTTTATAAATAGCTCCTTTTATACTAAAGTTGAGCACTATTATTTCATGGTTTTTGTTTTATAATTTATATATATATATATATATATATATATATATATATATATATATGTTATGATAGCATGAGCGCATCGATTTATAGGGTTGTCGTTATAGGGTTGATGTATACACATACACACACAATCGAAAACGATATCATAGAACATAAACATGAACAAACAATGACAAAATATTGATTTAGCTTTTATTAACTATACTAAAATATTCAGTTAAATGGGCAATACAAAAATACTTGAAAACAAGTCATATTTTAACAATTTTGTCTGCAAACTCGTCATTCGAATATCGATTTATTAAAATACCCCCCCCCCCTATCCTGTCTAAAATTCTCGAACCTGAGAATTCCTTTTATAAATGTATTTTTCAGAGCACTGCAGAATAGAGACAAAAACGAAATCTCACTGATTTTCCCTTTATTAGAGTATAATCAATGCCCTCTATAGGTTGCTATGAGTATAACACATAGGTAGAACCACTTGAAAGGCATATGGTTGTACAATGTTGTAAGTAGCGAATTGCTTGTGGCACTTACGTATTGTTTTTGAGGAAATCCCAAGTGTTTACAGATGCAGGTAACGTCCTTGATATTCTGCGTGACATCCAGAATTTTCCTCACAATACAATCAACCTTAAAATATCATGTGACCCTTTGCGTCAAAACAGTATTATGTCTGGTACAGCAGATGCCAACAAGGGATTTTAACCCCCCCCCCCCCCCCCCCCCCCCCCCCCCCTTACCAGCCATTTTCAAGACATTTTCCCCGAAACTTAACACCCACAAACACAAAACAAGATTTTTTTTCCTATTCAAACAGAAAGCAATTAGTACATTGTTCAGCAACGTGAGTTTTACAACACAGTGTCACGTTTTTTATAACTATAACCAAAATGTCTTAAAATGATGTTATGTACAAGCAGAGCCAGAATGAGAAAATTGTTGGTTGCACCACAAGGAATGTGACGATTTTCCTTTCGGTTGGAAGGATAGGGTTAAAGTGAAAATCGCCAGACAAGTGAAATATTATTTTTTGTCACTTTAAGAAATGTTATCAATTCTCCTTAATAAAATATTTAAAAAAATCTTAATCCAAGTTTCATTTTTAGACTAGGAATTCCATGTTTAATATGTATATAAACTAAACCACCCCGACATAATCCCGTTTTCAAACGATGGCTCACATGATGTATTGTGCAACTGTAAGCGTTACAGTGATATGAAAGTTTTACGTTTCAATCCAAGTAGGATTCTTGTTGGTCCAAGTAAAACAAAAATAAACAAATGAAACAATTATGAGTTTTGTTGTTATTATTATTATTATTTGTTTCTTTGTTCTTATTGTTTTATGTACCAAATCACATTCACAGTCACCCCCCCCCCCCCCATCTGACAACGCTGTTAAAGACCAGGTACTCATTTTACACTTGAGTACTGTAATAGAATGTCTTAAAACAGCCTTTTCCAAGGTTCTGAGCAGGAATCGCAACCTGAATCTACCGGTCCAAAAGCGAATGTCATACCTCAAGATCACACAGCTGCACATGAAGAAATGGAACGCAAGGCACAGAGTAAGACAATTTAAATATTTGACTCATTCTTTGGACTATAGAGGAAGACATAATCTAAATGATGCGAATTGGAGCTTAAAAGGTGAAAACATGATGAAATAAAAATGATCATTTATGTTTGTCAATGAATGGAAGAAAGTTAAATACTGCATCACCACTGTTTTTTTATGGTGGACATTGGTCTGCAGCTGTGTCATCCAGTGATCTAAGCTGAGGATGACGCCTCTCTTTTGATCCCCTTATTTTTCCATGTAGACAAAAGTTTGTCGGCAGGGCGGCATCCCTAGTTGGTGTACTTGAATTATATAATTGATTATCAATCCAGAACAACTGCAACAAAAATATTCAATATAGTTTTAACATTTCAAACTGAAGCGACATCTCGAGTGTCGAAACGGCCATATAGGGCGAAATGTGAGTTGATTTTATTCATTTTATAATGCTGTGAATTAATGATATGACATACAAGGAACAAGCGCATGTCCATAGGACGACAACTGAGTATGAGCTTATTGGTGATAATAATAATAATAATAATAATAATAATAATAATAATAATAATAATAATAATAATAATAATAATAATAATAATAATAATAATAATGATAATAATAATAATAATCATACTACTACTAATAATGCAATAATAATAATAATAATAATATAATAATAATAATAATAATAATAATAATAATAATAATAATAATAATAATAATAATAACAATAATAATAATAATAATGATAATATTAATCATACTAATAATAACAATAATAATAATAATAATAATAATAATAATAATAATAATAATAATAATAATAATAATAATAATAATAACAATAATAATAAAAATAATAATAATAATAATAATAATAATAATAATAATAATAATAATAATAATAATAATAATAATAATAATAATAATAATAATAATAACAATAATAATAATATATTATATACATTACCTCTTTTCATTTAGTACTCTTACTGTTGTGGTATAAAATAGTTTTTGTATCTGTTAGTTTTAGATTTAATACCTTCGAAACGTCTACCAGATGGTAACAGTTTAAATAAATGATGTAGGGGGTGGGATGGTTGGGTAATTATAGAATTTGCTATTCTGAGGATACTTTTCTGGTGGAGTTCAGACGCTCTTTAAAAATTTCAACCTACCAACGATTTTCCCAGCGATATTTATTATCCGTTGGATTATATTCTTCTCTTTCACCCCACAGTTACCATACCAGCTCGCAATATCAAAGGAGATTACACTTCTTATAAGCGAGTTGTACATTATCACTGTTATTTTCGCTAATTTCAAAAGATCTAAATTTCCTCAAGAGCTGCAATCTCTGCCCCACTTTTCCATTAATAAAATCTAGATCTATCTGTTTGTTTTTTTAAGTGAGAGAGTTTTCAATATACACTCCGAGGTATTTAAATTCATCCACTACTTCTACCCTCTCGTTTTTTATATTTATTTTCATGTTCGTTTTGTTCTTTAAGTTCAAAGTCAAAAATATGTTCTTTAATCGCTGTGATATTTAAGTGAAGCATATAAACAGAGCACCATTTAGGGAATAAATCAACTTGATCAAAATATTTATTTATGCTATCATCATAATGGTTGATAAGACATACAATCGCTGTCTCTTCAGCGTATTTAATTATTTGGCAGTTTGAATGGAGTGATCGACCGTCATTGGTGAATAGAATGTATAGAATAGGTCACATTACACAACCCTGAGGACATCCGATTGATAGTGTTCTCTCATTTGATAGCTTTGACCTAAGGAGGAC
>NC_088361.1:60499122-60526622 GCF_034508935.2 Berghia stephanieae | reverse complement strand
AAAACATAAATAAAATCCTTAAAAAATTCAGGCAGATAGCTGAGAAAGATCTAACAGATCATTTCGGCAAGTAATATAGTGGTGATTTAATACAAGTACTCAACTGGAAAATATTTTTAAAATGACTTTTATCTTTTAAGCAATTAAATTCACTTGTCTGCACCTTTATGTGGTTATGTGGTACAGTGGTATGACACTCGTCTTTAGATCGGGTGGTCCTGGGTTCGAGTCCCGCTCTGAGCGGCGCATAGTTGAGTTCTTGGAAATGGCTGTTTATTCACATTCCCTCAACGTACTCAGGTGTAAAATGAATACCTGACCGTTAACAGCACTGTCTCTGTCGGAAAATTTGCAATATCGCCAAACAAGCGTCAGGTCTCGTCCTACATGTTAAGTGTTGCTGTTGGCCAGGGACCTCTTGTAAAGTACTTTGAGCACGTTTAGTGGACATTGCGCTATACAAAAGTTCTAACTTTTTTTCTACCAGGTAACGCATAACCGATTAGAATGAGGCGATGGCTACACACATTATGAATGACTGGCTAGGGTTAGGCCAAATCGCGCATTACATGGGTTAAGTTCATGTGGCTTAGTTTTCTCTTCAACATATTTTGGTGTCTGGCATTCATTGTATTTTTCCGTCTTCCTAGAAATGTTCCATTAACGTACTATAACTTGCCAAACTATTCCATCCTCCTCTTAGCCGAACCCTCATACCATTCCAAAACTTGTATTGTATCCTCTGTGCAGTAAATAATAGTCTTGTCAGGATAATAATAATGATAATAATAATAATAATAATAATAATAATAATAATAATAATAATAATAATGATAATAATAATAATAATAATAATGATAATAATAATAATAATAATAATAATAATAATAATAATAATAATAATAATAATAATAATAATAATAATTATAAATATAATAATATTGTAATAATAATGATGATGATGATGATGGTGATAATAATAATAATACTAATAATAATAATAATAATAATAATAACAAAAATAATAATAATAATAATAATAATAATAATAATAATAATAATATTAATAATAATAATAATAATAATAATAATAATGATAATAATAATAATAATAATAATAATAATAATAATAATAATAATAATAATAATAATAATAATCATCATCATAATAATAATAATAATAATAATGATAATAATAATAATATTAACAATAATAATAAAGATTTAAGACGGATTTGAGGCGATAAAAACAATTTATCTTTAAACATCAATGAATAATTAACAAAATAAACAACAACAACAAGAACAAAAAGTAAGTGCTCAGTTTTTAATATGCAAATTTATACTGGACTATATTAGTTGGATATTCGTTTCGAAGATCAAATTTAGTTTTGAAAATTGCCAATACCTTAAATTAGTTCTGATTTAATCAATTCTGTAGACGAAATCCTGACTTCATGCAGTTTATTATATTATCAGTGTGTTCCGAGAGGGAAAACTAATACATGCGATAACATGAAAAAGAATAAGATTTGATTTTCAACATCCACTTCTCAGTTCGTATCGGTAGTGTTGCCTCACTCTAAACAAGTCAACCCTTTAAAAAAATTACTAGACTTTCTGATATATCTGAATTAAAACCAGCAACCCATTCAATGCTAAACGGATATGTCTTATAACTTGTGACGTACTGCTGACTGGAACACAAGTCAGAGTTACTTGACAGAACATTCTTGCAATAATCAAACATCCTATTTAATGTTTATTAGTCAATGTTTTAAGTATACTGCCTTACGGAAGTGAAAGTTGGGAAATGACATCCTGCTTAATACAGAACCTAGAAACATTTCACAACAAAGTGTCTAAAAAGAATTTTTAACATACATTGACCTACAAAAATAAAAACAGTGGATCTATTAAGGAAAGCTGACTGCGCTAGCATTGAAAGCCAAATAAAAAGAAGATGGGCGTTGGCTTGGTCATGTGGCCAGAATGGAAAAAAGGTCACTTCCCAAGACCCCCCTGTACTGGACAGCAGATGGGAAGAGAAAGTGGGGGAGACCCAAAGAAACCCGGCGAAGGACCACGGAAAAAGAAATAAAAGTAGCAAACCTTTCCTGGATCTTGTCGTCTTAAACTTGGTGGTGCAATGCCGCTCAGTGTTGGGAGCCACTGAGTTGGAGTTGACTTGAGACATCCTGTTATAATTTTCATTGATTCTCTTAATCGGATGTCAATGCGATTTACATGTGGGCTCCTCATCCAAACAGGGGCACAGTATTCTCCCACACGACAATATGCTAATCAAAGGATGCATGCAAGAATTGACGGCGCCACAGACAACACTCCCATAAAATCAATCGTAAAGGGGGGACCTTCAACAACTAGACTTAAATCGAGAATACCTTTACACCTAACAAAAATGGCAGACTTCAGTGTGGAGGAAAACTGGAGAGAAATGTGGAACAGGGAAACACCAAAAGGAGGAAACATCATTAAAGATCCAACCAAAAGAATGCCTGCATTCAATAACGCCAGGAAATGCTGAATTTCCTCAAACCGCCTCTTAACTGGACATGGCAGAACTGCATCAAATGTGTGCAGATGGAAACTTGGAAACAGTGATACCTGCCAGAAATGTCAGGCAGCCCCAGAGACCAGCGATCACATCGTCCTCCACTGTCCAGTCACTAAACTAGAAGGTGGCTACGAAACCATCCTTAGGGCGGAGGAAGACTTTAGAAGCTGGGTTGACGAAATACATTTGGAGGTGTAGCCATACGCTACTACTACTACTACTACCTTTCCTGGAATACAACCACCGCAAAAGCAGCCGACCGCAAAAAATGGAGATGTCCGGTGGATGCCCTATGTGCCTTAAGACCCGAAGAGGATTAAGTAAGTAAGTAAGGCACACACACACACACTTCATATCTGGGGCATTGACGTTGTACTTGGGTAAGGAACATCGCCTCACACAATCTTGGTCTGAATGATTACCTGACCATGGGCTAGTCGGTTTATATGAAGGAGTATTCGGAGCTTCTCCGTGGTATCTTTATCTGTAAATTGTATTGCGGCATCAAAAGCTGTATGTCTGGTCCTTTGTTTAGATGTATTGTTACTCTGTCAACTTCATGAGACAAATTAGTTTCTTAAAGCCCTCAATGATCATGTTTACATGGATAAAAAAAAACAAAAAAAAAAAAAAAAAACCCAAGCCCAAACAAGATATCGTCGCCTAGGCATTCCATGAAGGAATATAGATAATCCATCAAACAGGATGTCTGATGTCAACAGGAATCACCCATATTGTCCAAAGTGAGCAGATCCGGCGTTAATAATCATGCCCAAGGAAAAAAAAGTGCCTGAAGCGGGGCTCGAACCCACACCTTCGGATCACACTGCAGTGCCTTTATCACTAGGCCACTTTGCCTCCTCCCCCCCCCCCCTCCCGTGGACAGACGCTATACAAATTCAATAATATTCTCTTTCTTCTCTATTTACAGTTACCTTTCTTCATCGGCGGTTCGTGCGCTTGCGACTGAAGTCGATTTCTAAATTGATTAAAAGTGTCCTGTGCATGATTTGTTTTAGTCAGTCTCTCACGTAGAGAGACATCCCTATCTATGCTTTTGTATTAAGTCACGTCCTCGAGCTCATAGACTCATTGTATCAATATGATTATGAGTCCATTAAAAAAATAGGGTTGGGGGTCAAAATATTCCGTCCAGCCCATGTTAAATCTATGCACAGAAATACTGGCAAATCTAAAAATTATAAAACTATTATGCAAGTAACTTGCAAATCTTTAAAAAAGATTAATGATAATTCTATCATCCGTTGTCTCAAACAATTATTTATAAAGTCTGTCAGGCATAATGATGGTACCAATAATGACAGGTCATTTGATGTTGGGAATCGCCATCTGGCCGCCCTGTTGCCATATTCATTTGCGCACCTACAGATTTTATTAACGAACCAATTGGTCATTGATGGCTCAAACGATTCGGCTCAATCTGTGTTAGTTTTCACAATAAAGCAGTGTAATAGTTAAAATAGACGGCGCCTGTTCGTAATACTACTACTACTACTACTACTACTACTACTACTACTACTACTACTACTACTAATAATAATAATAATAATAATAATAATAATAATAATAATAATAATAATAATAATAATAATAACAATAATAATAATGATAATAATAATAATAATAATAATAATAATAATAATAATAATAATAATAATAATAATAATAATAATAATAATAATAATGATAATAATAATAATAATAATAATAATAATAATAATAATAATAATAATAATAATAATAATAATAATAATAATAATGATAATACATTTATAATAATATCATTTTTTTCCTTTTCTGCATCACCTGGAAGGTAGAGACTATCATTCTGGGGTCAATGCCGAAATGTTTGAAGACTGGCTAAAAAACCGTTTGCTGCCTTTCCTCGAAGCACCCAGCCGTATTGCATTCGACAACGCTATAGTTCTGTGGCCCATGATCACCTCAATGCTCCAACTTCGGCAACTATAAAAACTGATATGATTTCATGGCTCCAATCAGACAGCACTACATATTCTGACTATTTGTCAAAGGCCCACTATACTCCTAGTGAAAAGAAACAAACCTGAAACAGTAATCAAAGCAGACTGTCTTATCAATGAGTTTTGACACGAGGTTGCGTGACTTCCCCCATATCACAATGTTTTGTTCTTGTTTTTAAGGGTTTTACGGCGGTTGCAACACATCAAAGCCAGTAAAAAGGGGAAAAAATGGGAAAGTAAAAAGTTCTAGAATTACAATTAAAGCACCCAAGAAAAGGGAAGATAAAAGGGGAATTGGTTCAAATAGGAAGCAGATGTAGATTCCAAGAGCACACTATCAAAGTACTTAGTTTGAGATCACCAAAACGTCTCATCCAGACACAAGACCAGGTCCCCACTAAGAGGAATACACTCAAATGTTTACAAATCATATATAATATGTAAAAAAACATAAAACGGTGCATAACAGAGAGATGATTTACAAGGAAAAAATATAATCTGCCAAAACTAACTACCGTATACATTTGACTGTTTCCCCCTCAGCCAGGGTATCCAGCCAGGGCAAGGACAAAACCAAGTAATCTCATTCCATTACAAAGACAGAAAGCAAGTTGGAAAACATGTAGGAGGATAGAAAAGACAGTAAGTACTTCCCTGCCCACTATGGGAGGTCAGGAACCACCCAGCCATATCACAATCCAATCGAGATCATTTGGACCCATGTATGTAAAGGGAACTATTGAGAGGTGGAACAACAAATTTACTCTCATCGACGAGACAATAAATGATATAACAATGGAAGGCTGGGAAAAGCCATGCTCCAACCTTCGCAAACTGGAGGAAAATTACATTTCATTGGATATAGTGATACCGTGAAATCTTTCTATAGTCGTTTCATTTCTCCTTTTCCTCATTCTCGTCATTAGAATATGATGATTGATGTGTCCAGTATGTCTTTGTTGTTGTTGTAGTTGTTGTTATTGCTGAACACATGTACATATTTGTGGAAACAATGTTTTATAATTTGACGAATTTCTACTTTTGACCAGTTTACATTAAATTTATGTATTCCTCGTTGGCATAAAAACAAGCAATTTCAATAAATTTTGCAATCAAAATAATATTGAAAGTGCGTTATGTTCACTTTCATTTGTATTCTTCAGTAATGTGTATTGATAGTTATAAAATGTAGATGTCTGATATTTAAGGATTGCTATTCGTTCCTTCATAATCAGATACTGAATGTATATAGTTTAAGTTTCAATTAACCAAAGTTTCCCTTTTAACGAATTCCTTCAAAATGGATAAGCAGAAAAGTCATAATTTTGAAACTGTAAATCATCTATGAGTTACGATCCTTACCAGTTATCGATTTTAATATAGCTGTTATAAGCGAACTCATCTCCTATTGTTTTACAATTAATGAAAAAATATTTTTTGATTGAGACAATTTGATTCACAGGTTCATACAAACGTTTGCAGCTGTACATTGAGGGACAGCGGAGAAAAAGAAGAAAAAACATGCGCCTCTTATTTAAAATCTGACTATAATAGATTGTCTTTTATATAATGGGCTCCAAATGCAATTTCCGTATTCTATAATTGGTCGAACGAGCGATTTATACAAAAAAAAAAATGGTTTTATCAAGACTTATAAACGTCCTATATATATTTCCCATCATTCTTTTTGCATGGCATACACAATTATCAATATGTACATCAAAATTAAACAATGAACCAAATGTAACTACCACATCTTTTGCATAAGACACAACGAAAAGTAGATTTGACATAGAAGTATCGGTAAAATAATTATGACATGGATTATTTTTTCCTATATTTCGACACATTAAAACCCAAATGCCATGTTGTAGACCATTTGGAAAGTGAAAATATATCATTTTGTAGAATTTTATGATGTTCAGTTATACTATAGATATTCGTATCGTCTACAAAAAGTTTACAGGCTGAATTTATGCCACATGGTAAATCATTTATATATAAAAGAAATAAAAGTTATCCCAATACAGTTCCTCATGGTACACCGATAATGACATTCTTAAAATCCGACCCCACCCCATTGACAATGACTCTTTTTATTCGATTATAAGAAAGTCTTTAATCCAGTTAAAGATATTCCCTTTAAATCCATATGCTTTTAGTTTAATGAACAATCTCTCATGTGGTACATCATCAAAAGCCTTGCGGAAATCCAGAAAACAACACAAATTCATTGGTCGCGATCAATTAACTTGGTAAAATCCTCCATCACCTGTAAAAGTTCGGTAATGCATGATCTCTTTGATCTAAAGCCGTGTAGGTTATCGTTTAGCATCGTATGACTTTCAAGAAAGTCCATTATTCGGTCTTTCAAGATAGACTCCATAACCTTACAGAGTATTCATGTTAAGCTGAAGGGTCTGTAGTTTTTTCCATTTTGCTACCCTTTTTATGAATGGCAGCAACATTGGCTTGTTTCCATTCTATAGGTATGGTACGAGATTCAAATGACAATATATATTGTTGATATGATAGTGTTCTGTTATGTTATGTTATGCTATGTTATGATAATAATGATAATGATAATAATAATAATAATAATAATAATAATAATAATAATAATAATAATAATAATAATAATAATAATAATAATAATAATAATATAATAACAATAAATAATAATAAGAATAGTAATAATAATAATAATAATAATAATAATAATAATAATAATAATAATAATGATAACAATAATAATGATAATGATAATAATAATAATGATGATGATGATGATAATAATAATAATAATAATAATAATAATAATAATAATAATAATAATAATAATAATAATGATAATAATAATAATAATAATAATAATAATAATAATAATAATGATAATAATAATGATAATACTAATAAAAAAAGTAATAATATAATAATAATAATAATAATAATAATAATAATAGTAATAATAATAATACTAATATTAATAATAATCATAATAATAATAATAGTAATAATCATAATAATAATAATAATAATAATAATATTAATAATAATAATAATAATAATAATAATAATAATAATAATAATAATAATAATAATAATAATAATAATAATAATAATAATAATAATAATAATAAGAAGAAGAACAATGATAATAATGATACTTATTAATAATGGTGAGATTAATGATGCTAATATGATGACGATAATGAAGAAGATGAGGATAATGATGATGATTGTGGAACAAATGAAAATGCTAATGATGATGATACGAAAAGATATCATCGTTTAACTTTTGAATATTGTTGATTTGATAACTCATTAGAACAAAAAGATAATCTGATCCAGTGAAACAAAATGAATAATAACGAACACCGTGAAACAAAAACACATGCGCGGCTTAAAAGCAGACTCGCACAAACATAAATAGACACACATGTACAAAAAAAAAGTTCGTACTTTTATACGGATAAGCTAAAACATTTCGCGACACAAGCTCGTTGTAGGATTATGAGAAATCATTTTCTGAATGCTTAATTTACCTAATCATCATAACTATCATTAGCGGTGAATTATGTTTACCCATTAGACAAGGGTGACGTCATCTAATTTAGGAAAGACCAAGATGACATTCTATGATATCATAATAATATCATATTGTGTCAAGGATATTGTACATACACTCTAGTTGGAACTTTTAACATTTTGTCTTACTGTTTAAAAGCTAATAGACTTTGAAATACTCTGTATATTTATAACACTGATCAATGTGAAGTACTCATTTGCACAAACTCTTTCAATGAGATGTTTAATACAAATAACTAAAAATATATTGATGACATCTATCAAATCTACATGCATAAGCAACATTCACTGAGAATTTAAGGGGTTTAAATCGTATCAGTTTTAATTATCAACAAATCTAAGTAAATTTCATAATAAAAAATCTTCACATAATTTTCATTTTTAACATTCCTTCGACATGTCAACTTTTGGTAAATTTAAGATTTTCAATTCTTTTATATAGATAGGATGAAGTTGACGTCACTCGCGTCTTTGTTATTGTTTTTTTGCCATCCACGTTTATGAGTAATTCTCACTTAACTGTATTATCCAGACTTCATGGTTGCAAAGAATGTTGTGTGTTGGTAAGTTATACTTCCGGATGGCAATGTTGTGAGTTCTTAGCAAGCGGAAGTAGGACGAACCAACACACAAAATTATGTGTAACCTTGAACGTTTATTGTCTGATTAATATAGTTTAATGAGAATTTAGTGAGAATTACTCATAAACGAGGATGGCAAAAAATAATAACAAAGAATTGAGTGACGTCATCTTCATTCTTTATATACAGAATTCTAATAATACCCAGTGTCATGATCGATTATTCATTATAATCAAATTGATGATATTATGTTAGAAATCTACTATCATTAACATTCTTAAAACAATATACACTTAGATAACCACGCCTCTCGGACAGTCGTCATAACTTAAACAATGAAAGTGGTTGGTAAACATAGCTAACTACACAAGTTTTACTATTGATGGTATGTGTCTAAGTAAGATACCAACTGTTCTACGTGTGGCTGCTTTGTGTGGATGAGAACGGTGTCTATGCAGAAATAATTTGAAATAATAAACCGAATGGAAATATACTAAGCTTTATTTTGATACCACTGTCAATTTCGTATCTATTATAGTTTTGAAATTACAAGAAACGCGAAAAGGCTTTTCAAAGTACTCTTATAGATGGTTTAGGTCAAAGGCCTTTAAATACCCTCAGAAAAAAATTTATCCCAATTATGATCATAACTATTGCCACCATCAATTAAAAACGTATTTCTCAAATTCATATTTTAAGTTATGGAGCTCACTGTCAATTGCGAAGTTAAAATGACTTATACTGTTGGAGTCTTTGGTTATAAATTCCAAACTATTCCATGTATAAAGTGTTCTTACAATTAAAATATGCCGAATAATTGTTAAAAAATGTATTATAAAAATGTTGTATTTGTCTTCGTGGGTAGATTTTACATGGGTTTAAGTAACGGAACATGAGATGAATTAACATGCATAACATATCATAGTAATAGTTGTATAGTTTAAAGGCTTTTTAAAATACTCTATATAGGATATAAATAATATGATCATTAATTATTTACCTTAAGAGTTTTCTGTAATTTTACCATTAAACTTACTGACGCTGGGGACTGCAGGGATTGATGAAATGGAAGACGGATGAATGAAAATAATATCATCCTTTAACAAGATGTACTCCCAGTAGATATTCCTCTTTTCTTGCAGTCCTTTCAGTTCAATGCATTATGAAATTAAACATTTGACCGAATTCTTTAAATGGAGAAATTCAATACCTTGAAGCAAAATACAGTTTTTGATTAACCAATTCTCTACTCACACGCGGACACACAGACAAGCACACACACATACGCACATAATATATATATATATATATATATATATATATATATATATATATATATATATATATATATATACATAATATTTCAAGTATAATTATGATCAACTTCTACAATATTGTTTCGAGCATTCGCTCTCATCAGGAACGAAAGTTAATGTAGATTGTTGTGTTTATCGTACTTTTTTTTGGGTTCGCGGTCATGGTGGTTCGTAATTACATAAAAGGTGTCAAAAGTAGAAATTAATCAATTTATGATACAGTGTTTCCACATAATGTATACATGTGTTTAACAACAACAACAACAATAATGACAACAACAACAACAAAGAAATCCTGGACATACAATCACCACACTCTGATGACGAGGATAATGAAAAGGAGAAATGGAACATGTAAGGAAATATTACGTGGCATCACTCTATCCATTGAAATGTAATATTCCTCCAGTTTGCACTGGTTGGAACAGGCCTTTTCCCAGTCTTCCCTTATTATATCATTTATTGCCTCGTCAGTGAGAGTAAAATACGGTGTTCCTCCTCTCAATCTTTCCTTTTTCCTGTGCTCAAATGAGCTCGATTGAATTGAGCTCACAGTAACAAGGGGGAAGTCGCACACCCTCGTGTCAAAATTCTCTGATTAGACAGTCTGCTCTGAAAAATATTTTTGGTTTGTTTCTTTTTACTAAGGAGTTTAGTTATGCCTTTGATAAATGGTCAGAATATGTAGTGCTGCCTGATTGAAGCCACGAAATCCTATCAGCTTTTTTAGTTTCCAATGTTGGCGTCTTGAAGTGATCATGGGCCACCGAATGGTTGCTTGGTTCAATACAATACATCTGGGTGCTTCGAAGGAGGGCTGCAAACGGTTCTTTAGCCAGTCTTCAAACAGCTCTACATTGACCTCAGAATGATAATCTTTACTTTCCATTTGATGTAGAGAAGAAAATAAGGCATGGCATCCTATTAAATATTCAGTATCTTCATCACCTGCAAGAACAACAATGATCCTGTGTCCAGAACCCGTGAGCTTTTTCCTACCCGAATTATCAGACGTCCATTCTTTTGTCTAGGGCGCAGCCTGGCTCAACGGTACGGTCTTTGCATCATACCCTAAAGGTAATCGCCGCTGCGCTGTGTGGCCTTGAGCAGGTCACCTCGCCCTAGTTCACTTTACCTGGGTTATTCAAGTCTTCCTTTGGAATAGACCCTAGAAACAATTTTCCCTATAGGACGAAAAAACGAAATTTTATTTTATTTTAATTTTATGTTTACGTTCACCCTGCTCCATACATCTTTGAATGATATCCTTATCAGTGTTGTCTAGGATCCTTTTCCGACCACCTCGTTCCACACTGGTGATCTCTCTGTCGTATTTCGATAACAATCTTCTCTGGATTGATTGCGAAATTCCAATTCCATAGCCATCCTCTTTAATGGCTTATTGATAGTTGACTTCTTTTGGCAGCTTTACGAGAGTGGAACTGATAGAATTTTCGTATCGTATCGTTTAAGAGCTTATAGGTTTTAAAAACGTTTAAATGCTCTCTCTGAAACGCAGAGATACATTTTTCAAAGTTATAAAAACATAATTCGTTGCTATTGACAATTTTGAGTATAAAATCAATATTTCAAATGATTTAAAGTCCGAGATTTCATATCAGATTTCGGTAATAGACACCTAAATAACCACGCCTATCGGACAGTCGTCATGATGTAAACAATGGCAGTGATTGGGTCACATCGAGAACTACACAGGTTTTACTATCGATGACATGTGTCTAAGTAAAATACCCACTGTTCTACTGCTTGATCAAAAGAACCATCATAGAAAACTATGTGTAAACTTAAACATTTACTAATGATCAAGAAAATTAACCAGTAGATTTTTCACCAATCAAAACATGGAATTTGTGATACACCTTCACACGTGCTCGGACAAACATAGTTGTTTGTTTATAAACAATAGCGTGAACGAATTCGACCTCCATCTGATCGTTGTTATTGTTTTTATATTGACAAATGGGTGACTAGTTATCACATGGTTTTCTCGATCATATTAAATACGTTTAAGTTTACACATAGTTTTCTGTGCTGATTCTACTGATCAAGCGGTAGAACAGTGGGTATTTTACTTAACACATACCATCGATAATAAAACCTGTGTAGTTTGCTGTGTCTACCAATCACTGCCATTGTTTACATGATGACGATTGTCCGAGAGGCGTGGTTATCTACCGGTTAATTGTGAGATAACTACTCATCCATTTGGGTATATAAAAACAAAAACAATGATCAGAGAGAAGGTCAATTTCATTCACGTTATTGTTTATAAACAACCAGCTATATTTGTTCGAACACGTGTGAAGGTGTGTCACAAACTTCATGTTTTGATTGGTCAACAATCTACTGGTTAATTGGATTCACTAGTCTGATGTCACGTGGCCCAGCAACGGCGAGCAGCCTGGTTCTAAACAAAGAAAATGGGTACTTTTTATTCTTCATGTTGGCTAGATCTTTTCATATGTCATGTGATCAGAATGTATAAAAGTCAAAACATGATCATATTTATAATGTTTTTCTCCTCTGGATACACTTTTATGCTCGTCGGAGAAGTATTTCATAAGGGCGTCCGCCATTGTTCCTATAGTTTAGAACCAGTTATTAAGTTACGATACGTCATTACAATGGAAGCCTATTACAGTAGGAGGATGTCTGCTTCCAACATTTATAGAAGATTGGGCACTGTTTATAATGATAGTATTCTGATAGTGCAGTTAGAAAATGGGTAAAATAATTAGAGGAGCAAACCCAAACAGACTCATGAGTCTTTGATCGCAGACGTGCAGGCCACCTTTTGCATTCGATACAAATCATCAAGAAAACGTTGACGGTACAATTAGGGCAAACTGAAGGGTCAATCAGAGAAATTTCTACAGAGTCGGAATTTCAAACCAACCAGTGAATTGTATTGTGACAGTTACCCTGGGTTACCGAAAGGTCTCTGCACGATGGATTCGGAGACATTTGACCACAGAAATGAGAGCTCAGAGAAAAAAAACCCAACTTATACTTAACTTGACACAGTATGACAAAAAAGGTGAGACTAAAGTTCCAACCTTCCGACATCCGGCACATAGTCTGGATCTTGCCACATCTGACAATTCCGTCTAACAAAACCATTGATTCATGAGTCATTGCAGATGTTCGTCGGTGGTGATAAAGCAAGTTAACGATTACGGTCACAACCTATAGCGGTCAACGAACGACGTGGAAGAAAACAAAAGATATGTCCTCAGAATCATAGAACAGATATTCGTATTTTTTCACGTCGTTCGTCGATCGCTGTAGGTTGGTAACGTAACCGTTAACTTGCTAAAGTCATGTGAATTCTAATGTCGACATGTCCGACGTTAGCGTGTCCTTCTGTTGGTCGGGATGGTGATTAGGTGGAAACATGAAGTGCATGGTTTGCAGCTTGGATTCTAAGCTTTCTTTTACTGTATTATTTATGCATAATATAATATACTATCAAAAACAAACAAGTTGTTATCACATGGAACTTATACGTCAGCCAACCCTCGTAGAGAGAGAGACAGAGAGGGAGTGAGAGAGCGGGGGAAGCGGTAGAGAGAGAGAGAGAGAGAGAGAGAGAGAGAGGGGGGGGGGGAGAGGGAGAGAGGGAGGGAGGGAGATAGAGAGTCCTCCTTTAATGTCCGCCTTCACTCATGAAGATTTTGACATGAACAATAGCAAGTTGAAAATACAACAGTGATTCAGAAGCTCTATAAATAAATCTAAAGTGAGTGCAGATGTATATTCCCGCGGTTAATTGTTCAAATCTGTGATGGTTCTGAGGTAAAATAAGAATTTTCTGAGGTCTTCATGGGAATGAAACTGTCCATTTGGGAAGTCTCAGATGTGCGTGTCGGTGTTTGTAGGTCAATGTCTGAAATAGCCACTAGGTTGTTCTTAATCTCATACATCGTTGTCAGACGTGCTGTTTACCTCACAGTTTGGAGCGACTTCCATTCTTCTTGTTGATCAATCATACTGCTAAATTGATGTTTTCTCATTATTCCAACACAACGTACTGCCTCCAGTTTATATATATATATATATATATATATATATATATATATATATATATATATATATATATATATATATATATATATATATATATATATATCAAGGGTGAGGAGGGAGAGGAGAGTAGGAGGGGGACGAGCAGGAAGAGGAGGGAGAGGAGGGTGAGGAGAAATGATAGGATCACACATACATACAGACACACACACACACACACACAGAGAGAGAGAGGGAGAGAGAGAGATAGATAGAGAGAGAGAGAGAGAGAGAGAGAGAGAGAGAGAGAGAGAGAGAGAGAGAGAGAGAGAGAGAGAGAGAGAGAAATTGACGAACGCACGTCACACCGAAACAATAACCTTGGAAGGATGGATAAAGGCCTGAAAATAGAGGTGGTCTATTCATCTGACCTCTGTTGTTATCGTTTCGAGTCTGTGGACGGAGACAAAAAAATACTTTCCTCATCAGAACAAAACAAGGTATTGATTACGTGCTCATCTGAAAATAAGATCCGAAGAACGTATAATTTGCTATCTGTCATTTTCATCGTTTTGCTCTTCTCTCTCGCCGCATGCCCCTCCCCTCTTTCCCTCCTCCTTTCCCGCCCCAACCGCGATTCTTGTTCCCGTCTAGTCTTTAATAATTTTATTATTATTATTATTTAATTTTGTTTAGAATCGAAAGAGACTAAAAATAAATCATGTTCTTTCTTTACCACACAAGCCAAACACACACACACGCGCGCGCGCACACACACACACACACACCCACACCCACACCACGCACACACACACACACACACACACACACACACTCACAAAGGTTTCCCTCTCTTTCCCATTTTATTTCTCTCTCTCTCTCTCTCTCTCTCTCTCTCTCTCTCTCTCTTCCCTTCACGCCTCCTCCTCAGAAATCGCATCTTTATCCCAGTCTTCTGTCCCTTTCTCATTCCATAAAAGGCTATCAATCTTTTTTATTAATTTGTTTCTCTCCAAATCATTCGCGTTATCTGTGCTTTTCTCTTACCCTATAATATCATGAACAACATCTATCCCAAAATGGCGACCCCGATGACATTTCAAACGCTGATAATTGGATACGTTGTTATTTTAAAATGTGTGGGTTTGAAAAGATTCTTCAAAATCTCAAAACCTTTATTTTACCTGACGAAATAGAACTTCACATTTTAAAATGTCATGAACATAGAGAAATATGACCATAGAAAGAACATTAATAGCATTTTAAAACGAAAGAAAAAACATAAAACAAAACATTAAAAAGTACGTCAACCACAAAAACCCTCCAAATGAAATATTCCTCTGCTGTGAAGAGAGAGAGAGAGAGAGAGAGAGAGAGAGAGAGAGAGAGAGAGAGAGAGAGCGAGAGAGAGAGAGAGATGGAGAGAGATTTCTGACTATTTCAAGCTGTGAACAATAAAAAACGAGTTGTCTAGATGGTAATAGGCCTTTAAGTAAAAAGCTAACAAAATCTGCCTTCCAAAACAGTGGGAGCCAACACACATACGCGCAACCTGAAAAATCTTGTATAATGGTTACGTCTCATTTGGGTCTATATTAAAATGAACATTAGAACGAAGACAACTCATATAAATAATATAGCATTTATCAAGGCTCAATGATTTCTTCGACTGATCAACACAATTACGGTTAGATAACAATTAGCCTTAACACAGGAATACGAGTTCGGTGCTTATGAGATCTTGTAACTATTACTCAAGTAACTGATCAAGGGACTGAATCACGTACGAAACGCATTCACTCAATAGACGTATTGAAACATTTTTGTTCCTACCAGCTGACTCAGCTGGCTTTCCAGTTGTGAGCATTTAACACCATGCATGTTTTGACGCATTGCACTGTTACATGATACTCAATAGAGCAGAGATGTCGTGACGTCACAGCTTCTACTCTTCCGTTTCCAAACTCACCGGAACTGTGCATCTAACCAGTCCTCCGGAAGACTAATAATGAATAGGTTACATATTAAATCAACAGGTGGCATAACTATTTGTGTTTATTTGGCAAAACCCGTCGGATGTTGGAACCATTCGAATCCCATATTATTATATATTTAAATAGAGGCACCTTTTTTGGACAAGATGCTGTTTGAGCTTTGTAATTATCTTCATTAGGGTCAAAGTTATTTGCATTTGAAAGGTGGAGGGGGGTCAACATTTTTTTAAAACCCGGAGAAAATGGCTTTTAAAGATAAGACATATATTTCGCATCAATAATAGATCTCAGAAACAATTAAATCAAGTTATATATAATCTTCAAATTATAAAATCCTATTGTGAGAATGTAGTTGTCTGGATAATAAAATCCAGTTAAGTAAAATTTTAAAAAAAGGTAAATCATGCAGATGATTATTTTTCAACTTTAATTCGGTCTTATCTCAAAACTAGCTCATGCAACATCCGACGTTTTTTGCCGAATCAGCACATATTTATAGAAGCAGGGTGTATAGGCATATTCTCAGAGAGAGTAAAAGAGCGAGGATGGATGATCTTTCTCGACGACCAGCATATATTATTTAGACTAGAAAATAAGATGATGTTACTCTGAAACCAGAAAATCAATTACACAAGGTATGTATCCAGTCTTTGGAAATAGTGGTTTTACACTTCCAATGATATTGGAACCAGTGTTTTTGACCTCACAGTTGAGTTGTATATGAGTCCAAAAAATTGAACAATATTAGGAATTTGATTTTTAGCTGAACGGCATGTAATCAAGATTGCTATATTTATAGATTAGAGAAAATTTTCTGAGAACTGATCGCCTCTATGGCTGTCTAAATACAATAAGTAACAAATAAATTAGGTCACCCGCATTCATCTGAAAGCGAGGAAAGTGAGCATTCGTTGAAGTATGTCCATAAACAAAGATTCTCCCCGAAACTTCAGTTTGCATTTTTAATATAAGATGCTCTCTTTGATGGATGAATGGGTTAACATTTGGCAGACGCTAATAAGCTAATAATAAGCATGTTAAGATTTTGTTATGATTATGAGTCAATTTCACGGCGTTTGGGAATCTCCATATCGTTAAAAAACAATTATACATAATGGGATAAGGTGATGGGGTCTAATTGGTAAACAATGGGATTGGAAATGTTACTTGTCAGGTTGAAATGTTGTTATGGTGGGGAAACGTCTCTGTTATTTAGAATATGTTAATGGTGATGGCAATGGTGGTGGTGATGGTGATGATGTTGATGATGATAATGATGGTTGTGACGATGATGATAATGATGATGATGATGATAATGATGATGATGATGATGATGATGATGATGATGATGATGATGAAATGTTAAAAGTAAGTAACTGTTGCCGAGATGGTTTTTATGGTCATGAGCTCATTCATGACCACTTATGATTTGCCAGCAAATCTATCTTCCGAACATATCTTTTTGACGTTTATTTACATTTCATGTAGAATTTTAAGAGGCTTCTATGGTAACTGGACATAAGTTGCTCAATTTAAGAATTACTCGAATAACACCTCATATGTCCATGGAGATTTATTTTGCTGACCCTCCTTTCCACTATGACCCCAATAGTTCAATAGGTCACTCACGTCAAAGATAAAGGAACGTGTATTTGGCCCCGGTGCCCTGGTAATTATTAACTGACCCCTATATAATAATTAGATAGCTAGGTTTTTAGAATAGGCAGGTAATGCTTGTGGTAAACTAGCGTCCTATCCTATGAATAGCGAACAGTTCTTATTGGACATGAAAGGCGACAGAAATCGGTAAAATAGTCACACCATGGACCTCAATGATTTGAAATACTATCGACACCCTCGATGGGGTCTTTTGACCTCTCATGGTGGGCAGGAGGTCACTTGCTGTGTCTTCTATCTACCTTTATCTGTTTTCCGAGTTGCTTTCTGTCTTTGCCTTGAAATGGGATTATTTGATTTTGTTCTGGCCCTTGCAAGAGTCCTTGGCTTTGAAGGAAACAGTCAAATGTATAGTGGTAATTTTGGTAGGTGATGTTTTTTCCCCCTTGCAAATCATCTCTCTGTTATGTACGGATAGTTATGTATTTCTGTTTTTTTTTGGTAACCAATATGAGTACATTCCTCCTAGTGGGATCCAGTGCTGGTGTCTGGATGACACTTTTAGGTGATCTCAAACTAAGTACACTGATGGTATGCTCTTTGAATCTACATCTGTTCCCTATTTGAATCAATTTCCCTTTGTCTTACTTTTTTGGGTGCTTAAATCGTAATTCTAGAACTATTTTACTAAACGATGTCCCTTCTTTTTTGGCGACGAAATAAACTAAATGTGTCGCAAGGGCCGTAAAATACTAAAAAACAAAATCAAACTATGACTATCCCACTAAACCCAAAATTGAAAGAGTAGCTGGATCTATAATGGAGTCAATAGAATGCAGTCTATAATAGATTAACTTCTAATTTAGAGGAAATTCTCCGTTCAACACAACTACATTTTAAATTATATTATTTTTTATATCGTATGCTTTAATCTGGAATTCGAGATGCTTACTGACTGTAAATCTTAGTAGCGAGTTTTTTTTTCTTTATCGAAGTAAAACTGAACAGGATTTTGTGTGTGAAAAAAGTGTCTCAACCAGTTAACTGCTGTACTCTCTGGAAAGACAAGTATTTAATAACTTGGCCAGAAAACTCGTCCTTCAGATATCGATTGATTTAAATGACTCTCATCTTGGCAAAACCTCTCAACCCTCAGACATCGCGAGGTTGGTAGAACTCTATTTCAATCGATCCATAAAGTGAAGAAAGAGTTTTCTGGCCGATTTTTTAAATGTGTGTCTTTCCAGGCAGTTAACTGGTTGAGGAAAAAGCTATAGCTGTCTGCAGTTGAGTCACAATGCTATTTTCCTATTCCTGTTTAAATTTGTTGTCGGTTACTGAAGAGAGGTTTGATCCCTAAAAGTGCCATATCATGGTTACATTTGTTCTTTTTTCGAAAGAACTTTCCATCACCCGTTGTTCAATACTTTAACGGCTTTGAGCAATACTTTTTCACTGCCAATGTAGACGACGACGACGACAACGATGACGACGACGATGATGATGATGGTGATGATGATGATGGTTGAGATGACTGAGTTGTCATCATTTGATTAGGAAATTGTCATGTTTTAATGTTCGTGGTTGTTATATTAGTCGATCTGAATTCGCCCATTTCTTAACTATTTATTAACCAGTTAACTGGAAAACATGTAATCAGAATTTGCCTAGAAAACTTATTCTTCAAATATCGCTTGATTAAATGACTTCATTTTTATCAAAAACTCCCAAACCTGGAACCAGGCAAAGTACCAGGTTTGAGAGTTTAAAAAAAAAAATCAAATCTGAGGGTCATTTAAGTCGATCGATATTTGAAGGACGAGTTATCTGGCCACATTTTAAATACGTATTTTTCCATAGTACGACAGTTAACTGGTTAATAAATAGAGTTATGTCCCTTCCAACAAATGTTTCTCACGGGAAAAAATGAGGTCACTCGCAAACTATCGGCAACTTTTATTTCAGGTCCTTAGACGAGACTAAAAACAATCAATGACAATCATGATTATTCTTTACATAAAAGATTCACTGTAAAAATAGTGATTATTATACTGCTCTGCTCTATAAAATTTTAAAAAAAGTTTTGGCCAGAAAGCAAGTCCTTCAATTTACGACCAATTTAAAGAACCTTCATCTTTTCACAAACTCTCAAACCTGGAACTGCAAGGAAGTCTTCAAGGGAGTGTCAATGTTGAGTTTTTGACGAGTTGAGAATCAGTTTTAATCGATCGATACTTGAAAGACGAGTTTTCTGGCCAAATGTTTAAAATGTGTTTTTCTTTCTTTCAGATTAAAACAGGAGAGTGAATGCTTTATGTAACGGATGATTATCATCTAATATTTCCTGTAAAGTAGCTCGAAACATAATGGGGACAATAACAATGTATAATCAGTACTGTTTAGTTGGTGATCATAGAAATAATCTCTGAAAACATAATTCATGATACCCAGAAATGTATGAGTATTATAACAAAGCTTTCAGCTTTTAGAAAAGGACCCTCTTTGTAATCAGCAATGAAAGAAACAAATGTCAACATCTTTATATCTCAAAACATAATGGGCCATGATTGTTAAAGATGTTTTGCCTTTTTAAAAAAGAAACAAATTGTGAGGTGCCTTGCCTGTTTGCTATTATATAGTATAAAAGTAGTCAGTTTTCTGACTGGCTACACCCGGGCTCGTTCTTATCTAAAGTTACTGAAGAGCACTGTACTAGACTAGTAAAAGACTTTCTAGTCCGGTATTGATAGTAATGACATCGAGCTTGAGTGAAACAAATGACTTAAAAAATCGGTTCACGGGCGTGACTTTATTATCTACCTTCACTTGTCTGCTCACACAAAAACCAAATTTCATTGTCTTTTCCAACCCCCCCCCCCCTTCCCCCCCCCCCCCCCCCCCCCCCCCCAAAAAAAAACAAAAAAACAAAACAAAACAAAACAAAAAACAAAAAAAAAAACAAAAAACAAACAAAAACAAAACAAAACAAAAAACAAAAAAACAAACAAACAACAAACACACACACACACACACACGCACACACAACAAACACCTCCAACCCCCAAAATAAAAAAAACCCAAACAAACAAAAAAAAAAAAAAACCAACATAAAAACAAAACAAAAAGAACTTAATTAAAAAAAACAAAACAAAAAAAAAAAAAACAAACAAACAAAAAACAAAAACAAAAACAAAACGAAACGAAACACCGATACAGTGAAGAGTGAGTCCTGTAGAAGTAGAATCTTGCTGAAGACCAGGACGAATGGAAGAGGAGTGTCTGTGGCCAATACCATGTGATGAGTTGAGCTTTTTTCTAATATATAGAGCAATGTCCACTAAACGTACTCAAAGCGCTTTACAAGTTCAAGACTATCTGGACGTCTCGTATAAAATTTAATTTGGTTCAGTAGAAAAAAATGTATCTATGTTTGTGATTGAGTTGCTTTTTGTGAAGAATGACAAAAAAGTGTTGTTTTATTTCTTTGTCATTGTTCTATCATTTTGCTTAAAATCCGATTTATTCAACCAATATACTGACCATCTTTACTCATGTAATTTTGTGTTATAATATTGCATCAAATAGGGCCAACATTATAATCGAAGTTATGCTCATTTTAGTTTTAGGTTGATATATCTATCAAAAATGAAATGAATAATTTATGTATTATCGAAGAACAGTGACAATGTAATTCTTGTCATTTTGAAGTTAGACGATTGATAAAACATGATCTCTAAAAGCAGATTATGCCACTTCCCAAAAGGAAAGACAATAAATCATCCTGATTTAAGTGAAAAATAATTTCACTTCCAACGATATAAAACTCTGCTGTGATTGAAAACTGTGTTTTAGCAGACAATTAAATATTCTATTATTTTGCTTGCTAAAAATGTTCCAGGTATGCGAAAAATAGATATATGCTTTGATTGCTTGAGCGTATTGAAGGGAGCTTTTAAATAAATCATAATTTTGTTTACGAGAACTTTCCACTATATTCATCAACTTATTTATGGCGCCATAAGCTCACCAAATAGCGTCAGTCCAGTCTGCTTAGTTTTCGATTGCAAACATGTATATATATTTTATTGTTAACTTTGAAGAATCATTTTGATCATATTGCAACCATGCAATTAATCAAACCCTCTTGGTCGCCAATATCTTTTAAAAATATATAGAATGGCTTAAGTTCAAAGATAATTTCCTGTAGTCTAGATTATCAGATAACACTGACCGTAGATAGAAATGAAGGAGACAGTAAAGGTTATAATATCAAACGAGCTAGGCAGACCTCTCATTAATCCATTATGCCTGGATAAACAGATAGCGACAGAAGCCATTAAATTTGACGCTACAATAGTCACCATTCATGATGCCATCTCACATTGTGATCAAGGTCATGATATGAGAACGCTCGTAGTAAACTGAAGTTGCCACAGTGAGAGGATTTCCAACTCCCAAAAGACCTGAAATCTCACAACCGATCTCAACTCATTCCGGTAAAACGTCCTGGAGTAAGATCTATTTGTCCGCAGTGATATATCCGGTCATTAACGGCCAATATTTGTCACTTTGTCTCATTCAACCAATGTACCAATCTATCAATATAAACGGCACCAAATTGTCGTTAATATAGACCCCCGACAAGCTTTATACTTCCTGCGCGCGCACATGCGAGAGAGAGAGAGAGAGAGAAAGAGAGAAGAGAGAGAGAGAGAGAGAGAGAGAGAGAGAGAGAGAGAAAGAGAGCTTACAGTATTTTAATCCAATGTGTTCATTTTATGAATGTTTTTTAGGCTATTTATATCACTGCTGCTCCTGATTGGAATTTGGCACGTATTCATATGAATAATAATTATATAATGACAAAACGCATGCTCAGGAAAAACAATACGCACATCTTTGAATGTCATTCCTTTGATCAGCTGTTTCAACAGCCTGTCGCTCTGGATATCATCTGAATCGAATTCGCACCTAGCTGTTTTGTTGTGTAATCGAACGACGGTTGCATCAACAGATTCTTCTTTAGTCTTCTAGCTTTATCCCATTTGTTGGGCTTCTCAATCATATGACTTTCAGGAAAAAAAATCCCAAACTAGCACAAAATATTTTGTATTTCAACAATGATATAAAATATAATTCTTCACAACCATTGTTTAAATCTAAATCCCGACCAGAAACAGAGAAAAAAGAATTTAAACATGCTAGGTTTCATAAATAATTTCTTATGAAAATCGTTCTTGGCATATGTCACCATTAACGTGTGTCTATGTGGATTTGTGGTATGACGTTCTGTTCTGTGACCTAATTCAAATCTCGGTGTGGTCGGCAAGGCAGACCTGCTAACTTTTACGAGAAATTTGTAGAATTACGAAATATTAGATCCAATTGTAGAACTTCACGATCATCTTTAGGATATTAAAACTTATGGAAAATGAAAATGATCCTAGATTTCATAATTCTAAGGGCTTTAAGGATTTATTCATATCTGATGAGAGTAAATTGTTGATCTATAAAGTTAATTATGCTATATGCTGATGCTATATCCTTAGAACGACGAAATTCAAATTTTTCAAGTTGACAGGTCTAAAGATGAGTCCTTGGAAAAAGCTCATTACTTTTATTTTCTCACAATATCCAGGGCTCAAATATGTAACCGAGAAACGATCACAAACACACTGCTAAATAAATATACAAAAATGAATGTACTGAAGCTATGACGTGGGATGACCTCGCTCATGGGAAGATCCTAATCGAAGACAGGCGCTACAATGGTAAACAACATCGACCTAGACCGATGACGCTTGGATTTCTGGCCTGAAGATCAATAAAATATTGAAATTTCCTTTTTCGCTTCACTTCCAAACACCACACGATCTTAGAATAACAAATTAGGATACAAGATTGGTTGCAACATTTTGTATTCATAGGCGTAGAAGAGACTTGCTTGATTTGCTTTCTAGATGCAATCAGATATTGATTAGGGTGGAAAATGGGAGAGGGGTGTAATGGGGTAAAAGTGAAACAGGGGGTCATATTAATATGTCATTAATCAAGTTGTCCCTTATACTCTTTGATTGTATTGTGTGGGGGGTTTTGATTTTGACAAATTGGGCAGCAATGTCATAGAACGGAGCTTCTAAAATTAATGTGGTTGTTTCCCTTGTTACAGAAAATGCGGATTTCTATGGAGAATAAAGCACGATGATGTGGGTATGGGAAATTTGTGTCAAATAAGGGTTAAAGGCCTCGGAACTGAAGAAATTAATTGGAAAATGGACTGAGGTAAGAAAATCAGATGAAGAAAACTACTGTCTATTGTTAAAAACAAAGTTTTGTTAGAATTATTGTTGGACATTTTCTCTTACTTTTGTGCAGCCCTCTGTATTTTATAATTTACCAGTTAACTGCCTTACTCCTAAAAGACGCGTATATTTAAAATTTTGACCACAAACCTCGTCCTTCAAATCTCAATCGATTTAAATGACCCTTAAACTTCAGACCTTGCGATCGATATTTGAAGGACGAGTTTTCTGGCCAAAGTTTTAAATATAGATACGTGTCTTTCCAAAGTACGACAGTAAAATGATTCCACTCAAAACTCCGGAATTTATTGAACAAGTACACACGTAGACAAACTGTGTCATTGGACGTGTTTGCAATATATCTATCATAAAAGGGAATTTGGGAAAAGAACAGGAATATTGGATAATTTAACTGCTTTCCTTCTGTAATAGGCATGATGGATTTGTTAGCTGAGTCACGGATGGTAAATTGAAAACTGGCTCAAAATTATTTTCACCATTTTGCAATTTTATACATTTGACCCGACACAACAATTTGGGTTCATGTGAAATGATACAACTCTTATCAATGAAATACCAGGGACTGGAACATGCCACCACACAGAACGGGTTCAAAACATCATTAGACACAGATACTAATGTCTCAAGATAATTGATATTTTTTTGCTATTGTGTGGAAATACGGGTCTCGGAATGCCTGCATCAGAATATGTTTTTAAAATTCCTACTGTATACAGTTGCGTGATGGACACAATGGTGCATCTTGTAAGGCATGCTCTTGATTCTGAAATGAGAAATCGGTACATATAATATACCCATTTACGTTTACTATACATATTCCAAAGTCATGAAATAACAGTTGTAAACATTGTGTTGGACCAGTTAATCAACGCCCACAATAACGAATTTACCAAGGCTAAAAAGAGTTCACCTTTGGAGACTTTACATCGCTCCAGACAAAAGTGTTTGCGTTCAGACAATATTTGCTCACCAAATCACTATCAGCCACGTACCAAGAACAGCCATACCTACTTCACCGTGCCCCCCCCCCCCCCCCCCCCCCCCCCCCCCCCCCCCCCCCCCCCCCCCACCACACAAACTAAAATAATTTTACAATGGTGTATGTGTGTGTTTGTGTGTGTGTTAGTTTCATTTCCGTTTTAACTCACAAAATATGTACCGTAGAATCCTGTTAAAACCAACATCACGGACCAGAATCACTTTAAGCACGGTTGACAAGAAATACCTTTTGATAAAGAACAGTATATTTGGGACCAACAAGACTTGTTGACTTCAAGCAGAAATTGACTTTAATAGTGTTGACTTTATGCGTATTCCACTGTATCTTAAATTATGAGCAAATTCAACAATACCAATTTATAACAATATCTAAACGTCCGCTTTTTACCAGATCTAACTTTTGAATCGCTTCGTTTGCGCCTCCCTTAGTTAGGAATGTAATACAAAGAGTAATACAATTATTCACCGAAGACCGTGTCGTTTATTAGCTAATATTTACTTTGTCATATTATTATTCTCAGATCATCTCTGTTGGTAAGGGCTATTTTTATCAAACTTTGTATCCACGATGTGTGTACAACAAATGCATAGAGAAAGGTCAATACTTTACAACAGAGACAAACTGACAAAATGAATATTCATGAGTGGAAATGGACATGACGAGGTCATGATCAAAAAATTGTGTAACCTTGAACTTGGGAGGAGAGCAAGTTCGTAAACAACTTAAACCATTCAACTAAACGTCCTTCTCTCACTTCAAAGTAAATTATACAATCGACGTGTTTGTGTGTCAGAAAACTATAATTATAATGTATTTGACTTCATATAAATGGAGGAATAATATAGTTTCTGCTAATCTTAATTTGTATTAAAATTCAAGCATATCTAGTTTTATGAACCAAAGAGTCTAAAATGAAGTTGTGTTTTGATTTGAATCGACAAAAGTTAATACATTAAGTTAAATATGTTTTCAAATAATCTCGAGGGCCTATTATATCCTACACACATACACATACATTCACACACAGAGACACAAACACGCACGCACACTTCATAATATATTTCATGAGGAGTGTGCGTTTTCTCCCCTAAAAAGACAGAAACAAAATTAAAAGAAACTGAAAGAAATGAAATATTAATAAAAACAGACAAGCAAACAAACAAAATATAAGAAAAACAAGCAAACAAGCAATAAAAACAATAACAACAACAAAAAGAAGACAAAACAAAAAAAAAAAACAAAAAAACAAAACAAACAAAAACAAACAGACACACCAACTAAACAAAATTTACCCTAAAAAGCAAAAGGCAAAAAGAAGGGACAACCCCCCCCCCCCACCCCCGCCCTCTCTCCTCCAAAACAAAAGGTAACGCAGTTTAAAAAATGCTCTCTCTTGCATCCCATTGGAATGGAAAGTCCCATTAACAACATCCTGGTATCGACAAAATCAAGGCTGTGGGAATAAATGCTATGCATGAGTTGTAATTCCTGCATGGGATAAAAAATAACCGATGGTCCAATGTGGTTATCAGAGATAAGGTGATAGGATTATGGACATAACGGGGAGAGCCACGGACACTATGCGATAAGGGGTTTAGGCAAGAACGAGGAGTTAATGGCCAAGATTGACCTCTGGCTATCGATGCTATTGATACTCTATATATTTTGGCATTGTTTACAAAGGGGGCAAATGTGTCATCCTGCAAAAAAATTTTTTTTTTTTTTGCTTTGATTTCAACGACTCGTTATTCTTGAAGTTATTGATATTTGCATCTGGTTTCCACAGCCTTTTAGGGAAAATCCATACATTTCTGCCCATTAGTCATAGATCCACATTAGATCACCAAATTTATTTACCAAAATCAACATGAACTTAAAAGGCCTCGTTTTTCTCTCCTTCTGCTTCAGAAGAGCAACAGTGCGACAAAAGTCGCTTTGTCGACGGGAGTGGTTAATCTCTCACTATGTGTCTCAGAAAAGTGAGTGGAGCAGGTACTTGTGTTGAAAATAGCAAGAGATGAAGTGAGTAGGAAAGTACCAGAAGACAATAGAACACTTCGAAATTACGAATCAGAATGTTTTCAAAAAATATTTTGACATTCACAACATTTTAATTTGTTAGCGACATCGAAGGAGTGAAAAACGTCATTGATCAATGAGCCCAGCAGTATCCTCCCCACTCTCACCTAACACACTCAAAAGAGAAATAAATGAGCAAACAATTGGATCGACAAAAATAAGTTATCACTAATAATTGCATTTTTAAATTTAAGAAAATCGATTTATTTTCTTGATTACGCCCCTTGCCCTGTTCGCGGATGATTTCTAAATTCTTTGAAGTCAGCTTGAAAAAAAAAAACCCCAAAAAACTACAAGGAAAGGTTGATAAGCTCAGTGCTGTGAATGTCTTTAAAATCACTTAATACAGAACACAATAGAACCTTACGTGCTTCACAGATTAATTTTTCAAGAGTAAG
>NC_088361.1:60481622-60494122 GCF_034508935.2 Berghia stephanieae | reverse complement strand
ACGTAGCCAATCCACATCTACCTTCATGATATGTAAAATTAGGAGTAGACACTGGTGTTAGAGTGGAAATAAGCTGCTAGCTAGATGCTATGGACAGTAAAAAGTAATAAACAAAAATGAATATAACCGCTTTAAAAAAAGAACAAAATACCAACCACAGTACGTCTTGGGCTCAAAACACTTCTTCAGCCAATAACAAACGACAATAAAAACGTACATTCTACATCATTTACGTCAAAACCCAAATAGACGATAGAGAAAAAAAAAATAAACACATGCTTTCCTGTAATAAGATCTTGGAATGTAAAGTGGAAGATTCGTTCGCTTGGTAACTAACGGCGTGCAGAATAGAGCGAAACCGGTATTAGATGATATTATAGGCTAGATCTGAAAAAGTGTGTATGAAACAGTCCAGACAAAGCAGAATGAAAAATACAAGAAAAATACCTCCTCAATAAATCAGGCTGCCTTCATGTTATGGGGCCTGAGATTTGATCACCAGTCCAGGCAGGCGGATTTTTTCTGATGTTTTTGTTTGTTTTCTCCGTGTATTTATCTCTCTGCTTTCTCTGACACTGTTCTATAAGCTCCATACACATTTTTTTCATATCTTTATCATAATATCTGATATGTTACGTGGTCTAGTGTGGTGTCAGTGCATGACAATCGGTCGGAAGGTGAACATTTTGGATTTGCATTATTTTTTTTGTTGCATTTTCTGAAAGAATATGCACGCCAGAGGATTTTAATTTTTATTTGAAGTAAATCGGATGATTTTTCATGAATCGTAAATATAATATAAAATAATATAATATAAAATTCAGTGCCAGAATGCGGCTGCTAAATTGATTTTAAGAAAGAAGATAACATCCTACTCGTTGCCACTTTTGTATGAGCTGCATTGGTTACCAGTTAAAGTGAGAATCGAATTCAAACTAACAGTATTGTGCTATAAGTGCCTTAATGATCAAGCACCATTGTATATTACTGAATTTTTAGAAACTTATAAGCCAACGAGGAGTCTACGTTCTGCACTAGATTCTACAAAATTAATTGTTACAAATAAATATAAATATAAATTTTACGGCGGCAGATCGTTCAGTCACGTCGGACCTTCCATCTGGAACTCTCTTCCTAAAAGAATAAGAGAAGCGCAGTCCTTATCAATATTTAAATCAAAGTTAAAACACCATCTCTTTGTTAAAACACATCTTTATTAATGCATCTTTGTAATTTGACCCCAATATGAAGGTTAATTTAGTTTATGTTATTATATCATTATTTTATATTATTTCCGTATTTGACATAGCATGTGGATGTATTATAACATATCTTGTATTAATGACTTTATGTTTAGTTATTACATTGTTGTATAATGATAATATTATGTTGATGTAGTTTGTATAATGTTTCATTTGTATAATAATGTCACTGTATTATTGTTTCGCGCATTGAGCATCACCCAGTGATGAAACTGCGCGTTATAAATGTCATGTATTATTATTATTATTATGAAGTTATGGTCAGATATATTGGAAAGGTATCCAGCAACTTTACTCAAATGTCATAGCTTTTCAACTTGATTAACTGTAAAAATATTTAGAAGTGAACGTAAGCTTTGATATTTCCCGAAGATGTACAAAAAGAGTTGATTTAATCAGCTATGACAAGAAATCATTTTTTGATAAAAATTGACCTTCTAACTAAACTTGGCAATATCTCAGGTCAAACCTTTTCACCATCCGACTGATTATGTCATTCACTGTAACTGTGGTATGACTCTAGCCTTCAGATAGTGAAATGCGGGGTTCGAGTCCTGCACTGAGCTGCGCATAGTTGAGTCCCTAGAAAAGGCTCTTTACTCACATACACTCATCGTACCAAGGTGTAAAATGAGCATCTGGTCGTTAACAGCATTGTCTAAGTCTGAAAAAAGAATGTGTTATTGCCTAACAGACGTCATGTCTCGTCCTACATGTTAAGTGTTGCTTGCTGTTAGTAAGGGACTCCATGCCAAGCGCTTTGAAGACGTTTAGTGGATATTGCGCTGTTTAAAATCTCATGTTTTTAAAAGACTTACTAACTAAAGACATCTGTTCATAATAATCAGGAAACCTACATTTCATTTATAGATTAAGTCATGACTGACTAGCTATAGATTCATAAACTCGAAACATCTTTCGCTAATGAGGAGAATGATAAATTATTTGCCTTTTAGAGTTGATCCTTGTTTTTATGTTTGTGAGTATTTCCAACAATAACAGACACTTAATCGTTTATTACCCACTTGAATAGGGGTCCATTCACTCATCAATCATTTCATTATGGATACAACTACTTACTCATTCTTTATTCTTTACCTTTGATGTCCACGGGAATAAATCAAATAACATGGCATAAAGGGTAAGTACCTACTTTATTATCTATTTTTATTACTGAGGGGTACATATGGATGCTCATTTAAAAAATATCATGACTACCACTGCAAACAAATAGCTGCCCTGAAGCTCAATATTATGTGGAAAACATCCACTCACATAGAGTGCAAACTTGATTTTTTTTTCTCCTCCTGACCCCCCCCCCCCCCCCCCCCCCCAACCTGTCCACTAGACGGCGATTCGGTGGCTGGATATTTTGCAATAAGACAGACCCGATGGAAAATGTCCCGATATAAAGCAATGTCCCATTTATCAGATATAAAGCAATTTATACCGTCTCTCTTTTAGCAAGGACCATGTTAAAGCCTTTCTTCATGCACTCTGACTTTGACTGTCTAAACCAAACCGGTGTTATCTTGGGGCGATTCAGATGTTGGAAATTGTAATTTCAATTTAAAAATAAATGAGACATGTCTTAAACTGATATGCATGAAACTGACAATAGCAATTGCTTGACACCCTTTGGATAGGACTCTAGTCAAAGTACGTTCCGCCAGATCTAACAGACCCAGCTACCTAATCACTGCTGGGTGGACAGGGAAGTCAGGAGAAAAGTCTCAATTTCACCTGGGATTGATCTCGGTCCCTTTATGAGTGAAGCGAGTGCTCTTACCTACTGATATGCCTTACCGAGAAGATTAAATATATATTTTTTTCAAGTGCAAAAGTTTAAAATTTCACATTTCTGATTATTTTCCTTGAAATGTTATTTTTGGCATCTGGTTCATCCCAATGTAATACCGTGTTTAGACAGTAGACCACATTTTCATGAATTGTTTTGTAGGTTTACAGCCAAGAATCAATTATTTTTAAAAAATTGAGAAGTTAAACTGGAGCAGGGATCTTTTATAGTGTTATATTTGAATATTTAAAAATTGGACTGTAACTTTTGCAAACTTCTTACGAAGATCCGAGCACTTAATGACGTCAGGATATAGACTATGCTTATTATTGGAAGAAAATAAACAAACTTTCCAACAAGGCTCTGTATTCATTTTAGCTAATGATTTCAATTCTTTGAACTGCGTACATGTTTGGTTTGGGTTTCAAGGTTAACTTTTTCTTGAACGGTCGGATACGTTTTACTTGCATGTTCCTATATCCAATGACAAATAAAAAAGGAAAGAGATAAAATGGAGAAACAAACAAACCTAAGAAAAGAACATCGACGTTTTCTTTGCTTCCTTTGTCTTCAATTTCCTTCCTAAAATCATAATAAAAAGCAAAGACAACGCGCAAGAAACTGGGTGAAGTTTACAATATTGCAAAAAGTCAGGAGTTTGAGAATCTAATTGAAAACATGTTTGGAAAGCGAGAGAGAGAGAGAGAGAGAGAGAGAGAGAGAGAGAGAGAGGGAGAGAGAGAGAGAGAGAGAGAGAGAGAGAGAGAGAGAGAGAGAGAGAGAGAGGCGTGGGAAATAGAAAGGCAATGAGAAAATAAAGAAAGAGAGGGTGTGTGTGTGTGAGAGAGAGAGAGAGAGAGAGAGAGAGAGAGAGAGAGAGAGAAAGAAAGAAAGAAAGAAAGAAAGAAAGAGAGAGAGAGAGAGAGAGAGAGAGAGAGAGAGAGAGAGAGAGAGAGAGAGAGAGAGAGAGAGAGAGAGGGGGGGTTGAGAGTTTTTGACAAGATAAGGGCCATTTTAATTGATGTATGGGCAAGTTTTCTGACCAACATTTTAAGTACGTATTTTTATTCAGTGTACAGCATGGTTAATAAAGTACCTAGCCGATTTCAGAGTTGCCTCTGCCGGGAAGAAATGACAACAGACCATTAGATGTCATGACAAGGGTTGCCGTTGAGCACATTAAGCGGACATTTCACTGAATAAGATATCACTCTTGAAATAGGTATCTGGAAGAGCCATAAGGAGACCAAGAAAACGGATAGTAAAATGAGAGAGAGAGGGAGAGAGAGAGAGAGAGAGAGAGAGAGAGAGAGAGAGAGAGAGAGGGGGGGGGGAAGAAAAAAAAGAAGTGAGAGAGAGAGTGTGTTTGTGTGTGTGTGTGTGTGTGTGTGTATGTGTGTGTGTGAGAGAGAGAGAGTTAGATAAACATATCATTTGTCATTTAAAAATAAAAATGAACTAATACTAATACCCATAAATAAACAATTGTTGGATAAATAGATTGTGCAAGGAGAGCTAGTAACCCCTCATTTATTTTAGAATAATTCATTCCCTTGTCTCTACATAAAAGGATCGTGCCGTGGTAAAGGATCTTTCCAGTATAATGATTTTATTTATTTCTTGGCTGAACAGTACACGACCATAATAATAATAATAATATGCTTTTAATGGCATAATTTGTATGACTGTGCCCTGGTGAGATGGACACATAGATGGGGAAGAAATAGAGTCAGTTTATGTATGTGTGTGTGTGTGTGTGAGTATGGGAGAAATTGTGTGTGTGTGTGTGTGTGTGATAAGTGAGTGCAAGAGTAAGTGTGTGTGTGTGTGTGTGTGTGTGTGAGAGAGAGAGAGAGAGAGAGAGAGATAAGGAGAAATAAAGAATCAGAAAGAAAAAGATATATATATATATATATATATATATATATATATATATATATATATATATATATACAAATACACAAACACACAGCGGAGAAGAAAGAGAGAGAGAGAGAGAGAGAGAGAGAGAGAGAGAGAGAGAGAGAGAGAAAGAGAAAGAGAGAGAGAGATAGGGAGAGAGAGAAATGAGAGGAGAGAAGAGAGAAGAGAGAGAGAGAGAGAGAGAGAGAGAGAGAGAGAGAGAGAGAGAGAGAGAGAGAGAGAGAGAGAGAGAGAGAGAGAGAGAGAGAGAGGTAGGACGATGACCTGGGTGTGTTTTTAAAGATTTTGCCATGATTAAAGATCGTCGACAACATAATATAATTTTCTCGTAGGAAGGAATGACCACATGTTTTGGTGCCATGATTTATATAATTATGATTTTATACGATGGATGGAATGAAAGGGTGAGATGGTCGAGTGGAAAAAGCATTGCGGCTACACCAACGAGACCAGGGGTACGAGGCCCGCTTTGGTATCTTGTTGTTTTCTTGAGCAAAAAGCTTAGCCCTTAATGAACGATTTGCAGAGCTGTACTGCGGCTGACGCCAGGCTATCTTGGTCTTTTCAATGAGAAGGGAATCTATTATGACACACACACACACGCGCACACACACACACACACGCACACACACACACACATATATATATATATATATATTATATATATATATATATATATATATACATATTATAAGTGTGTGCGTGTGTTTGAATGTGTGTGTGTGTGTGTGTTTGTGTGTGTGTGTGTGTCTGCGTGAATAATCGCGCTCTACCCAGATTTAGACGCGGTGGGACAAATTCTATTATAGGAATCATCCTGGCTTTGGATTTAATAAAAGTTACTTTTACCGCGTCACTGAACATTACGAGCTTGCGAGTGAGTGTTTGCCTGATAAAAATAACGAATTCGACAAATCCATAGCCATGAAAGAATACCTTTATTCCACCCTTGAAACTTAAGTAGGCCCTTCACTCCGGCTGGAGCATAGGGCATCGACGAATCCTCTCCACCTTGTCCGGCTCTATGCCATCTTCTCAGCTTCTCTCAGTGTTAAGCCTTCCGTTTTTTAGGTCCTCCATCAATGCCCTTCTCCAGCTATTTCTAGGCCGCCCCATGTGTCTCGTTACCTGCGGGTTCCATGTAAGAGCCTGCTTGGTAATGTTTGTTGCAGGCCTTCTTAGTGTGTGGCCAAAGTAAGATTCTCATTTCGTAACCAATAAATTGTATTTTGCGATGGATTCAAGTTATCTGTAGTGATCAATTTATAAATTATTTGGTCCATTATCACAACTTGTCAGAAAGCAGCTCCCACTTTGAATTCCCTATTTTTTCGTTCTAGTTTATAATGAGCTATAACGAAGAAAGCATCGATAAGCATTCTGATCTCCCATAGTGGGCAGGGAGGCACTTACTGTGTTCTCTATCCCACTTTATCTGTTTTCCAACAGGCTTTCTGTCTTTGCCTTGGACTGAGACTACTTGGTGTTGTCCTGGCCCTGGCCTGATACCCAGGCTGGGAGGGAAACAGTCAAATGTATAGTTAGAGTTTTGTGAGATGATGTTATTTTAATTTGTAAATCATCTCTCTGTTATGCATTGTATTATTATTTGTTTTACACATATAATATTTGATAATTTGTAAACATTTGAGTGTGTTGCTCTTTGTGGGAACCTGTGCTTGTGTCAGGATGAGACGATTAGGTGATCTCTAATTACACTTATAGTGTACTCTTGGAATCTACATCGATTCGCTATTTGAACCAATTCCTTTTTGTCTTCCTTTGTCTTGAGTGCTTTAATTGAAATTCTAGAATTTTTTACTATCCCACTTTCTTCCTTTTTACTGGCGTTGAAATGAACGTAATGTGTTGCAAGCGCTGTATAACTCTTAAGAACAAACGCACAAACAATTAATTCGTTCTCGATCAAAATCCAAGTCCTTACTTTATTAACTCTTACTTCACTGGATTCCTTACACTGTTCAACCGTTACAACATTAGTGATTTGATTGAGATGTCTCCATTTGCATATCATTTTAGCTTTCGTTGATCTGTAAGAAGCTGGTTACTATTTTTAAAAAATGTCACTGGAAGACAAACACCGCCTGTCCTTTTCTTGATAGTATTTCCCCCAATAGCCTCTTCCTATTGCTTCGCCATTCGTCTTTTCAACGTTTTAAAGCCAATTAAATAAGCGAAAATAGTCTGCAATTGCTGAATACACGTTTTATTCAACGGGTTCAAAACATTACCCAGCGATTACGTTTTTACGAAGAAATGATAGCTCTGTCCAATATTAGGGGTGTAATAATATCGGATAAATCATTTTCATCTTCTCTTATTGTATACCGTCTTTACAAATCTAATCACAACAGCAACAACAAAACTAACAACAACACAACAACAAAAAGATATTACATTGTAAACAAAGTTGTTATAGCTAATCTGCTTGCTTACAATTTTCCCATGTAACTGGACACGAGAGGCCACACACTTAATGCCGTTTATTCAGCCTTTATGACTGTACCGTGTCATATCATTCATTCCGTATACAATAACTTCTTAGATATCAATGTTTTTTTCCCTTAGGGTCATTCTGTATTCCCTACAAGGAAATCTCAATTCCCTACAAGCAAAGTCAGTGAACCGACGATCAGAGCAAAATTGTATTTATTTACCGACAAACAAACTCAAGTGGCCGTATTTAGTTATGATTTCGTGATCGTAATATCAATACAAAGATTTACGACATAAAACCGCTAATGCGCCCAATCAACAAGAGGACAAGAAAGAAATCGGCTTCCGTTTGGAGTTCCCGAAGGAAGATTGTCCTTTATGTGTTGTAACAAAGTAGTCGCTGTCTCAGGACTGGTATTACATTCAGAAATACATAATTTTTGGCCCTTTATAGATTTCTCTCACTCGAACCTGGTTTGTCACTGTCTCTTTGTCCGAGGAACTGAAAGGAATTATTTTAATGTCGTCTCAAGCTTTTGACCTATCAAGTGGCAAAATATTATTTGAATTAATTGTTAGGTCACCGGCCAAAATAAATAGTTTTGAAAGCTGATTTCTGTCCAAAAAAAAAAGTAAATAAATAACTAAAAAAAGTAAAAGAAGTATGATTCCTGTATCTTCAAACATGATTTATAGAAAAAAAAAAGACAACGAACTGATTTCTGTTTAACAAAAAATCCCACTAAATTGCAAAATCTGAAACTGGAACACAACAAAATATTTTTTGAGGAACGTATAGACTTTTATATTCAAATTGGTAGTTAGATATACACATAAAGGGAGAGAGAGCGAAAGAGAGAGAGAGAGAGAGAGAGAGAGAGAGAGGAGGAGATAAAGGGAGAGAGAGAGAGGAGGAGAGAGAGGGAGAGAGGGGAGGAAAGAGAGAGAGGGGATAGACGGGAAGAGAGGGAGAAGGGAGAGAGAGATGGAGAAGGATGTGGTAGTAGAGAGAGAGAAGAGAGAGAAGAGAGATAAGATGAGAAGAAAGAAAAGAAAGAGAGAGAGAGAGAAGAAGAAAGAGAGAGAGAGAGAGAGAGAGAGAGAGAGAGAGCGTAAGAATGAAAGTAAGAAAGAAAGAAAGAGAAAGAAAAAAAGAGAGAGAGAAAAAGAAAGAGAGAGAGAGAGAAAAAGAAAGAGAGAGAGAGAGAAAAAGAAAGAAAGAAAGAGAGAGAGAGAGAAAGAGAGAGAGAGAGAGAAAGAAAGAAAGAGAGAGAGAGAGAGAGAGAGAGAGAGAGAGAGAGAAAGCATCGATAAGAAGAGAGACATTATGACAAGGATGGAACTAATTTTCCTACTATAGTTTGTAAAAGTCAGAAGCCATTCCTACATCACACGTGTAATTCACGTGTACAAATGTAACATTTCACCATGCTTGTAACTTTAGAATAGAAGGTAATATCATCATCATCATCATCATCATCATCATCATCATCATCATCATCATCATCATCATCACATCATCATCATCATCATCATCATCATCATCATCATCATCATCATCATTAGCATCATAGTAATCGTGACTTTTTTCGTTTTCATCGTTATCGTCATCACATCCCTTTTTATAAAAACCGTCATCAAAATTGCGCTTTTCTACCGTAGTCTAAAAACAAAACAAAACAACAACAACCCCCCCCCCATAACAAACAAACAAAACAAACAAACAAAAACAAAACAAAACAAAACAAAACAGACATTTAAAAAATTTTGACCGGAAACTCGTCCTTCAAGTGTGAATCAAATATTGATCGATATTTGAAGGACGACTATCTGGTCAAAATCTTTAAAAAATAAATTCTGATAATGGCCATCTTTGATCTAGAATGACAGGTTTATGAATTCCATTAATAATGGCAGTACACTTATGGTTCTCACACTACTCTGTTATGACGATCGACCCAATCAGCAAAGTCCGGTCCGCATTCGTGCACCGTCGCGAACCCGCCTGTTAGCATCGTCACAACAAGATGAGATGCTCTTTAATCATGGCATGTTTATCAACTAGTTAGTATATATATATATATATATATATATATATATATATATATATATATATATATATATATATATATATATATTCTCGTAAAACCCTGAAAATAAATTGAGGCCGATTCATGTATCTGATTCTGGTCCGTCTGAAAATATTGACCCGAACCTGCTGGCGTACTATTTGCAATATCTAAGATCCGAGCGAGAACAAATGTTATGACCAGCCGTTTCAAAATGTTATTATGCCGAGATGGTTTGGACCATGAAGGTGTAGTTCGCCTAACCGGCAGCCGTGTTGTTATTTCTCTCCCGAATTGTGTGATTTTTATTGATTTCTAAAACAAAAGTCTGGAATATTTTTATACAGTCGTTTTAATAAAGTTTTATTCTACATTGTGATATATATTTCTCGGAAATTCATAAGAGGATTTTTAGATAAATTAACATTTTAGTGGTGTAGATCTCATTGTTTGAAGTATTGTACTAGCCATTTATTGTTTACACTTACGTTAAGATTTTTAGTCACGATGTGCCATATCTATTTTTATCCTTATTACGACAACATTTATTGGAATGACACAGAATCGTCTTGGTATCACGGTAACAATAATAGCAGTAATATCCAGCGGCTACGACCAAGTCGTGGTGGTGTGCGGAAACGAAGAAAAATAAATATTCAAATAGGTCACAGACCACCGCCCTTTCATACTAATAGAGCACTCAAAGTACATAACACACAACGGTGCCCAAGGTCTCTGATCAACATACCACTCAACGACACTCACAACAACATGCCAATAGTAAACGACACATCAACATATCAACAAAACATAATGACAACACCTGATCATTTTGATGAGATGCAGGACTTAAGTAAACATAATGAGAACGTGGCTTGTGAAAATAAGACAATAACAACAAAGGGGGGAAGAAGGGTCAATATGAGGCCAAATGAAATAAAAAGAATCAATCACCAAATCAACTCAAATCATAACACGCTTAAAATAGCAAACATTCAAACTAACAGTGACCGTAATGGTGAACCGAGAAACATGTTGAGAACTATGACCATAAACTTTCAAAGTTTAATTCCAAAACTACCGGAATTTTGGAAATTGATATCAGAAATAAAACCAGACATAATCATAGGTACGGAAACATGGCTACATTCCGAAATAGAGGACAGTGAAATATTTCCACCAGAGACATATTTCAACGTGTTCAGGAAAGACCGAGAAGATAGGTATGGTGGGGTGCTGGTTGCAACAACAACGAACCTCTCAGTAATAAAGCTTGACATTCAAACAAAATCAGAATCGGTGATCGTAAATATCAAAACAGAACAAGGCCTACTCACTGTGGGCGCTATGTATAGAACACCTTCAAACTCAACTATGGAACAAATGACTGAGATAACACGCTGTATTGATAGCCTAGACCCGAAAAATGTACTCTGGTTAAGCGGAGACCTGAACCTACCTGATATCAATTGGGAACAAGAAAAAATAATCAGTTACCAATATCCTTCATTTATAAACCAAGCATTTATTAACAAATTGCAAGATTTTGGCCTGAGTCAAATAAACAAAAATCCAACAAGGGTACAAATATCCTCGACTTATTTATCACAAATCGACCAAATTTAATTGTCAAGTGTACAACCATTCCAGGCATTAGTGACCATGACATTCTCATCACGGAAAGCACTATCAAAGCAAACAAAATCACAAAAAAATCACACCCTATTACTATTTGGAAAAAGGCAAATATCGCCGAAATGCGGACAGAAACACGTCTTTTAGTGAAAACATAATTAATCAACATCTAGAAAGCACTGAGGATGTTTGGACTGCCATCAACGACCACCTAAACAAAATGATGACCAAACATGTACCAACGAAGAAAAGCTCAAGGAAATTTCACCAACCATGGATAAACACCACCGTCAAACGATTATCTAGACGGAAACAAAAGGCATGGAGCAGAGCGAGAAAGTCCAACAGTAAGAAAGACTGGTACAATTATGCCCGACTGAAAAAAGAAACACAAAAAGAGAGTAGAAAGGCCTATCATAATCATGTTAAGGAACTTGTTAGTGAAGACTCAAACAAAAAGCTCTGGAAATTTATAAAAAGTAGGAGGTGCGATTCGGTTGGTATAGCGCCCCTTGAGCATGATCGTGTATTATACTCTGATGCAAAGGAAAAAGCAGACATACTTAATAACCAATTCTGCTCTGTTTTTGCTTCAAAAGCTCATACCAAAATTACCACTCAACAACTACAAGGCGAAGAAAACGATTCCAACACTATGGCCGAAATCAATGTGACAGTAGAGGGCGTTTCCAAACTCCTCGCCACTCTAGATCCAAAGAAAGCATGTGGCCCAGACAAAATACCATCCCGTCTCTTAAAGATATTGAGTAACGAATTTGCACCTGCCCTCACACATTTGTTCAACCTCTCTCTTGAAACGGGAGACATACCAATTGTTTGGAAGCACGCTCTTGTCCAACCCATCTACAAGAAAGGTGATAGAAGCAGGGCTCAAAACTACCGTCCAATTTCATTAACCTGCATTTGCTGCAAACTGTTGGAGTATATAGTGAGATCCTCAATAACTGAATATCTCGAAACTAACAGTATTTTTTGTGATGAACAGCACGGATTTAGGAAGCACCACTCATGTCAAACTCAACTTCTATCATTAACACATGATCTGTCAGCTGCTATTGATAAAGGTGGTCAAATTGATCTAGTACTACTGGACTTTGCCAAGGCCTTCGACAAGGTCCCTCACCATCGGTTAATCCAGAAATTGTATGACGTTGGTATCAGGAACAAAACCTTACAATGGATTGCAACTTTTCTGGACAATCGCACCCAACAAGTTCTTGTCGACGGCGAGACTTCCACTATCGGGATGGTGACATCGGGCGTACCTCAGGGCTCAGTCCTTGGGCCCGTCCTATTTTTAGTGTACATAAACGATCTTCCACGAGGTATAAGGTC
>NC_088361.1:60459122-60476622 GCF_034508935.2 Berghia stephanieae | reverse complement strand
CTTACTGTATCCTGGGCTCCTGGGACGATATCAGCATTAAACTTAATATTTTTAACATTTGAGTCATCTCATCACCTTCCCCTTATTTTTAGCGTTGAGATGACCTTAAAGAAGCGCCATTAAGCTATTAAAAACAAACAATTCATATATTATTGGTAATTACTGAAGCTGAGCATAAATAATTTCTGACATTTCTTCCACCTCGATAACAGCTACATGTGTTTCCAACTGTCTTCTCCGTGAGAGGTTCCGACAGGTAGTCTTTTCTCTGATGTTTTTTATTTCACATTGACATGGCATAATATGTGGCAACAAATGAGGCGTATGATTAAGGCCCAAGAGCATGGGTATAACGATGATTTGCTGTACACGGTTGATCAAGGGTCTGGTGTCAATAGTGGCATTTTATTACTTGTTTCATCATTAGTGAATGCTAATCCTTGTTGTGTTTTTCTGTAATGTAAAAAAAAACAAACAAAACACCCCCCCCCCCCCAAAAAAAAGTTAATAAAACACAAGAGAACTAGACAGATGTTGTTTTAGATTATTTTAGAGCGAATGATAAAGCATAGAGGAGAAAGAGAGAAAGAAAGAAAGAAAGAAAGAGAGAGAGAGAGAGAGAGCGAGAGAGAGAGAGAGAGCGAGAGAGAGAGAGAGAGAGCGAGCGAGAGCGAGAGAGAGAAATAAACATATAGATCGATTGATAGATAGATAGATAGATCGATAATTAGATATATTGATAGATAGTTAATCAGATAGAAAGATAGATAGAAATTGTTGAACTTAATATTTCTTGAAACGCACTTGGCCTGTATCAGAGAGGGAGGGAGGGTGCCCTTCTCTCATAGTCTCTGATTCACTCCCCCTTGGTGTCCACCTCACACAGTTCTGGGCTCACTCCCCACTGGTGCCGACCTCCCATATTATCTAGTTCAATCCTCACTGATTCCGACCTCCCGTAGTATCTAGTTCACTCCCCACTGGTGCCGACCTCCTATATTATCTTGTTCACTCCCCACTGGTGCCGACCTCCCATATTATCTTGTTCAATCCCCACCGATGCCGACCTCCCGTAGTATCTAGTTCACTCCCCACTGGTGCCGACCTCCCATATTATCTTGTTCAATCCCCACTGGTGCCCACTTCCCACAGTCTATGATTCACTTCCAATTGTTGCCCACCTACCATAGTCTCTGGTTCACTCCCCAAAGATCCCCATCTCCCATAGTATCTTGTGTCACATTTGCTACAAAAATCAAGCGATCTTAACGTAGTCAGTGGTCGGATGGAAGCTAGTAATCGCGGAAAATTCTGGTCCTGACAGTGTGTCTTTTAGTAAGACACTCGACTCCGCTGCTAGGGCATTCATTATGATAGTACCACTGCTCTCTAAGTTGCTATGGATGGTACCCAAAATGATAGGCCATTTGACCGCCCTGTTGTCAGATTCATTTACGGGCACCACAGACTTTATTACAGAACCGATTGTGATTGTTGATGGCTCAAAAGATTTGTCTCGATCTATGTTCATTTCCATAATACAGTAGTATGATAATTAAATATTGCGGGTTCTCCACTAGTTATTATAAATGAAACAATGGAAGTTGCAGCAGATCATGAAAATGAAGCCAATTTGCCATATTAAATCAAGTCAGTTATGCCTTTAAAATACAAAGAAGTAAATAGGTACTTGCATCACATCTTAATCAGTTTTACTCTTTCATAAGTCATCAATAAATGAGAAAACAACCGGACACAACGGCACATTGGGATCTAGTTTACGTCTATTTTATCTTTGAAACCATGTAAGATACCATTCTCTTGATTGTCGTACGAAATTGATTATTTAAGTAAAACAATTTGAATCTACTGTGTTTAGACTCAACGTTGAGCCTAAACGCAGTGGTTTCAAATCATTTTACTTAAATTATAATCAACGTTTTCTACTCTTCTTTGTCCTCCCTTGGTGTCCGGTGTCCACCCACGCATATCAATCATGTCACTGTCCTCCTGTCATTGATGCATGGTATCCAATATGGATTTCCGACTGGACGTTAAAGAGAAGGGGCAATGAGAACTTTTAGGAGAGAAAGAAAGAAGGAGAGAGAGAGAGCGAGCGAGAGAGAGAGAGAGAGAGAGAGAGAGAGAGAGAGGGAGAGAGAGAGAGAGAGTGTGTGTGTGTATGTGTGTGTGAGAGAGAGAGAATGTAAGATAGATGGTTTATATATATACATATATATATATACATATATATATATACATATATATATATATATATATATATATATATATATATATATATATATATATATATACAAAAACCATGAAAAAATAGTGCTCAACTTTATGATTAAAAGGGGCTATTTATAAAATATTTCAAGTATAATTATGCTCATTCTCTACAATTGTAGAAGTTGATCATAATTATACTTGAAATATTATATACACACACACATACACACACACACACACACACACATATATATATATATATATATATATATATATATATATATATATATATATATATAAAGAGAGAGAGAACGAGAGAGCCAGATAGATAGATAGATAGATGGAGAGAGAGAGAGAAAGAGAGCGAGTGTGTGTGTGTGTGTGTGGGTGTGTGTGAGAGAGAAAGAAAGAGAGAGAGAGAGAGAGAGAGAGAGAGAGAGAGAGAGAGAGAGAGAGAGATGACATTCCATATCTCGTCCAATGTTTTGTTCATAATAATTTGTGACTGACCCCAAATATCTTGACCGATCTGGGAATAATCCACATTATTTATTCATATGTTCTAAGCATCCATCACAGGTGTTAATATTGTGCCCTATAGAACCGTTATGAGAAATATATGTACACTGGATGACTGGATGTAATTTTCCTATGGGGTTTTCTATTGTTCCATGCTATAAAGTAAGTCTAAATCACAAAGTTAAATAGAGAATGGAAAACGTCATGTTATGCTCAAGATATTATACGGAAGGCAACTAAATTAAAGTCGAAAACGGTAGGGGCTGCCTGAAGCCGGTGATCGTAAAATACTAACGAAAGGGTGAAAATGGAGAGGCTTCGTGTGGGAACAAAATAATAAGTCATTTTTCATTATATTTTATTTGTTTTCCACGTTTTTTTGTGTATTGTTGTGCTAACGAAGGGTTTGTAACCGAAACGTCCATCGTCTGTTTTGTTCCCATACAAAGCCTCTCCATTTTCACTCTTTCGTTAGTAAATTAAAGTCAGGAAGAATGAAAATTCAATACCGATGATACACAGCTATATTTCCCAATCTCTTCTTCCAACTTAACTTCAAACAAGACAAACATCTTTAACTGCGTCTCTCGTATCAAACTCTGGATGACCCAAAACAAACTAAAATTCAATGACGATAAAACTGAATTTATCGTTTTTAGAAAACGAGGAAAGACCATTCGAACGAAAGAGCTTTTGATTTGTGACTCTGTCATTTCTAGATCTTTAATTGTAAAAAACCTTGGTTTTTATTTTGATGAATTTCTGAATATGCAATATCATATAACAAAACTCTGTCAAAATCTACATTTTATTTTAAGATCTATTAGCCATATCCGCAATCTTTTAGATTAATAAATTTGCAAGATGCTCATTAATTCACTTTTTGCTAGCAGGCTAGACTATTGCAACTCCCTTCTCTACGGGCTTCCAAAGAGCTTGGTCACAAGACTGCAGGTGTTACAAAACAGAGCAGCACGAATTGCCACCCAGACAAAAGAGAATGAGCATATAACTCCCGTTTTGGAATACCTTCATTGGCTGCCTGTGGAGAGGAGAGTTGATTATAAACTGGCATGCCTTGCCTTTAAATGTCTTCACAACACTGCTCCAGATTACTTAAAATCACTTCTTACGGTCCATGTTCCAAGTCGCTCCCTCAGGTCTTCTAACTCCGTATCATTAGAGAGAAAAATCCCTAAAACTAAATTCTCTGAACGATCTTTTGCCTTTTCTGCTCCAGCTGTATGGAACTCATTAACTACTTATACAAGGAACTGTCAGACCTTTGATACCTTTAAAAAATCCCTCAAAACTGAGTTATTTAGATCTACCTATGAAATGAATCGTTGATATATGATATGTGTGTATGTTTGTGTGTGAGTATGTGCATGCATGCGTATACCTTTGTATGTATACTTATACATTACATTAGTGTGTGTAAGTGCATATATATATATATATATATATATATATATATATATATATATATATATATATATATATTTATATGTGTGTGTATGTAGTATATATATATGTATATATATATGTACATATATATATATATATATATATATATATATATATATATATATATGTGTGTGTGTGTTGGTGTGCGCGCGCGCGCGCGTGTGTGGGTGTGTGTATATTATTAATTTGTTTTCGTATTATTTGTTATTGCCATTGTAAAGCGCAATTGAGTATTGTAAATGGATAATGGCGCTATATAAATTTCCCATTACATTACATTACATTACTCGTATTTTGGATTCGAACTCGTGTAACATTCATCTTAAGTCGGATCGCTTCACATCTATTTCATCGTCTTATCCTTTTTGTTTGCTCTGCTAACTTTGTAAGCAAAGTTATGGGCTTAACCATCTTGGAAACATCAATCACCAAGAAAGGTCCTGGGGGAGGGTGGGGAGGGGATGGGGGTGGGCTAGTAAAGATACCATTTGGTAGTTTTATGGAAGAAAAAAAATAGAGTAGTAGTAGTAGTAGTAGTAGTAGTAGTAGTAGTAGTAGTAGTAGTAGTAGTAGTAGTAGTAGTAGTAGTGATGGTGGTGGTGGTGGTGGTCGTAGTAGTCGTATTGTTATGAGCAAGATTTGCAGCAGCAATAGTTATATAGCAGTATTCTCATTTCGGTATAACTGCTCTTCAGACAAAGAGCCGGTAAAAGTCTTCTTAGATTGCTGTATCATATATTAAGAGTATATGTAAATTTTGTCCTAAGAGACATCCAAGATTAAAGATAAAGATAAATTTTATGCCTTGTATCGCCGTGGTGTAGCAGAAAAACCATATAACAATTACATTTATATCAGGTTCACGGGTTCGAGGTTTCAGGCCTGTTGATTTCAGTAGACCAAATTATACAATCTTATTGCGATAGACTAACGTCCAATCAAAGGGGTGAAAGCAAAAAAATCGTAGCTTTCCTTTTAAGGGATTGACTTGGATTCTACTGCCCTTTTAAGAGGTTACTAACTAAGTTGAAAAGCAAGTAAGTCAGTCAAGTGAGTGGAGCAGGCACTTATGTTGGTAACAACAAGATATGAAGTGAGTAGAAAAGTGCCAGAAGACAATAGAGAATAAAATTTTTTTTTTTTCCGCGGCGGTGGTGGGGTTTAAACCTGCGACCTTATTGGTACGACAACTCCGCCTGGCAGGTGAGAGCGTGGCTCTACCGTGTGAGCTATCCACGAACACAAAGTATTCGTTTCAAACCCAAAGTCATTTCTAGATCCCTCTCTCACCCACTTCTTGAGATCGCCGATTCGTTCGCCACCATCGCGAAGAAATTTTGACCAGCAGTTAAGCTTAATAGCCAATATTCTCATCACAAACATATAACATAGAAACGATTGAGACATTGAGTATGCTCCGGTGTATGGGGTGAATTTTTAATTCAGAAAAGTGAGTGGAGCAGGCACTTATGTTGGTAACAACAAGATATGAAGTGAGTAGAAAAGTGCCAGAAGACAATAGAGAATAAAATTTTTTTTTTTCCCGCGGCGGTGGTGGGGTTTGAACCTGCGACCTTATTGGTACGACAACTCCGCCTGGCAGGTGAGAGCGTGGCTCTACCGTGTGAGCTATCCACGAACACAAAATATTCGTTTCAAACCCAAAGTCATTTCTAGATCCCTCTCTCACCCACTTCTTGAGATCGCCGATTCGTTCGCCACCATCGCGAAGAAATTTTGACCAGCAGTTAAGCTTAATAGCCAATATTCTCATCACAAACATATAACATAGAAACGATTGAGACATTGAGTATGCTCCGGTGTATGGGGTGAATTTTTAATTCAGAAAAGTGAGTGGAGCAGGCACTTATGTTGGTAACAACAAGATATGAAGTGAGTAGAAAAGTGCCAGAAGACAATAGAGAATAAAATTTTTTTTTTTCCCGCGGCGGTGGTGGGGTTTGAACCTGCGACCTTATTGGTACGACAACTCCGCCTGGCAGGTGAGAGCGTGGCTCTACCGTGTGAGCTATCCACGAACACAAAATATTCGTTTCAAACCCAAAGTCATTTCTAGATCCCTCTCTCACCCACTTCTTGAGATCGCCGATTCGTTCGCCACCATCGCGAAGAAATTTTGACCAGCAGTTAAGCTTAATAGCCAATATTCTCATCACAAACATATAACATAGAAACGATTGAGACATTGAGTATGCTCCGGTGTATGGGGTGAATTTTTAATTCAGAAAAGTGAGTGGAGCAGGCACTTATGTTGGTAACAACAAGATATGAAGTGAGTAGAAAAGTGCCAGAAGACAATAGAGAATAAAATTTTTTTTGTTTTTTTTTTTTCCCGCGGCGGTGGTGGGGTTTGAACCTGCGACCTTATTGGTACGACAACTCCGCCTGGCAGGTGAGAGCGTGGCTCTACCGTGTGAGCTATCCACGAACACAAAATATTCGTTTCAAACCCAAAGTCATTTCTAGATCCCTCTCTCACCCACTTCTTGAGATCGCCGATTCGTTCGCCACCATCGCGAAGAAATTTTGACCAGCAGTTAAGCTTAATAGCCAATATTCTCATCACAAACATATAACATAGAAACGATTGAGACATTGAGTATGCTCCGGTGTATGGGGTGAATTTTTAATTCAGAAAAGTGAGTGGAGCAGGCACTTATGTTGGTAACAACAAGATATGAAGTGAGTAGAAAAGTGCCAGAAGACAATAGAGAATAAAATTTTTTTTTTCCCGCGGCGGTGGTGGGGTTTGAACCTGCGACCTTATTGGTACGACAACTCCGCCTGGCAGGTGAGAGCGTGGCTCTACCGTGTGAGCTATCCACGAACACAAAATATTCGTTTCAAACCCAAAGTCATTTCTAGATCCCTCTCTCACCCACTTCTTGAGATCGCCGATTCGTTCGCCACCATCGCGAAGAAATTTTGACCAGCAGTTAAGCTTAATAGCCAATATTCTCATCACAAACATATAACATAGAAACGATTGAGACATTGAGTATGCTCCGGTGTATGGGGTGAATTTTTAATTCAGAAAAGTGAGTGGAGCAGGCACTTATGTTGGTAACAACAAGATATGAAGTGAGTAGAAAAGTGCCAGAAGACAATAGAGAATAAAATTATTTTTTTTCCGCGGCGGTGGTGGGGTTTGAACCTGCGACCTTATTGGTACGACAACTCCGCCTGGCAGGTGAGAGCGTGGCTCTACCGTGTGAGCTATCCACGAACACAAAATATTCGTTTCAAACCCAAAGTCATTTCTAGATCCCTCTAGATCTAGAAATGTCTTTGGGTTTGAAACGAATATTTTGTGTTCGTGGATAGCTCACACGGTAGAGCCACGCTCTCACCTGCCAGGCGGAGTTGTCGTACCAATAAGGTCGCAGGTTCAAACCCCACCACCGCCGCGGAAAAAAAAAAAAATTTTTATTCTCTATTGTCTTCTGGCACTTTTCTACTCACTTCATATCTTGTTGTTACCAACATAAGTGCCTGCTCCACTCATTTTTCTGAATTAAAAATTCACCCCATACACCGGAGCATACTCAATGTCTCAATCGTTTCTATGTTATATGTTTGTGATGAGAATATTGGCTATTAAGCTTAACTGCTGGTCAAAATTTCTTCGCGATGGTGGCGAACGAATCGGCGATCTCAAGAAGTGGGTGAGAGAGGGCTCTAGAAATGACTTTGGGTTTGAAACGAATATTTTGTGTTCGTGGATAGCTCACACGGTAGAGCCACGCTCTCACCTGCCAGGCGGAGTTGTCGTACCAATAAGGTCGCAGGTTCAAACCCCACCACCGCCGCGGGAAAAAAAAAAAACAAAAAAAATTTTGGGACAAAAAAATTTATTCTCTATTGTCTTCTGGCACTTTTCTACTCACTTCATATCTTGTTGTTACCAACATAAGTGCCTGCTCCACTCACTTTTCTGAATTAAAAATTCACCCCATACACCGGAGCATACTCAATGTCTCAATCGTTTCTATGTTATATGTTTGTGATGAGAATATTGGCTATTAAGCTTAACTGCTGGTCAAAATTTCTTCGCGATGGTGGCGAACGAATCGGATATCTCAAGAAGTGGGTGAGAGAGGGATCTAGAAATGACTTTGGGTTTGAAACGAATATTTTGTGTTCGTGGATAGCTCACACGGTAGAGCCACGCTCTCACCTGCCAGGCGGAGTTGTCGTACCAATAAGGTCGCAGGTTCAAACCCCACCACCGCCGCGGGAAAAAAAAAAAAAAAATTTTATTCTCTATTGTCTTCTGGCACTTTTCTACTCACTTCATATCTTGTTGTTACCAACATAAGTGCCTGCTCCACTCACTTTTCTGAATTAAAAATTCACCCCATACACCGGAGCATACTCAATGTCTCAATCGTTTCTATGTTATATGTTTGTGATGAGAATATTGGCTATTAAGCTTAACTGCTGGTCAAAATTTCTTCGCGATGGTGGCGAACGAATCGGCGATCTCAAGAAGTGGGTGAGAGAGGGATCTAGAAATGACTTTGGGTTTGAAACGAATATTTTGTGTTCGTGGATAGCTCACACGGTAGAGCCACGCTCTCACCTGCCAGGCGGAGTTGTCGTACCAATAAGGTCGCAGGTTCAAACCCCACCACCGCCGCGGAAAAAAAAAAAAAAAAAAAATTATTCTCTATTGTCTTCTGGCACTTTTCTACTCACTTCATATCTTGTTGTTACCAACATAAGTGCCTGCTCCACTCACTTTTCTGAATTAAAAATTCACCCCATACACCGGAGCATACTCAATGTCTCAATCGTTTCTATGTTATATGTTTGTGATGAGAATATTGGCTATTAAGCTTAACTGCTGGTCAAAATTTCTTCGCGATGGTGGCGAACGAATCGGCGATCTCAAGAAGTGGGTGAGAGAGGGATCTAGAAATGACTTTGGGTTTGAAACGAATATTTTGTGTTCGTGGATAGCTCACACGGTAGAGCCACGCTCTCACCTGCCAGGCGGAGTTGTCGTACCAATAAGGTCGCAGGTTCAAACCCCACCACCGCCGCGGAAAAAAAAAATAAAAAATTTTATTCTCTATTGTCTTCTGGCACTTTTCTAAGTCAGTCACCAATCCCAGTAATTACCCGGGCCCTATTATTCCTGAAAGTACACATGTCGTTCTTTGTTTCATTCAGATAACGACGCTTGACGCAACTAGTTATTATAAGTATGGCTTCCTCAGTACTGGATACTATGTAGTACGTATATGATTGGATCTCTAAACATCTTGTGGCAGACAGTTAGGAATGTAGGTCACTCTTAATGTCTTGGTCAACGGTGATTAGGATTGACTAATTATACACTACTAGGATAATTGGTAACGTAACAAAATATGCGTGTCAAATCACAGTAAAACACTGGATTACCTGCAAACAGTTTTTCTACATGATTGGCGTCATTCTACTCCATTTAACGTCATCCATATTCATTTCCTATTTTATTTTCTCCCCTTCGTAAAAGTTGTATTCCTACTTTCTCCCTCCTTCTCATTTTCACATTTTCTCATATCGAAACATAAAAAAAAACGTTCTCGCTTTCTCTTTCTCTTTCCAATCTCTCTCTCTCTCTCTCTCTCTCTCTCTCTCTCTCTCTCTCTCTGACTCTCTCTCGCTCTCTCTCCCTCTCTCTCTCTCTCGTTCTCAGTCTCTCCCTCTCTCTCCTCCACCAACCTTCTCTTCATCCTCCTCATCATCGGCTCTCTCACCCTCCTCTTCTTCCTCCTCCTCCTCCTCCTCCTCCTCCTCCTCCTCCTCTTCCATTTTCCTAACCAGCTCAGCCCCTCTTGTGCTCCATACATTTCTTATTTTTATCTCTTCGCTCTTTTATCCCTCAGTGGCTCAATAAATAGACGAGAGCTTTATCCCTCACCCTAAATTCCTTTTTTGAACATTCAAGGCCAATTTTTTAATTTGGTTATCATTTTGGTCATGTCCTTCAAATTGTCTCTGACTCACTATGACAAAATATCAATTATGACCAAATAAAAGATGGTAATTTAATGTTCAAATGAGATATATTATATTAGTTTTGAGAGTGTAAGTGATTCGAATGAGTGCATATTGGAGCATCGTGGCCTGTAACATTGTGTAATAAAAATAAAATCATTTTAGCGAATCATACAGTTTCTATGTAGAAATTATTTTTTTCCAACTATGTAAATATGTCTGCAAATTGCAATGAAGCAAAAAGCTTTGCGCCAAAAGCCAAAAGATAATTAATTGACAAATTATAATCTCATTTTTCAAGAGCTGCTAAGAGAGGGGTCTCGAAAGAAAATAAATCCAATCAAATTAACCACTTTTTTGATTGCTTGGACTATGAAATTCACATGACAAAGATATATATATATATATATATATATATATATATATATATATATATATATATATATATATATATATTGATACCCGTGAGTGTTGTATTAAAATGTTTCGACTCTCTTATAACAATAGGAAACATGTGTCACGAAATTGTTTTATACAAAAATCCTCTTTTCCAATCGAAATGTGAAAATGTTGTTCTTGACAAACCTGGGCCCGTTTTCATGACCGCGGACTAGCGCTTAGTCTCTGACTATCTCTGACTTTAATCAAGTTTTAGTCATTTGTTGAGGCAGGACTTCATGCTTAGTCTGAGACTAGTTACTAGGATACATCATAGCGTCGACAAGATAGCAGCTATTTTTAGATTGAGAAAGCTTCGATTCGGAAGGAAAATACGTCGGCTATGAAAGACAGGCAAAAGTGTCCTGTTGCTATTGACACTGGCTTAAAAAAATTATAAGATAAGTGCAGATCGTCGAAAGTACACATTTTTGTGAGTAAAAACTAAAACAAACTGAATCTAAATTGGCTCGCGAGTTGCGAGTAAACGGAGATTCTAAATCTAATGGGTTGCGTCAAAGAACAAAAAAAAGATACATGAGAAAGTATAGTGGAGACAAATGTTATTCTCCTGGCATCGTAACTGTCTGAAATAATGTGAATCATCAGAACACACTTTCTCTTTGTTTGTTTGTTCATTTGTTATTTTGGTTCAATTTGTTTGAGTTTCAATGAAAATTTCATTGGCTTAAATATAGAACTGATAGTCGACCACGGATATCATTACTATCAGTCTGATTCATCAAGGCGTTATATACGTTAAAATACAAAAAGGAACGAAATATTATCTATACCGGATGTGTTGCTAATTTCTTTTTGGAAATCTTTTGCGATGAAAGTAAGAAGGCAGGTATCCTACCTGCCATGGTGAACTAGAGAGCGTGATGTTACCAGCACAAAATAGCCGAATTAGTCACAGTCCTTTCAACGCCCACATCTAGGCAAGAGATCAGCTAGTCAGAGGCTCGAAAGCGTTCATGAAATCTGATTTTTTTTAGTCACTTAATTTGCTCAGGCTAGACTAGTAAATAACTAAACCTAGTCCGCGTTCATGAAAACGGGCCTTTATGTGTTTACGCTTTTGGCATGTGAATGCTTTTGCATTTTACCAGTAGTAAATACACCCAATTCTTCTATATTATTACGCTAGAGGACCAAATTCTCCCTACTGTCGATGATTTTTGAGATAAAATTTTTAACGATCCTTTTCCAATGATTGTTTATGTTGTAATTGCTAGTGAATGTTCTTGGCCTTATCTCTCCAATTGTAAAATTATGACAGTGGAGGAAAACCTGCCACTGCTCTGTATGCTAGAAATGATTTCTCATAATGAAAGATCGGTACAAAAATCACTTTGCAAACTGCTGAAGCTTATCCTCTGTATTTTATGTTACCTCAACTATTTGCTGGTTCAGTTAATTTGTCTGTTGACTGCTTGTTAGTAAGTAAAGGGATGTGTGCGATTTGAATATTAAATCATTGTCCTTGTTATTGGCATTGCCATGACCAAAAGTTAGGTAGTCCAAGCGCTTAAAAATTCAGAAAATCAAACAAGCTTATCATTGTGTTCATTGATATCTTCGCTAGGTCTGGGAAGAAAATTCTTCCGTCGGTCATTGAGACAACCAGTTGCATAATATTGCAAATAAACAGATGGGAGGCACGCCTTAACCAGTTAACTGTCGTAATCTGAAAAAACACATATTAAAAAAATTTGGCCAGAAAATTCGTCCTTCAAATATCGATCGATTTAAATGAGCCTCATCATGGCAAAAATCCTCTCAAATATGGGGGCGACGAGGTTACAGGTTTGAGAGTTTTCTTCTTACCAAGATGACGGTAATTTAAATCGACTGATATCTGAAAGACGAGTTTTCTGACCAAATTTTAAAATAAATACGCGCCTTTATAGAGTATGGCATATACTAGTTAAAAGAGATGGGAAGGAGAGAAGGATGGGTTGATGGATGTGTTGATAGCTTATCAATTCCACTTGTCAGTGATTAATTCACCAGTGGGAAGTCGCCTGGATGGAGCGTGTCGACTCGATACCTTTCACAAACAGGTGCTATGGCACCGATATCAACGTTACATTCCATGAACCAGTTAAATATCCAGAGGGGAAGAGTTGCGTTGTTATTGCTTTTGTTTCGTCATCATGACAGTAATTGGCCCCGTTCATTGGTTATTTTGGGTTGGATAATGAATGCTAAAAATATATTCCTCCTATTCTAAAGCTTTTGGGTTTCTAGAAGAAAAGTAAAAGAGAAGTCCCTAAAAGTTTTTGAAATAGAAAAGCTGATCTATTTTGTTTTATTTTGTATCATTTTAATTTATCAGAACTATTAAATGAATTGACATTTTTATTGGGACCAAGTACGTTTGGGGTTTTTATCTAAAACTATAGATTGGTGACATTATTACACACAACTGCTGCTAAATATTTGGTCTTATGTTTTAAATAAATTGTACCAAAATCATAAGAGTTATAATGATCCGCTATTGGATTTTTTTCTGGTTACTCAAATGTAAAAGTATAGGTACCCATTCAACGAATAATAAATTTACTTTTTTTTTAGGCTACTAGGTAATGAATTCGGTCATAATGAACTATTATTTTTATCCATAAAATAAATCCTGACAAATGCCTCAGAAAAAATGTATACAGCTGAAGAATTTGAAACCGTTATATAAATTAAAAACAAAGGAAGTTGTGAAAAGAATGAAGGAGCACTAAACACCTACGTATCGACATTTCTACACAATTATTACTTTTAAAACACAATTATACATTTTTTTTAAAATGGAGATAAATAGTATAGTTTATAGTTATTATTTTACTATTTTTGCACCAAGGTGGGGTGAAGCGGCCGAGTGGTTAAGGCAATGCACTGTGACCCGGAAGGTCTCTGATCCGAGCCCCGCTTCAGGCACTTTTTTTTCTTGGGCAAGATCAAGATTATTAACCAATTTGCTCACTTGGACAACATGGATGATTCCTGTTGACATCAGACATCATTGTTTGATGAATTATCTATATTTTTCGTGGAATGCCTAGGCGACGAGATCTTATGATGTCGTGGCAGAAGGGCATACTTTTTTTATATACCAAGACAGAAAGGGAGGGGATAGAGACAAAGATGGACTACAGAACTTGGATGTAAATTTCAATGAGAAATGAAACTCCTACCGATATCGATATATTGTAATGGAGAATGACAACATCATTTTATCAAATTAAAAAAAAAACAAACTTAAATAATATTTTAGATTTTTAAGATGAATAAAACAAACTTGAAATATACGGAAAATACGTTTTGAAACCAAAAAGACTCGATAGTTCGTTGATGATTCATGTCATCATACATTTAAGCTGAAAGAAAAAAAATGTCAGACGCTCCTTTACCACATTAAACATTGCCACGAATAGGCTTGCCTTTACATCATCTTCTTGCCAACAGTACAATTAGGTCATAATTGTTCATTCCAATAAGTAACCGTGCCTTAACAACATAAAAAAAAAAAAAATAAAAGCCAACACACACAAAAAAAATCCGAAAAAAGAACAAAAAACAAAACAAAACAAAACAAAAAATAATAAAATAAAAAATAATTTTAAAAAACAATCAAAAAACAAAAACAACAAACCAACTTGATAAAATGATTTTAGATCGACTGCATGCGGGGTTGACACCGGTCCCTTTGTGTGCTCTACCAACTGAGCTATCGGGACCCTTCCAATCTAGGTTTAAGGAAGTCGGGCATATATTTTTCATAGTGGTTTCAACTCTTAAAAAAAAAGAAAGATAAAATCGACACATCTACCACACGATACCTTCTCAATGTACTGTCTAGACTCTCTATTCAATTTATTTGGATGATATCGTTTTCTACACTTTTATGCCGGAGGCCATAACTTAAGCGATTACTGTTTATCTTGAATTTCTAGAAAACGCAATATTATCTGATATAATATTATGATCGTGAAGATAATTTTCTTCAAATAGTTTCGATCGAACTATTTCATATTTATGTCTTATTTGTGTAATTATCTATGAATTTAAGAGGAGCGGATGATTCGTCAAGTGGACTAGATAATAGAAAGAGGAACATGCAGTGCAACATCTAAGTATAACCCACTTTCTCTATAAGGCAACAAACTAATTTGTTAAGCTATCCTGTCTTAACCAACCTTGAACGACGAGGTTTCTGACTAAACTATTAAAAAAAAATAATTGAGCTTTTATGTAGCGCAATATCCATTAAACGTGCTCAAAGCGCTATGCAGGCTCCAACAGCAACAGTTAACACTTAGGACGGGACATAATGCCTGATAGGCAGTATAACAATTTTTTCGGACATAGACAACGCTGTTAACGACCAGGTATTCATTTTACACATGAGTACGGTGAGAGAATGTGAGTAAAGAGCCTTTTCCAAGGACTCAACTATGCGCCGAGCGAGGCTCGAATCCAGGACCTTCCGATCCAAAAGCAAGTGTCATACCACAAGACCACATAGCCGTATTCCTTTTAAAAACTATTAAAAACGTTTGTTTATTTTGTTGTTTTTTCTTTCAAAGAACCACATCAAAGTTATTTCTGTGGGCACTATGTCCATTGCCTTTAATGTGAGGACCTTGTTTTGCTCGGACCATTTTTGCCGTAGTCTGAAAACACCCACACCTATTTGATGGCCAGAAAACTTCAAGGAAATCCCAAGTTTGAGAGGTTTGTTTTCAACAAGACGAGGGTCATTATAAATATCAATTGGTATTTGAAGAACGAGTATTCTGGCTGAAAAATGAAAACGTGTTATTTTTAGAGTAAGGAAGCATTTTATTATTTGCTGATTATTTTTTTTTTGTCCCGCATTTCTTGATCGTTAATCCGTGCGATTGTTTTTTTTTTACCTATAATCTATAATGTATTTGACTGTCTGGAATTAGAATCAAGAGATAGTTACATTTCAAATGTTTAGCGATTACTATTTCATATATATATATATATATATATATATATATATAATAATAATAATAATAATAATAATAATAATAATAATAATAATAATAATAATAATAATAATAATGCTGAAAACTTATATAGCGCATAACTCCGAGACACCAGACTCTAAGCGCTTAAATTACAAATTACTTTGGCTGAAACATACTCATTCACACACACAAGCACACACACACACACACACACACATACACACACACAACACAACACACAACACAAACCAAAACTATCTTGCTTCTCATACCATCTACTAAAATCGAAACAAATATGTTTTAAGCGAACGTTTAAAAATAGACAAAGATTCTTTTTCACGAATGCTCTGCGGTAAGGCGTTCCAAATAGAGGGTCCGAAATGAGAAAAGGATCTCATTCCAGCATTTTTCCGAATTCGAGGGACAACTAGTTTTGTGGAATCACTGGCCGAACGTAAGGGGCGGGGTTTTGAATATCTTTCAATTAGTTCTGAAAGGTAGGAAGGGCAGTACCTTCAAGACAACGATACACTAAAACACAAGCTTTGAATTTAATTCTTTTCTCAACAGGCAGCCAATGCAGGTCATGAAGTAGAGGTCCGGCAGAGTCGCACCTACGCTTCATAAATACTAGTCTGGCAGCGCTGTTTTGGACAATCTGAAGACGTTTCAGATTGTATTGCGAAACGCCAAACAACAGAGCATTACAATAATCCAATTTCGATAGTACGAGGGACACAACCAGGTGCTTGGTCACATCCTCAGATATGAACCGTCTAATAGAAGCAATCTTTTTTAGTTGGAAAAAGAGAGATCTAACCAAATTATTAACCTGATGCTCCATCGACAGTCCAGAGTCTAAGAATGTGCCAAGGTTTTTCACTTTGTCAACAATTTGAATAGAGGCATCCCCCAACTTCAAATCTGTTTCACTTTTCCACTTCCTGTTCCCCACATACAGCACCTCCGTCTTATCATCATTCAGTTTCAGTCTGTTCTCATTCATCCATTTCTTAACACTTTGGATACAATTTTTACTATTGGCTGATACTTCTTGTAAATTTCTCATATTGGAAACGCAGTACAATTGCGTATCATCAGCGTATTGATGGTAAGACAGACCAAAACTTCTGATGATTTTAGACAGAGGGCCAACGTACAAAACAAAAAGAACGGGTCCAAGTACTGAAAGAGAGATATATAGAGATACATATATATATACATACATATATATATATATAATTGTTATTATCATATACATATATATATATATATAAATATATATATATATATATATATATATTGAATTGTGTTTGATACAAATATGGTACGAAAAGTGCTCGACATGTAGTAATGGAGCGAATTATTATTTAAAATATTTACCACAATGTTTGGGGCAGTCTACATCAATGTTTCAGGCTTAATTTGCCATCTTCAGGACTGAGTTGTTTTGTTGACAGTCAACAAAACAACTCAGTCCTGAAGATGGCAAATTAAGCCTGAAACATTGATGTAGACTGCCCCAAACATTGTGGTAAATATTTTAAATAATATATATATATATAAATATATATATATATATATATATATATATATATATATATATATATATATATATATATATATTCATGTGAATGATAATAACAATAAAAGTGACGACAATAAACTTCCTATTCATCATCATCATCATATCATCATCATCATCATCATCATCAGCATCAGCATCATCATCATCATCATCATCAGTGTCATCATCATCACCACCATCATCATCATCATCACCATCATCGTTGTCGTTTTCATTATCAACAAAACCATCAACATCTCTATCACAATTTCATCAT